>NW_022589741.1:14196009-14614587 GCF_004348235.1 Phoca vitulina
TGGATGAAAGACCTCAATGTGAGACAGGAATCCATCAAAATCCTAGAGGAGAACATAGGCAGCAACCTCTTTGACATCGGCCACAGCAACTTCTTTCAAGATACATCTCCAAAAGCTAGTGAAACAAAAGCAAAAATGAACTTTTGGGACTTCATCAAGATAAAAAGCTTCTGCACAGCAAAGGAAACAGTCAACAAAACAAAGAGGCAACCCACAGAATGGGAGAAGATATTTGCAAATGACACTACAGATAAAGGGCTGGTATCCAAGATCTATAAAGAACTTCTCAAACTCAACACCCAAAAAACAAATAATCAAGTCAAAAAGTGGACAAAAGATATGAAAAGACACTTCTCTGAAGAAGACATACAAATGGCTAACAGACACATGAAAAAATGTTCATCATCATTAGCCATGAGGGAAATTCAAATCAAAACCACACTGAGATACTTACACCAGTTAGAATGGCAAAAATTGACAAGGCAAGAAACAACAAACATTGGAGAGGTTGTGGAGAAAGGGGAACCCTCTTACACTGTTGGTGGGAATGCGAGTTGGTACAGCCACTTTGGAAAACAGTGTGGAGGTTCCTCAAAAATTTAAAAATAGAGCTACCCTATGACCCAGCAATTGCACTACTGGGTATTTACCCCAAAGACACAGATGTAGTGAAAAGAAGGGCCATATGCACCCCAGTGTTCATAGCAGCAATGTCCACAATAGCCAAACTGTGGAAAGAGCTGAGATGCCCTTCAACAGATGAATGGATAAAGAAGATGTGGTCCATATATACAATGGAATATTACTCAGCCATCAGAAAGGATGAATACCCAACTTTTACATCAACGTGGATGGGACTGGAGGAGATGATGCTAAGTGAAATAAGTCAAGCAGAGAAAGTCAATTATCATATGGTTTCACTTATTTGTGGAACATAAGGAATAGCATGGAGGACATTAGGAGAAGGAAGGGCAAAATGGGGGGGGGGAATTGGAGGGAGAGATGAACCATGAGAGACTATGGACACTGAGAAACAAACAGGGTTTTAGAGGGGGGGGCGGTGGTTAGCCCCGTGATGGGTATTAAGGAGGGCACGTACTGCATGGAGCACTGGGTGTTATACGAAAACAATGGATCGTGGATCACCACATCAAAAACCAATGACGTACTGTATGGTGACTAACATAACATAATAAAGTTAAAAAAAAAAAAAAAGACATTTATCACCTGCAAAGTCTGAGGTGGTCCCTAAATGGGGTTCTGGGGACATAAGCATAAGTCCTGCACTCAAATGGTCAGAGAATTAAGCCCCATGGACTTCTCTGGCCATTGTATGGGGGCCCGGGTATTCTGAGGACCCTCCTGGTCAGATGTTAGATAAGTATACTTGACAATGCTTTACTAGGTTCTCAGGAAATAACAGAAGTCCTCAAAGGCCAAATAAAAACATGAATAAACAAATAAACAAAACAAAACTATCAGAATTGTGAGCTGAAAGGAAGACAGAGATCTGAAAGCAACAAACTAACTAAAAACTTGGGTTGTCCAAGGGACCAAGATCTTTAGGAAAGTTGAGATCAGAACTAAACCCAGAACCAGTGCTCACCATCAAAGACCGGCCAAGATTTTTAAAAAAGAAAACCCCAGGAGTGGGAATCATCAAAAATAGCAAATTTAGAACCTCAAGGACTTTAGATGTTAGAATTATCAGATTATAAGAAAAACCGATACTGTAGAATATTTCTATGTGCCAGATGCTATTCTAAGTGCTTTGCTGTGTACTGGGTCATTTACGACTCACACAAACCTACGAGATCGGTGCCATTCATATCCCATCCCCATTTTATGGGTAAGAAAACTAAGGCTCAATGAGGCTAAGTATCTTGCCTGAGGTTACATATGGGTAAGGTGAATATAAGCATTGTGACTCCAGTGTTCATGCTATGAACTATCACACTATAGGACCGCCAATAATTTATGAATCTCTAAATAAATTTAAAATGGGTATTTTTTCCACATTTTAAGATATTTTAAAAATACTTTTAATTTAGGGGTGCCTGGGTGGCTCAGTTGGTTAAGCGACTGCCTTCGGCTCAGGTCATGATCCTGGAGTCCCGGGATCGAGTCCCGCATCGGGCTCCCTGCTCAGCAGGGGAGTCTGCTTCTCCCTCTGACCCTCCCCCTCTCATGTGCTCTCTCTCTCTCTCTCTCTCATTCTTGCTCTCTCAAATGAATAAATAAATAAATAAAATCTTTAAAAAAAAATACTTTTAATTTAAAACTCACATAAAATTTACTATCAACCATTTATAAGTATACGGTTCAATGGCATTAAGTACATTCACACTATTGTGCAACCATCACCACCATCCATCTCCAAAGCTGTTTTTCCCTTCCAGAATTCTGTACCCATTGAACAATAACTCCTCATTTCTTCCTCCCTTGAAATACTGGAAGCCACCTGTCTACCTTCTGTCTCTATGAAGCCTCTGACTACTCCACGTACCTCATGTACGTGGAATTATATAGTATTTGCCTTTTTTGTGCCTGGCTTATTTTACCTAGCATAGTGTCTTCAAGGTTATCCGTGGTTGTAGCCTGTGTCAGATTTTCCTTCCTTTTTAAGGCTGAATAATATTCCATTATTTATACCACATTTTGTTTATCCATTCGTCCATCAATGGACATCTGGGTCCCTCCTACCTTTTGGCTATGGTGAATAATGCTGCTGTGAGCATGGGTGTACAAATAGCTCTTAAAGACCCTGCTTTCGATTCTTTGGGGTGTATACCTAGGAGTAGAATTGCTGGATCATATGGTATCTGTTTTTAATTTTTTATTGTTTTCCATAAGGAACACACCATTTTACATTCCCACCAACAGTGCACAAGGGTTCCAATTTCTCCATATTCTCACCAATGCTTATTTTCTGTTTAAAAAAAAAAGTATTTTAGGGATACCTGGGTGGCTCAGTCATTAGGCGTCTCCCTTCGGCTCAGGTCATGATCCCAGGGTCCTGGGATCGAGCCCCGCATCAGGCTCCCTGCTCGGCAGGAAGCCTGCTTCTTCCTCTCCCACTCCCCCTGCTTGTGTTCCCTCTCTCGCTGTGTCTCTCTCTGTCAAATAAATAAATAAAATCTTTTTTTAAAAAAAAAAGAAATATGAAGGAAAAACAACATTTAAAGAGATAACAGCTGAGAATGTCTGGAACTCATTAAAGGCATGAACCCTCACATTGAGTATTTGCCACTATGGTGTATACACGCATACAACCAAGGTGGAAACATTCAAATAAATCCTCACCTAGGCACATGATCGTGAATCTTCAGAACACCAAAAATGAACAGAAACTCTTTAAAGCAGCCAGAGAAACAACCCAAACTGCCTACAACACCATAAAAATACTACAGTGAGGGACGCCTGGGTGCCTCAGTCAATTGAGCATCCAACTCTTGGTTTCGGCTCCAGTCGTGGTCTGGGGGTCATGGGATCGAGCCTGGCGCCAGACTCCGCACTGAGCATGGAGCCTGCTTGGGATTCTCTCTCTCCTCTCCCTCTGCCCCTCCACTCGTGTTCTTGTGTGCTCTCTCTCTCTCTCTCAAAACAAAAACAAATAAATAAAAATAAAAAGATACCACAGTTAGACTGCCAGCAGACTTCCCCACAGCAGTAAAGGAACCAGAAGACTATCTTCATGTGCCGAGACAATAGAGAATTGTGAATTCTACAAAACTACCTTTTAAGAATTAAGGCATTTTCAGGAAAACAACAATAGAGTTTACTACCAACGGGTCTTCTCTAAAGGAAAATCTCAAGTATGTACTGTACTTTTAATTTTTATTTAAATTCCAGTTAGTTGATACACAATGTATTATTAGTTACAGGTGTACAATATAGTGATTCAGCAATTCCATATATCACCCAGTGCTCACCACAAGTGCCCTCCTTAATCCCCCTCACCTATTTCCGCCATCCCTCCACCCACCTCCCCTCTAGTAACCATCAGGTTGTCCTCCCTAGTTAAGAGTCTGTTGTTTCTTTTGCCTCTCTCTTCCCCCCTTTGTTCGTTTGTTTCTTAAATTCCTCATATAAGTGAATCATATGGTATCTGTCTTTCTCTGACTAACTTATTTCACTTAGCATAATACTCTCTAGCTCCATCCATGTCGTGGCAAATGGCAGGATTTCGTTTTTTCATGGCTGAGTAATATTCCATTACACACACACACCTTCTTTATCTATGGACACTTGGGCTGTTTCCATAAGTTGGCTATTGTAGATAATGCTGCTATAAACCTCAGGGTACATGTATCCCTTCAAATAAGTATTTTTGTATCCTTTGGGTAAATTCAAGTATATACTTTAGAAAGAAAAACAATCCTCACAGGAAGAATGGAGATGCAAGAAGACATAGTGAAACAACTGGTTAAAATGTACATAAATCTAAATGAACTTTGTCTACGTAAAATAACATCTATTTTGTGGGTTAATTTTTTAAAACCTAACTAAAATACAGGATAACAATACCATGTGAGTCAGGAGGGGATAGTTGGAGTTAAAATATTCTAAAGTTATGAAATTATTCCAGAAGTTTAAATATTGAAGAAAGTTACGTTACAGAAAGTGTATGTACTATATTTTAAATGGTCAGAAGAGTAACCACCAGAAGAATGAAAATAAAGTGTTTAGCTTCCAAGATAATAAAAACAAGAAATAGGGGTGCCTGAGTGGCTCAGTCGGTTAAGCGTCTGCCTTCGGCTCAGGTCATGATCCCAGGGTCCTGGGATCGAGCCCCGCATCGGGCTCCCTGCTCTGTGGGAAGCCTGCTTCTCCCTCTCCCGCTTCCCCGCTTGTGTTCCCTCTCTCTCTGTGTCTCTCTGTCGAATGAATAAATAAAATCTTTAAAAAAATAAAAATAAATAAAAAATAAAAAATAAAAACAAGAAATACATTAAGGAAAAGCAACCAAAAAATAACAATCTCGGAGAGAGGAAGAAGAGACTGAAAAGGAGAGAAAGTACAGAAAAAAATGGAACAAAATGTACAAAGTAAGACGGTAAAAATAAGTTATCAATAATCACAATAAATGTTAAACTCACCAACTAATATATAGAGGATAAAAATGTAAAATCAAGCTTTGTGTTATTTATAAAAGACACACCCAAAACATTAGGTTATGGAACCATTAAAAATAAAAAAGATTGAAAAAGATCTAGAACACAAGCACTTTACCAAATTTAAGCTGGAAAAGCTATGTAACATTTTTTTGTAAACAGGGATTTAGGACAAAAAGACAAAACTGACTTTAGGATAAAAGACAGTCACTAGATAGTCATAAAAGGATCAGTTCACCAGGAAGATAAAGTAAGTTAAAACCTGTAAACAAAAAGAAAAAAAAGAAAGGAAAAAACCCGCAATCCCTTAGTCACCACTGGACGTGGCTGCCATACCAAGTCCTTACTCTGAAATAGCATTCCAAGGCAGGCGGGGGCGTGGTGGGGAACAAGCGTCATTCTGCTTCACCACAGAAATCTACCTCCAGGTAACAAGGTGGCTCGAGGTGGGGAGGGGAAGCTCTTCTTCACCCAGAAAAAAATGTAGCTAATCAAGATCAGTGAATGACAGAAAATTTGCAACCTCTAATGAAATAATGGATTCAGGCAAGAATCATCAATGGAGGCGAAAAGCATTAAGTGAAAGATTTATGGAGAACTGGATAGTTGCTTAATGCCCAAGTATCACCCCACAGACTTCTTGCTAATCTCAAGAGGAAAATCTAACTTTAAAATCAAGGATCAGGTTGACCTCACCCTGCCCACTAACAGTGGAATAATGAGATACTATGCACCTCCTGAGGTGAATATGAAGTATACCTCGCACTGCGTCACCTCAAGGCCCCTTACCAAAAATGCTTAATCTATACCTTTACAGCTAATTTCCAGCTAATAGGAAATATATAAGTTAGAAGAATGAGTTAAATGACACCACTTGGAAGCGAACCGATAAATCCAGAAGGTGGAACATTCAACGACACAGGTGACCCAATCTCTTCCATAAGTCAATGTCATGAAAGGCATAACAACCAAAAACGAGCTCTCCGATTGAGTCTTGAATTGAACAAATTAGCAGCAAAAGACATTTGGGCAAAGGGGCAACTGGGGAAATGTGAATAGGATCTGGGGGTTAAATGAGAGTAAGGAATCATTCATTATGTGTGACAATATTATACTTTATAAAAATATCCTTAATTTTAGACATGTATGCAGAAATATTGGGGATAAAATGACATGAAGTTGTAACTTACTTCAGGAAAAACACAACAGGTAAGCAGATATGACAAAATGTCATCAAGTGTGAAATCAAATGATGTTTACTATTCTACTTTTCTGTATATTTGAAATGTTTCTCAGTAAATAGGTTTTTCTTACTTGTATGAACAGAATATAAAATAGCCCTAAAAGAACTAACAGAACTACAAAGAGAAATTGATAAAACCACCATCACAGAGGAAGACTGCAGCATACTTCTCTCAATTATTGATTTAGGTCAAGCAGGTAAAATATTAGTAGAGAAGATTAAATAATATGAAACAGGTGTAGAATCTTGCATGCGACACTTAGAAAATAAATATCCTTCTCAAGCACATTTGTAAAAAGTCAACTACGTACTAGGCCATAAAGTAAGTCTCAACACATTTCAAAAGTAGTATGGGCACCCACCAGACCCAGTTCTGTGCTCCCATCAACCTCCAACCCAGCCTTGCCTACATCCCCCATCCTCCTACCTCTAAGCCCAGCTTCCTGCCTTGCATGGACCCAGCTCTGGCCCCTTTCATTTCTGTGGTTCCAAAGCCCTGGTAACTGCCATCATTTCTAACACCACACCAGTCCCATCCCCCCACCTGGGGCCAGGGCCCGGCTCTGGCTTGGGTGGTCTTCATTGAGCCCACCATGGTGGGAGCCACAGTAGCTCCAGCACCCAGAGCCAGCAGACTGCCCCCACAGAGCTCTGGCTTCCCCAGGGCTGCCTGGAAAGGCTGAGTAACATAACATGGAAATTATTACCTATAGGACAAACACTGAATAATGGAAGACAGGAGACAGGACGGAGCCGGCAGATAAATTACTCATCCTTCTTCCCAGGATGGAACTATTCAGAGAAGCCCTAGTTCCCCAGGGACAGTCCTGTGATTCAGCTGATGGAGCTGTGGTCAGCTCAGGAACACCTCACCTTGTGCTGGCCTTCTCTCTCTCCCTGCCTCACAGCCCTTTCCCCGACTCCTGCTTCCCTGTGATGGAACCCCATGACAAGGCGTTAAGTTGTACCTTTAACTTAGACAAGTTTTCTAAGAAACCTAGGCTAAGATTAAGCTCTCTGACTGTAATGCTATTGAAGGCAAAATAGCAAACAACAGTTTTTAAAATATAAAATAGGGGCACCTGGGTGGCTCAGTCGGTTAAGTGTCTGACTTCAGCTCAGGTATTGATCTCAGGGTCCTCGGATCGTGCCCCATGTCGGGCTCCCTGCTCGGGGGGGCGTCCGCTTGTCCTTCTGCCTCTGCCCCTTCCCCCCCCATGCTCACTCACACACAACGTGCACACACTCTCTCTCTCAAATAAAATCTTTAAAAAATAAAAATATAAAACACAAATGTGATGTTTAAAACACTTCTAAATAATTCATAGGTCAAAAAAGAAATTCTTAAGTTTACTTAAAATAGAAAATTAAAAATACGTCATCTATTACATACATATAGACAGATATAGCTATATATGTGCATATATTCATGGAATGTTCTACGGTGACATTCAGCAGCTAACCTGGGCATGTGCAGAGACAGGCCTACTTTTGCATTCCACAGTCAGAGCATAAGTGATTCCATTGTGGAGGCCAAGAGGGAGCCAGGAATTATACCATGGCTAACATAGAGACTCTCACAGCGGAGCCTCCTCATCTCTGGAAGAGAGGGTGTGGAAAGGAGGTTGGTGGGCAGAGAACATTCTTTCCTCTTTCACAAGGAAGGAAGGAAGCAAGCAAGGGAGCTGAATCCCAGAGAGATGAGCCTGAAGCCAGAGCAGGGGCCTGGCTCTCACAGCTCTGGGTCCAGAGCTATCTCCACGAGCTAGCCCTCCGTGAAAAGCAAGCCATCCCAGGGAGCATGATAGAGCCCTGAGTGTGACCCTGGGCTGGGTACCAGGAGAGGGGCAGGGAGAGGGAGGTGCTGCCCAGCGCATCAGTGCAGTGGGGGAGCTCAGGGGAGATTTCAAACATGATGTGGGGAGCACTGTAAACCACGTGTGTGTAAATGCCATGGAAAGTGGCATCTGAAATAGAACTAGCGACCAAATAAGGTGAATCCAGCTGGAGGGTGGGAGGGGACAGTGGGAACAAAGGCAGGGCAGGGAGAAGCCCCGTGCTCCACGGACAGTGAGAGAAGACAGAATGGGAAGTCGAAAGGACCTGTAAGATGGCTTGGCAGTGAAGAGGATCTGGGCTTTAGAGGCACGCACACCTCGACTCAAAACTGTGTGTTTACTGTAAATGGATTACATAGTTCTAAACAATGCTGAAGGGGCGCCTGGGTGGCTCAGTCGTTAAGCGTCTGCCTTCGGCTCAGGTCATGATCCCAGGGTCCTGGGATCGAGTCCCACATCGGGCTCCCTGCTCGGCAAGAAGCCTGCTTCTCCCTCTCCCATTCCCCCTGCTTGTGTTCCTGCTCTCGCTATCTCTCTCTCTGTCAAATAAATAAATAAAATCTTAAAAAAATAAAAAATAAAATAAAATAAAATAAACAATGCTGAAGATTTAAAGAGTCAATGATCCCCCTTCAATCCCCAACCTCCCTCCTCAGAGGCAACCACTGATCTCAGCTGGATGTGTATCTTTCCAGACTCTTTACAAATACTGAACATCTCTGGGTCTCCATTTCCTCACCTGTAAAATGGGACTAACAATAACGGTTCTTCCCTCACAGGGGTGCCCTGAGAGCTAAATGCCTGAATACATGTAAAGTACTCAGAGAAGGGCCCAGTCCAGCCAGCACTCAGTGTATGGTAGTGACTAAGCGTATTAGTATTTACAAATATCCATAAATGGTTGTCCACTTGTTTTACAAAATGCACGGGGTTTAAATTCTAGCTCTGTTACCTAAGAGTTACATCTTTGGGGAGTTGTTTCAAGTGGGTTTTTTTGTTTTGTTTTGTTTTTTAACTTCTCAGTGCTTTGCTTTTTCCATGGGTAAAATGGGGACAATTATACTTGCCTTCCAGGAATAGAATGAGACTTTGATATGTTGCAGGAAGGTGACTTGGGACCCTAGGAATTCAAGCTGTGTTTGCCTGCGTCATTACCATACAGGGCTGGGGGCTCTCCTGCCTGTTCCCAGAGGCCTCCACGCTTCCTGGTTCCGGCCAAAGACGAGGGAGAACAATGGGCAAGACAAAGCCCTGCTTTTCTAACCCTCCTGCAGGGTGAGAACCAGGTTCAGGCCAGGGACCCACACCTGCCTGTAGTTTGAGACGTACTTGGGGAACATGCACACAAATCACCTGGGAAACTTGCTACAGAGCAAATTCTGCTTCAGGAGATGGAAGGTGGGACTTGAAACCCTTTCTAACAAGCTGACTGGTGCTGCTCACGCTGCTGGTCTACAGACCACACTTTAAGAAGCCAGGGCCCAGGACTCCTGCCCTTCCCATGGCCTACCTGAAAGCCATCTATAGATGCTCTGCCTTGTCAAGGGCTCAGACAACTGATCTCAAAGTCCACCCTGGCCCCAAGGGGCTGCCCTCCCTCTGGGCAGGACTGGCACATCCTTAGAGACCCCCGGCCTCTGCAGATGCCATCCCTTCAAGGAAAGGGGAGGGGGGTAGGATCTAGATTTCCCCAGAGAATAGACACAGCCCTTGTTCCCATGAAATTTAAAAATTTACATCCTAGAGAAGATTACGTAATAAACAAGTAAACAGATATATGTCTGCTAGAGATAAATGCTTTAAAATAAAGCAGGATAAGGAAAAAGTATCTGCACTGGTGGGAGATGGTATTGTAAATATGATAGCCAGGGATATCTTCTCTGAGGAGATGACATTTTAGCAGAGACGTGATTAGAATAGAAGAATGACTCCTGTGAGTATCCAGAGGAAGAGCATGTGCAAAGGTCCCGAGACAAAAGGAGGCTGATGTTTGAGGCTTAGCAAGGAGAACAATGAGGCTATGAGTCAGCAGAAAAAAGAAGATATCAAAGGGGCAACGGGGTTGGGGGGAGGGGGTTGCCTGGGTGGCTCAGTCGGTTAAGCATCTGCCTTCAACGCAAGTCATGGTCCTGGGATCCAGCCCCACATCAGGCTCCCTCTCCCTCTGCCTCCCCACCCCCGCTCGCAGTCTCTCTCTCTCTCTCTCTCTCTCTCTCTCTTTCAAATAAAAAAACAAAATCTTTAAAAAAAAAAAAAAAAAAAGAGGCAACAAGGGCAGAACAATAGAGCCTTCCGGGCAATTATGAGGAATGAATAAGGTAAACTGGAAGGCTCCGAGCAAAAAGAGTACTAATTGTAAATTTTTAAGACATCCTTTACATACAATAAAATTCATCATTTTAATGTAGAGTTCTGCCAATTTGGACAACTGTGTACAAGCAAGCAACCACAGCTCCATCACCCCCCAAAAGCTTCTCTTGCCCTTTAGAGCCTTCCCCACGCTCACCTACAGCCCCCATCAACCAACCACTCATCTGTTTTCTGTCCCTACAGTGTTGCATTTCCCAGGACGGCACAGAAATGGGACGATACGGTAGGTACTTTCTCCAGTCTGACTTCTTTCACTTAGCATAATACACCCATATTGGCACACAGAGCTTTTTATCACTGAAGGGTACGCCACAGGACGGATGGACAACAGCTTGCCCATCCATTCACCAGCTCAAGGACATTCAGATTGTTTCTTTTTGGGGCAGTGACAAAGCTTCTATAAACACGTGTGTCCAGGTTTCTATACGACTGGAAGTTTTCATCAATTTCTACTGACAAAGATGGAGAGTACAACTCACTCTCCCATCTGAAACAACTCAAAAACTGGGGACGGAATGACTCTGGGACCCAGGCCACCAGGCAGCACGCTGCAGTGCTGAGCGCGGAGAAACAAACGAGGCACCCCCACATCTGCTACAGGAGGGCACGGGGGGGGGGGGGGGGGGGCCCGCCGACCGCGGGGGGGGGGGGCGGGGGGCGGGGTTCCAGGCAGGTGTGCTCACCTTGCCAAGTCCCGGAGCAGAGCGAGCGTCACAGGCCGAACTCTGCAGACCCGCAGGCCGGCCCCTGGCGTCTTGGCTTCTCGGGGACGGCGAGCGCGAGAGGAAACCCCCTGGGGCTGCGCAAGAGCCACCGGAGAGGGGCGGCCGGACCAGTCCCCCGCGCTCACACGGGGCCCGGAATAGGAACACTGCCACCTACTTTGTCATTCGTGGGTGAAGGCAAGGGTGCTCAAAGGGTGCTGCCTCGGGAGGGGGGCGAGATCAGCCCTAGGTTAAGGGCCGCCCTGTCAGCCCCAGGATCCCCCCCCCATGCCTTTCGGGTGGGTCTTGCCGGCGTCACGTGGTCTCCGCCCACGCCGCTGTCAGTATCCGCTGAAGACTCGCGAGGACCCTGGGCGGGGGTCTGGCCCTGGGAATTCCAATGGCCTTCACCTTCCAGTTTCCCGTGAACTCAGCCGCCGGCCTTAGCCAGGGGTCCCCTCCCTGCACGGCGGCCAGGAAATCCTCTTCAGGCGGTAAACTCGGCCAGTAGTAGGGCTACCTCGCTTGTCTGGCCCCCTCAGGAGTCGCCGTCCTCCCCTGCGGTCCTACGTCTGAAAACCGCCATATCGACTATTCTTTCCAGTTCCGTAGGTGTTTGCGGTACACGGTCCCCAAGTCTCTGTCTTGTCTGGAAGCACAGATGACATCATCTCATTTTGTTTTGAAAGGACGACTCGAGAGACCAGACCGAGGACGGGCTTGGGCAGAAGTAGGAAGAGCAGTGAGGGAAGGTACTGTGGGAATCCGGGTGAGAGCCAATCGCGGCGTGCTCCCGGACTGCGCGGAGGAGGGGGTAACAGGTGATTGAGTTCAGGACGTATTTGGAACATAGCGCCGATGAGATTTGCTGATCAAACGGTTTCAGGTGTGAGAGGAAACAGGCAGGCATAGAAGACTCTTCTACCCTTGCTGGCCTGAACACATTCATACATATCCCCAATTCCGGAAACTCTTCTGGAGGCGGGAGTGCTTGGGTAAACCATGTTCAGAGCATTTGAGATCGGTAATATGAAGTGGGCATGGGTAGGGTCATTCCTGAGGTATAAGCCAAAACTCCTCTCCTCCCTTACCGCCAGAGAGCTTGTGCCCCGGACCAGCCAGCTGGAGGAACCAGCCAAGCAAAGCCCGGGGTGCTCATATACACCACGCGGTGTTTGTCCTGTGCTTTTCCTCTTCGAGGTTGTCCTTGTTCATTTCAAGCCAATTTCACCTGTTTCTAAATATTAACCTGGGGCAGGGGGCCCCGGGGAACGGGATGCGAGGCATTTGGTGGTACCAGGATCATTACCAAGGTCAGCGGTCCAGGGAGGGCCCTGGCAATGACTCCAGTGTTCAAGGGCCAGCTTTCCAACTTCTCCAGAGAAGGGGTCAGCACTAATATACTTGAATACCTGGAAACATGCTACACATTCTTCAACGTTTTCCATGTGTGATCCTACCTAGGCAGGTAACATTTTAGACAAGGAGACTGGGGCTCAGGGAAGTAAAGGAACTTGCCCCAGGGCGCCTGGGTGGCTCAGTTGGTTAAGCGACTGCCTTCAGCTCAGGTCATGATCCTGGAGTCCCGGGATCGAGTCCCACATCGGGCTCCCTGCTTGGCAGGGAGTCTGCTTCTCCCTCTGACCCTCCTCCCTCTCATGCTGTCTCTCATTCTCTCTCAAATAAATAAATAAAATCTTTAAAAAAAAAAAAAAAGGAACTTGTCCCAGTTATAGCTGGCAAGTAATAAAACCGGAACCCAACTCCCAATAAGCCAAAGATGGAAAACCCAAGCCATTTCTATTAAACATAATTTTTATTTCATCCCAGGCAAAGCTAAATAAAATTCTACAATGCCAAACGTGTTATAAAGGCAAGATAGTTGATCACATCCATTCTGTGCTTGAACACAGGTCATTGCTGGGGGTGTGCATATCTGTGCCTCCCAGAGGCACCCATGGACCAGAGGCCTCCCAGACACATCGCTGCATTGTTTTGATCTATAGTTATATAAAAAAGACTATGGGTATTGTCATCCAAGCCAGAAGAATAAACCATGCATAAGATAGTCAAAAGCTCTGAATATCAGGTGGGAGGTGGGAGGGGAGGGACTCCAACCTGGGACACAGTAAGGTGAAGCAAGCTGTAGGGTTTTCTCGAGACGTTCCCCTCCCGGCCCTCCCTCCCCCAGCACTCCTGGCAGCTGTCCATAACAGTGGGAGGGAGTCATGGAGTCATGGAACCAAAGAGCATGGCTGGTCTTCCCCTCAGTCTCTTATCCTTTCTCAGGCTCCTGGTGTCCCAACAGGTATTGCTCAGGCCAGGGAAGATGGCTCCCCAAATGTGCCGAGTCTCCCCCATCTCAGGCACACATACCTCCATACATCCCCGCTTCCATGCACAGTCCCCCAGGCCGCAGGCATGCACCTCCACACGCACACCCTCACCTGCCACCATCTCTGGGGCATGCTGTCACACCCCTCACTTCACCTCCTGGTCACCCAGCCAGGTAGGAAAAGCCTGAGCTCCATCGGCCCCTCTCCCAGACCACTCTAGCCGTATGGGTTCATTCTGATGGCCTTTTGCTCAATTCCTACCCAGGGAGAAACTCAAGGCCTGGAATGCTGAGGTCCCATTTCAAGGTCAAAGATGGGGAGCTGGGAAAGACTCTGTCTTGGGTCTCCCTGACTTTACTGTCAGCACAGCTGCATGCCTGCAGGGCTCCCAAGATCAATTCTGTAAATGGCTCTCTCTAACCCACAAGCCTTGGAAACACCCTCACCAGCCCCCGGAGATCTGCGCCCACTGAGGCTTTTCCTGGGAAGATGGCTTTGCCCATAGACATTCTATTGCAAATCCATGCCAGTGTTCCTCCATGGGTATCACCCCAGCGCTGCGGAGAACAATTCTCTGTTGTGGGGATGAAACTGAGCATTCTTGAGCACTCACTAAATGTCCATAGGGCCCCCAGGCATTGGGACCACCAAAAATGTCCCCCTACAGTCCCTATTATGCCACCTCTATTGAAAACTCCCAAACAAAAGCCATGGATAGGAAGCTTTAAGCATCAGAGCCAAGGTTTCTAATATTACAAAGACTAAAATAATTCCAAGGGGGAGGAGTGGGAAGAGAGAGAGAGAGCAAGAGTGAGTGAGAAAGAGAAAGTGCATGCATGTGTGTGCATGTGTGTGAGTCTGTGTGTGTGTCTCCTAGGGATGGGACACAGAGGTGAGGACAGGACAGACTTGGAACAATTCCTCCAATTATAATGCTTGGCCTCCTAGATCCCTTTCCGAGCCAAAAAGATTTTTTTAAACAAAAACTTGCCAAGCCCCACAACAATCCTGGGAGGTAGGTATGTATGATTACACCCACTTTATAGATGGGAAAAGCTGAGCCCAGAGAAGATGCATGACCCACCTATCAGTCAACAGTAGACCCAGGAGTGGAGAGGATGATGCTCTTCCCCCACCGCCCCCCTGCTCTGTACGCCCTGGCCTCCTCTGAAGAGAGTAAGAGGAGCCCAGGCGATTCAGCTCGTTCAAATGTTAGCACTGGGAAAGGGGGAAGAAAGCAGTTTTCATGAAGGT
Source organism: Phoca vitulina (assembly GCF_004348235.1). NCBI lineage: Eukaryota > Metazoa > Chordata > Mammalia > Carnivora > Phocidae > Phoca > Phoca vitulina. The sequence goes on from NW_022589741.1 coordinate 14,210,869, forward strand.
GGCCACAAGAAATTTTTCAAATGGCTGGTAGCTCCAGTCTGCCTGCTCCCAAACCGGGAAAATCTGCGCCTGAGCCTAAGATTCTGGGGGGGGGACAAGGATGGGAGCCCTGGAGGCAGATCAGGGTGGGACCCTGCGAACCCATCAGGAGGGGTGAGGGCCTCAGCCAGGCACCTGCAGGAGCTACTGCCCCTCAGTCTCCTCTACCTCCACCCTGCGGGAAGCCTGCAGCCACTTTTTGACAGGGAGAATCCTGAGGCAGTCCCCATAACCTCTGGGAAAGGGGGCTACTGCCCTCCCATCCGTCCCAGGCCCAGAGGACAGAGTGTCAGAGAGCGAGCCAGCAGGAGCAGATGGTGGAGGCCTCTGTTATCACCGCACGGCTCACTTCATCCCTCCCGTCCCCCCGGGGACACCACCACCGCATTCCCTATCGGGGAGCCCGACAGCTCCAAGATTCCATCACTGTCCAGGGGGCCGCGGGTGGCACCACCCCAGCTCCCTGGTCCCCAGCATGGCCTTGGGGGGAGGCAGGTTAGGGACCCCTCAGAGTGGCACACCAGGGTTGGCCGTCACACAAAAGCTGGAGAGGGGACGGAGGGGATGAGCCAGGACACGAGGAGCTAAGGCACAGTCCAGCCCCACACACAGGGGTGTGCAAACCAGTTCTCAGGAAAGCAAAGGAAGACTGAGCACCCTCTCCCTGCTCCTCCCCAACCCCGGGGGTGGGGGGGTGACACAGATGAACAGGAAGCAGCCAGAAAACCCAAGGGCCCCCTCTTCTGAAGCAGGAGGATCCCTGAGGTGAAAGCAAGCCCTTGACCCCGGGTTGGAGGTGAACAACCCTGGGCCAGGGGAGAAGGTATGATGGATGAGCATGGGCACAGGAGGCATGACCCAAGGGAGGGGAGGGTTTGAGGGTACAACACCTCAAGCAAGATGATGCCCCCTGCTGCATCAGGGAAAGAGGCAAGCTCAGGAGTTCCCAGGGGCGGCAATGGGCCGGCCATGCCGAGGAGAAGGGGCAGCCAGCACTGGTGGGGCTGGGGTGGGCATCCCAGGGGCCAAGAGACCCTGGACATGGGCTCGCCCACCTCTGCGGTCCTGGTTCCCCAAGGAGAAATGCTAGGAAAGGCATAGGCAGTGCCCCAGTGCTCCAGGAAGGCTGGAGGGTCCTCCTCACGAGCCCCTCAGGAGCTCAGAGATCAGAGGAGCAGGCTGGGGGGCCGAGACCCCAAGACCAAGGTAGCCAGCCCTAGTTGGGAGGGTTCACAGACTCCAAGCAGCAGGGGGGCGGGGGGGCAGAGGGTCTGGGGGGTGGAGATGGGGTGGAGGCTGCCAGACACCTTGTGGCGGGGGGAGGGAAGCGCCTTACTAGAGGGACCTGGGGGATCAGGTATCCATCAAAGCCTCTCACTATAGGGCCCCCTCCAGCAGGCTCCCACCCCGGATCCCGTACAGAGTCCTCTAGGCCACATCCACCACCAAAAGGGTCAGATCTCCCCACTATTATTCACTGGGGTCCGGCTACTAGGGCAGGCCTCGCTGATCCCCCCAAGCCTCTCTTAAAGAGAAATCTGGAGGAAAACCAAGGTATTGCTCATACAGGGTGAGGAGACTAAAGAAGACCCCAGGTACCCCATGTATTAGGGGACCCACCCTCCACACCACCCAGCCCTCCTTTCCTTTCCTGAACTCTCCACAGGCCCCCTCCCCTGGCCAGCCCTCATCCCTGGGGAGCCCTGGCTGGGAGGGGGTGGGCAGGCTGGGCAGGACCCCAGTTTCTCCCCAGAAAGACTGCAGTTGGAGCCAAGCAGCAGGTGTCTCAGGCACGTGGGTTCACGGACGTGGCTCAAGCATCAGTTCATCATCAGCAAGTGAGGCCCGGGCGGCTGCTTGGCCCCCAGCGGGGGCTCACACTTTGGTTGGTGGTTTCTCTTCCGCCTTAGAGCCAGGCAATCCATTCTCTGTGTTATCATTCCCTGAGGAACTCACGAGGCACTCCTTCCTGGAGAGGGAGAGAGGAGGAGAGGGGCCAGAGTAAGGGGTCGGCTGTGGACAGGAGCCTGGGCCCCGCGGCCAGCCCCGCGCCCTCTCCCAAAGGTGGCAAGAGCTCAAGTCACCCAACCTCTCTGGGCCTCGGCTTCCTCATCTATAAAATGGATGTGACAATGACGCCTTCTTCGTGGGGGTGCCGTGAGGCATCAGTGAGCACCGAGAGCAGTGCCTGGCACGCAGACAGGACCCAGTGAGACCCACCATCACCTAGTCGTCCCAGCGTGGCGGAAGGCAAGGGCACCAACCAGGTGCTAGTCGCAGGGATCAGTGCTCAGGGGAAGCCAAACCAGGTTAATTCCCAGGCCGTGCCAACCCAGGGGGAAGGGTGCGGGCCGCAGTACGTGCAAGGGCAAAGAGCTCCTGCCCCAGACCCCGGCAGGCCCCTCCTCTCTGGGCTGGCTGTGATAGGAGGGAGGAGAGTGCTCCCGACAGAGGATCTGGCAGCAAGGAAGGCAGGTGTGGGCAGGGTGGGGTGGGACGGGGGAGACAGCAGCAGGAAGGAGGGATGGTTACGTGGGAAGACACCCCCCCGGGGAGGTTCACCACCCTGGCTCCGGAGTGAGTATGGCCCACCTCACCGCCAGCGCCCACGCTGTGCAGGGCTCTCCGGGGCTACATCACTCCGAGCTTTCTGCTCGGGAAAACTTCCGAGCCTGTTTCACGGCCGCTGTGGCTAAACTATCTCAGCCTCACCCTGGACTTGTGTAGCCGGCTTTGAGGCCTTCAGGAAGGACTTACTATTTTGTCCTCATCGATTTTGTCTTACACAATTTAGTCCATAGCTCCAGCCTTTGAGCTCCTCCTAGATCCCAGTTTTGCTCTCCAACATAGTCACCAGGTTCCTGAAAACCTGATATCATTCCTGGCGTAATTCAAATCTTAGTAACAATGAATAAGCAGAGCCCTGTGGCATACCACTAAAGACCTCTATTCAGATGGATCTATCAATCGATCGATTGATCAATCTCTATACCTAAGGTATAGTCAACCCAGACAGTTCCTATCCACCTAATTCTGCTCCCAAGCACTCCATATTTCTTTACTGAGAATCTGCTGGGTACCAAGCACTGTGTCAGACTAGAAGACTCCCTGCTCTCAGGAAATTTACAGTCTTCCAGAGAATGTGACATTAAATAAGTAACCACAATACAATGTGATAAATGATAGGATGAAGGGTTTACCAAGGAGGGATCCACCTAGGAAGCCTCCTTCTAGGGATCAGGGAGGGTTCTTCGGACATGTCACAGAAGTTGAGACCAACAAAGATGAACAGGAGAGGAGGGAGGAGACATTACAGACAAAGGGAACTGCCCCCACGAGTGGAAATCCAGAACTGATCCTGCGATGCTGTCCAACACCTCCCTTCTTCTCGGGAAGCCACCTGATCTCTGCTGTTCATGCGGGCTTTCCTCGCGCTCAGACGACCCCTCTCAGGCTTCCCTGTGGTCTGTCTCCCACCTCCAGCCTCCCCCTACCCAGTCCCTGTGCTCACCAAGGCCAGACTCTTTCTTCCAAAGCCCTCTGATCATGCCAGGCCCTGAAAGCCCTCGAGAGCTCCACTGCACCCAGGAAGAAAGCCAATCTCAACCTGGACTCCCAGCTCCCCAGGGATCTCCCCCCAATGCCCTCTGCAGGCCTGTTCTCTCCTTCCCCACCACCGCTCCCCCTACTCTCTCGACCGACAAAACACCTTGTTCTCCAGACACATGTCTCTTCCTAGACTCTCTGCCTCTGCTCTCAGCAGTTCTGCAGCGCCCTTCTCCTCACCCTCCCCAGGGCTTACATTAGATCCATCTTGCAAGGCCTACCACAAACGTCCTTTGGCCAAAAACCCTTCCCTAGTGTTCCACCTTCTTTGGAACCCCTGGAGCATTCTATTGCACCTCTTTGCTGGCACCCATCCTCTCTACCTTGTCTTACATTTATTTGCATACACACCCTGTCTTCTTTACTTAAGGGCAGAATCTCATTCCTTCCAGAATTTCCTACAGCACCTGGTACAGTTCCTTGCACACACTACCTCAAAAACAGCCATCAAATGAAAGAAGGAATGAATGAACTCTGGATATACTCCCCGAATCAGTAGGGTATGGTGAAAGTGGTTAAAGCTTTGAAGCCAAACAAGTCAGGATGCAAATCTCAGGTCTATCACTTTCTAGCTGTGTGGCCTTGGGCAAGCCACGTCACCACTCTGAGCCTCACCTTGCTCAACTGTAAAATAAAAATTGTGGCTATCATATAAATACCTGGCAGAGTACCTAACACATGGTAGGCATTCGATGAATGAAAAGAGGTGTTATCATCCGTAGCCATCTCCTGATCCACCAGTGCCCTAGCAAGAAAATGTTTGGTCTGCCTTGTCCTTGATGAGCCCATGGCGGCTCCCGAGGATCACTGTTTTCTTTTCTAGGTGCTTTTAAACCACAGGTTGGATAATCTGCTCTCCAATTTTGCTAACCATCAATAGCAAAACTGGTTGTTAAAAAGAGAATTTGGTCTAACTCCATGCCCCTGGCCCCTCTCAAAATCTCCAAAACCCTGGCCATGATGCAGGGAGACAATCCCAGAATTCTTCATCTCAGCCAATGCCTCCCACTCTCCACTCTCCGAGCCGTCCCCTTAATATCCCCCTGTTTTCAGCTTCCCTCCCCTCTTACCAGCACAATTTCTGTCCTTTCCAGCCTAATTCCCTCTTCTCAACAAAGCAGAATGATGGGAACAGAAACAGAGCAGCATCCCTTCCCCCTTGAATCTCCTTGCCGCTGTCCCCCTCTCGGCTCCAAGCCTCCTCTCATCTTTCTTGCTGATAATACAACTTCCAGGGGCGCCTGGGTGGCTCAGTCCATTAAGCGTCTGCCTTTGGCTCAGGTGGAATGCAGACTGACCTGGGGTCCTGGGATCAAGCCCCGAATTGGGTTCCCTGCTCAGCAGGGAGTCTGCTTCTCCCTCTCTCTGCCCTTCCCCCGACTCATGCGTGCTCTCTCTCTCTCTCAAATAAATAAATAAAATCTTTAAAAAAAAATACAACGTCCAAATACCTTTTTACATTCACTCCTGCTTCTCTGGAGCCTGACACAGTTCTGGCAATTCTGGGCCTGGAGCGAGTACTCTCTACCTCCCCGTCTTCCCTCCCCTTCCCCTTAGAGATGTCTATCTCAAGCCTGAGCTGTCCCTGGGGCTTCTGGGGAGCCCCTATCAGCCTTTTTAGATTTTTTTTAGTCTCCCCCAGGTGAACTTCCAGAATCTCACAGTAAGACTCCCACCTCTCTAGAAGGGTCTTCCCATTTTAGGGTTTCTGTACATGGAATCTTGTCTTTTCTACGATGAAAAAAACAAGGCATCTAAATCCCTTGGTAGGACTTAGGTTGGGGAGGTACAAACGGAAAGAGAGAAGCTAATGGGATGGATTAGGAAGCAGGATAAGGAAGAGCAAGTTCATATACTCAGGGAACTCGCTGTGCTCAATAAATACATACTAGGAGGGAGAGGAAGAAGGGCTGGGAGACAGGAAAGAATGGTAGGAGTGGGAAGAGAGGATGGGATGAGGGGACAATGGAAGGATGAAGGCAGATGGGGGCAGATGACGGTGGAATGAGATGATGTTGGGAGCACCCACAACACAAGATGGGAGTGGGTGGTGGGCCAGTGGGAGGACAGGAGCGTGCAATGGAGTCAACTCACTTCTTCTCCTGAGTCTTCTTGATGATGAAGGCAATGAACTTCTTGACCAGCAGGATGAGGATGAGGAGCCCGATGACCCCACCCACGACTCCCAGGATGATGAGGGTCACCGTGTTGTCCACTTCTTCCACTGTATGGCCAGAGCAGGGAGAGAAGGGGGTGGGCGAGGGGAGCAGGAGACGCCTGGAGCCCAGCACGACGGCAGCCCAATGGCTACAGCCCTCCAACCCTGGCTTCTGGGACGTGCCCACCCCCACCCAGCCCCCAGCCCTCCCCAGGCCTTGCAGCAGGAAGCAGAAACTGGAACATGGCATCTACCAGGCTAAGGCACAACACAAAGAGGTTCCTTCCCCCACCCCCTCCACACACATACCCTTCCACAGACACACACACAGTTCTGGAATAATTCAGACTCAGGGCCCTTAACAGTTTGACTTGGCCGCCCAAACTGCCACATTAAAAATTTCATTGCCTCTTGGGGTGCCTGGATGGTTCAGTCGTTGGGCGTCTGCCTTCGCTCAGGTCATGATCCCAGGGTCCTGGGATCGAGCCCCGCATCGGGCTCCCTGCTCGGCAGGAAGCCTGCTTCTCCCTCTCCCACTCCCCCTTCTTGTGTTCCCTCTCTCGCTGTCTCTCTCTCTCTCTCTGTCAAATAAATGAATAAAATCTTAAAAAAAAAATTTTAAAAGCTTTCAAACTTAAAAATGATGGAAAATGTTTTAAAAAAAAAATTTCATTGCCTCTTTCTGGGCCTCCTTTGTCCACGCAGGAAAAATCAAGAATCTCCCTATAACAACTTTTATGTGGCAGGAAGACTTTGGAGTCAGGGCGTCTGGATTTTAACTACAGGATCTCAGAAGTCACTAATGAGCTGGTAACCTTGAACTGGCCACTTAAACCTTCTCCCTCAGTTTCCTCATCAGAAAACTGAGCTGACTTCCAGAACCTGCTCCACTCACCGTCTCCCCACCTCTGTTGAGAAAACTCCATCCTTCCAGCTGTTCTGACCAAAATCCTTAGAGCCATCCTTGACCCCTTCCTTCTCCAAACACCACATTCAATCCACCTGAGAATCCTAATGGCCCTAACTTAAAAATTCCAGAATCTGACCTCTCAGTACCACACTGGCTCAAGACATCCTGGCCTGGATGTTTGTAGGAGCCTCCTAACTGGACTCCTCATTTCATCATCTATTCTTGGCCCCGCAGAGAGCCTGTTCTGGGTTAACTCTCCTGCTCAGAGCTCTTCAGTAGCTCCCATCTACTTAGGCTAACAAGGCCCCACACAACATGGCTTAACCTGACTCATTTCTTGCTATTTGCCCTGCTCCAGCCACACTGGCCTCACTGATGTTCAAGTATCTGCCTCAGGGCCTTTGCACTTGCTATTCCCTCTGCCTGGACTATCTACCCAAAGACATCTTCATTGCTCCCTCAAATGTCCTTATTCTAGGTCACCTTTTCAGTGAGGCCTTCCTAGTGACACTGTTAGCACCCCTTTCTCCCTCCCCATTTTGTTTTTTCCCTACAACACCAGCCATGTTCTCTTATACAACATCATTTTCTTCTTTATTTTGTTTACTGCATATCTCCCCTGATGAGAAGGAAATCTCCATAAGGGCAGGAATTTGTCTACCTTGTTCATAGACCTAGTAGGTGCCACATAAGTAGGTGCTCAACAAATATTTGTTGACTAGATGAATGAAGGAATCTATAAAAATGGAGAAAAGATCCCTTCAAAGGGACATGTGAGGGACAAAGGTGCGAAGGTAAGGTACAGCGCCTAACTCAGTGCCTGGCACCCCAAAATGCTCCATAAATGTTGGTTCTCTTGCCCTCCTCCTCCCCCCTGCAAAGGCTGAGCACGAAGTGAGACGACATCCAGACAGAGAGGAAGAGGGGACGCCATACACAGCCTAGACTCAGATGGCTGCAGGCTCAGAGCGAGCTGCCTGGATGGCCTCCGTCTCCGCCCTCGGCACAGCCAACAGTGAACTCATGGGCATCTCTCTCTCTCCAAGGACCCCACTTCATCCAGGAGAGCAGTGAACCCCCAGGCACCCAAGAAATGCCGCACAAGCAGGACGCTAGAGCAGGTCCTTCCTTTTTTCTCTACTTCTGTGCTTCCTTAGCCTTCCAGGCTCCCCGTCCAGGAAGCCCAGCATAACACCTCCAGCCTCTTCTCTAACCACCTCTAGTGTCGGGGGTCATGTGACCACCTGGCTGCTCCCCACAGGCTTCTTCATGCCCCCCCTGTCCCACCTGTGGCCGACGGCAATCCCCAGCGGGCGTTTAAGCTCCAGAGGGGAGCGGCCACTCTTACCAATCTCAGTTGCCTGTGGCTTTACGTGCTCTGTCCCTCTGTCAGTCCTCTGTTTACCTGTCTTCTGTCCTACCCTGGACTGTAAATTCCTCAAGGAAGAACACTGGGGATCATTCATGTCACTTTTGGTGTGATGCCGGGCATTCAATCAACAGTTGTGAGGGGGATACACAAGAGTAGTAATCATCAGCACACAGAGAACTTTCCCACCACGAACCATCCTATGTCCCGTCCCTACTTCCCGCGAGCACCCTAGGATGATGCTGATTTTGCAGATGAGGAAAACCAGGCTCAGAGGGGCTAAGTGTGTATCATAAGCTATTCAGTGGCAGAATAGGTATTGGAGCTCTGTTATCTGAGCTCCCAGATGTGACTCCAGTAACTTTTGAAAGCATAAAGCAAAAGAAAACACCCATGCGGCTGGGCTGAAATGTCATTTGACCCCACTGAGTGGGGTACCCTGCCGTGCTTCCCACTCCACTGCCCTCGTCCCAGCCCCCACTGCTTACATTTGTCAACGACTTGGAGGAAGATGGTGGCCTGGTGCTGAAAATTATTCTCCTTGGGGTTCTGCACATGACAGGTGTATTTGCCTGTGTCGCTGAATTCCAGGTTCCTCAGTAGAATGGAAATGTTGTTCATCTTCTCCTTAGTGGAGCCCTCCAGAGTGATGCGATCGTCATTTTTGAACTTCACCTTAGGGTCAGACTTTTCATTCTTCACCGTCCCGTCTATGAGCTATGGGGGGAAGGGGGTGTGGAAGAGGTGGCCAAGAAAGAATCAGGGTCCTCAAGGGTCACGACATCACTCCAGCCCAGTCCTTGGGTGCCTCCCTGTCCAGGTCCAGAGAGAGCCTACAGCCAGAGGTGCTCCCCCCACTTGGTTTCCTTCCAGTACCAATAGCGCTGACTGCCTGTCTAACCTGAATTTCGCTTGCTTCAAGCTAAACCCATTTTCTATCATTAAGATCTCCCTGGAACGTAGCACAGCTTTTATCTCTTTCTTCATAAAAGCCTTTTACATCATGGCTCCAGCAATTACCACTCTCATTTCCCTCTGTCACCACCACCACCACCCGCAGCCTTTACTGACAACTTGTCCCCTGTCCATCTGAATTCTGGCCCTCCACCAAGACCTGGATCAATCCTACAGCACTGTCTACCAACGGCCCTGAGCCCAGTGTTTAATCACATCCAGAGATGGTCTCTTGTGGCTTCCTTATGTACACTTCGGGTCCCCTACGAGACTGCACAGTGAGCACTCACTAAACACCTGTCGACTGGTCCATCCCCACCTCCAGCCCACAGCCCTGCCGAAGCTCCTGCAGAAGAGCTTTCTCTTCCCTAGCTTCCTCTCCCTTCTTTCTAGGGCCAGGTCCCCAGCCCTTCTCCCATTTGAACTCTTCTCATTTCTTTTCTCCAAGCCTTCCAAGGGTCTTTCACTCCCCTGTTTTTTAAATTAAATTATTTTTACACAAGCAATCCAAGTTCAGGCATTTCTTCAGACCAGACAAAGAACTCTAGCCAAGAATTCCAACAAGCCCCAAATTCTGGCAACACCATCTAAGCATCCCTCCCACTTAGATCCTTCTGGACAGGCTCTGGAAAGAATGCTAGGAGAAAGGATGACAAAAGGTAGATTCCGGGGACCATCGCAGCGAGGTCAGTCCGGAAGGGACCAGAGCAGGGGAAAGGGAGGCAGAGGCAGAGGCAAGGTGCTAGGGAAGGGAGGAGAGTCTGAGCTGTCCTGTCCCTTCCCCCACTACTTACAGTCCTGAATGTATCACTGGTGTTGTAGGACCACCAGAAGTGGAGGTCTTGGAAGCCAAAGCAGCTGGAGAAGGTGCAGGGCAGCAGGATCTCCGTGCCATTGACAGCGTAGATGGTGGTGGCCTTTCCCACAGACACCTCCAGCGACAGGGACACCGGGAGCAGGAAGAGACCTGTGTGACAGTCGCCACCTCCCTTAAGAAAACCCTACCGGAATCTCCAGCCTGGAGCTCTGGAAGAGGACATTCGGGCAGGGAGGAGTGGTGGCCAGGCAGGGAGGTCGCTGTCACCCTGTGTATCAACTTGGGAGGACGGTTCTCTTCAATGAACACTGCCTGAGCCACCCGCCCTTACTGATTTCTCCCCTTGGCCTGGGCCGGGGAGCTGCCCATGTGGCACTCCGAATAACCACCAGAGGTCACCCCAACCCAGGAAAACGAGGCCTTTGCAGCCTGGCCGCGCCCCTACTCCGCGGGCGCAGTCCCCGCAAGTGCCATCCCGCACCACCCCAAGTGCGGGACGGGCTCCGCCTGTTTGCAGTGGGAGTTTCCCCTAGGCCGGTGCGCGGCCCCCCGGTACCTTTCCCGGATGGGGGGTGGGGGGAGGCTGGAGCCAGGTCCCTCGCGGTGAAGAGAAAATGGGCAAACGCAGCCGCCACACTGCACCGCGGCCTCCCACCGGCCCCAAGGGGCGGAGAAGCGGAGGGCCACCTCCCGCCCAACCGTGCCTGGCCGGCCGGGTCCCACGCCCTCTGGCCACCGGCCGCGACCCTGGGACCAGGAGGGAGCCCAGGCCGGGATGGGACGGGGCGGCACCGGACGGCGGCGAGCGCGATCGCAGGAGAGAAAGTGGGAGGGAGGGCGGGAGACACCGGCGGAGGCCGATTCCCGACCACAGGGACGCTCGAGAGCAGGGGCGGCATGGAGAGGGCGCAGGACCGCTGGCCCCTCCCGGCCCGCCCCCACACCCCGCAGCCCCTCTCCGGCCCACGTCCTGGGAACGTTCCTCGAGCGCCCTCCGCCCCCCTCCCCAGCTCTTCCCCTTCCCTACCCGCACCCCCACCCCACCACTGCCCTCGCACCCACTCCCCAGAATGTCAATACCACCCCCACCGCTTGGGCAAGTGGAAACCATCAGTCTCCACTCCTGGCCTCTGGGACCCCCCCCCCCATGAATCCTTGTAAGGGGCCCTGGCCCTCCTCCTGTCCTACAGAATCCTGGAGGAGACCCCAATGTACCTCAAGGTGGAGGGCAGGAGGGGCGTCAGAATAAGATGCCTAAGTGATGTCCTTGCCCCGAGGTGAAAGGGGCACCTGAGGTCTCAGAGAGAGTCCTACTCAGGTTCCCAGTGATCCCCTTACTGGGCCCACTTGCCACAGGCTGCAAGTGGGTAATCCCATTTCATTCCCACCCCACACCTGTAAGATGGGTATTATTAATCCTACATTTTACAGATGGGAAACGTGAGACTCGGAAGAGCAAAATGCCTTGCCCAAAGTTGTACAACTTCTAGGGGTTCTTGAAATCCGAACCCAGGTCTGACTCAAGAGCTGGTGGGCAGTTGAGAGCAGCCATGTGGCTGCACTAATTCCTGTCCCAAAGTTTCCCTGATGTTTCCTCCCAGACTGCACCTGCTCTCAGCTACTTGCACCTCCAGCCAGGCGTTCCCAGAATGCCAGCGCTAGAGGCCCCAGACTGATGCCCACGGTAGAGACAGGACTACAAGAGACTCGCTTGCGCTGACTGGGTGTGCTGGCCGGGCCCCCCGAGACCCCCCTCTCAGCCCAGGCCTGCTCTCGGCTCTGCAGGCAGTCCCCAGAATTGGTGTTGTTCCCAAGACAGCCAGGGTCATCTTTGCTTTAAAGGTCAACAACCTTGCTCTTTCTCCCATCCTCACCCCCAAGGAAGGACTTCTTTTGTCTACCTTAATCCCTTCATGGCCCCTAACCAGTTTCCTCTTGCTTTGCTCCCCTAAGCAATGCTTTTTAAATGACAGAGAAGGCTCTGAGGAGAGCTGGCTGCCCTGCTTCTTGCCCTTGGGGCTCCTCTCAGCTTCTTCACATCACCCTAGCTTCTGAAGGCAAAGTGGAGCGCTCTTACCTCAAAAAGTCCGAAAGAACACTCAGTGTTCCATCATGACCCCTGCCACCGTCCATAATAGCTGATAGGCCCATTTGATCCTCACCCCCATCCTCTGAGTGACATAATATTATAGGTCCCTATTGCAGATGAGACAACAAAGCACAGAGATTTAAGTGACTTGCCTAAGGTCAACAAGAAACATTTCTAGCATTCCAAAACCCCAAAGCAAAAAAATCCTCTCTTACATCCTAATATAGCAGGACTTGCCCACCAAGGTTCCCATCAGGGCTGAGAAGTTAGCCCTCGCTCTCTGATGGGCTCTTAGGTGCCAGGAAATGTTCTAGAGCAGCGGCATCCCAATTTGAGAGACCATCAGATCCACCTGGAGGGCAACAGACAGCTTGGCCCTACCTCTGGAGTTTCTGATTCAGTAGGTCTAGCGCCTGGGAACTTGCATTTCTAAAGGTTGCCAGGGAATGCTGGGGTCCGGGGCAACACTTTGAGGATCACTGCGCTAGACGGTTTACACATATGAACGTCAACTTTTATTAGAACACCAAGAGGTAGGTGTAAATTTTTCTCATCTTACAGATGATGAAATTGAGGCTCCGAGAGGTTAAGTAACTCACCCAGGGCCACAGAGTAAATGGTGAAGCTGGGACTGAGCACTTCCTCTAAGAGAGGACGGGTATTTTATATACACTGTCTCACTTAATCCTCATACTAATCCTGTGAGGTGGTTATTATTTTTATCCTCAATGTACAAAATGAAGAAAGAGGCTCAGAGAAATTAACTTGCTCAAGGCCACACCCCCCCAGTGAGTGGAATAAGTCGTATTCACATTGTCGAGGCTAGCTCTGCCTAGCACTCCTGGCTTTCTTTTTACCTCTGCTCCTGTCCTGCGGCACACCTCCCCCAGAGGTCTAGGGACAGGGGCCAGACAGGAGAGTCCACCCTCCAGCCTAGATGATGTAGGAGACCCCAGCTCTGCTTCCCACACTCATTGTTCCTCCAAACTAAGGAACAGAGTACAGAGCTATAACAGGAAAGGCCCCAGGAGAAGCTTCCTGATAACCACAGGCCTCCCTTGGGGGCCCAAGCTCCAAGGAGCACCATAGCTCCAGCCTCCAGCACTCACTGGCGCCCCTTGCTCAGGAACCTGGATCTTGGGGCAGATTGGGGAACTCAAGTCAGGGGTCAAATCACCTCCCCGACCCCAGCCAGAATGGGGTATCCAAGAACACCAAAGAGACACATCAAAAGTAAAATCTTTCAAACTGCTTTAAATAGGTAGAAGCAAAAAAAGAGCAAAAGAACAGTCCAGAACAGAGGACAGACTACTTCTTTAAGGTCTAGTTCATGACAATGCACATTTCTCCTGATTAGTGTGTGCCTGTGTGGATGACTTAACTAGTACACTCAGGACTCCCACAGTGAAACACTGCCAATTCTCACCATAGCCTGGAGGGGACAAAGGAAAGGCACAGAGGCGTTCACGGAAAAGTCCAGAGCCCTGCCCAAGTTAAGGCATCAAAGAGGGTGGGCAAGCCCGGCCTCTGCACTGCACATCCTCCCAGCAATCTGGAAGCCCTGTCCACAGTGTCTGAGAGGCTTGGGCAGAGGAAAGCCCCGGGGGCCTGTTTCCCATGCTCTCTCATCTGTGAGATTGTGCTGGGGGGACAGGAGGGAGCAAGGGCAGGTGTTGATCCACTAGAGGCCCCCAGGGGAGAGCTTCAGTAGGATGGCCAGGCCAGGAGCGGGCCGCTCTGCCTGCTGACCTTGGGAAAGTCAGGAATGCCACATCCTGCGTGCATGCCCCCAAACTAGGATGGTTGTCTTTCCTATCTCCTGAGCTTGCTATAAAGCCAAAACATGGGCCTACAAAACACAAGAGGGGCTTCAGGGAGCCCATCACTCTGACCGAGGCACCCTGCAGGTAGAGGAGGATGGTGTTTGGAAGGAGGGAGGGGGACAGGTCTGGCCTTCACCACAGGTCTGGAAGTAACCAGGGCACCCCTTGCTTAATGACCAGTGTCAGCTGAGAATGTCTCCGGGCCATTCACACGTTTTGTACTCCCACCCTGTACCACCTCACGGAGGTCATTCTTCCCATGCCATTTCCCTGGAGTAAAGAAGCTGCTTAGAATTTCAACTGTTTAGAATTTCAGTGTGTGCATGTATGTATCTGGGATTAGGGGCCTCTTTCTGGCATCATGGGACTGATGAACAAGTCCCCATGAATCCTGTGGAATTCCACCCTGAGCCCCAGAGCTTTGCCTTCGCTCGCTGAAAGGCCCTAACCAGCTAGCTGGCAACTCTCTGAAGCCTTCGCCCCCCTCCCATCCTCCCTTCAGGGGTTTGTCTGAGGACTGACTCGGCACTCCCAAGTTTTACTAAAGTAATAAAAGTACTCAGCACGTGCAAATCCTATTATTAAATATTCCCACCAGCCAGAATCTTCAGGCCCCAGCAGACATTCCAAGGCAAATGTCAAGGCAGGAAATGGTCTGCCACCTTTTCCCACATCCAAGGATCCGTCACACACACACACACACACACACACACACACACACACACACACACACACGCTGAGGGGAGGGAGGAAAGAGGGGCAAGGTGGCCCGGACTCTAAGTTTAGCTCCAAGGGCTTGCCTGGCATGGCAGACGGAAACAGGCTGACTGTAATAAGGAAGCTGATACTCTCTGGCCCCGGGGGAGTCAGACAGGCTCAAAGTTAGAGCTGAGAGGCAGAAAGTGGGCCGAGGCCGCAGGACAAGACCCCTCCTGGGGTGCAGGCTCTAGGGGCTATGGGAGGCAGGGCTGGGCCAGCCAAGGCCCCGGGGCCCAGAGACAAAGGAAAGATTTCAGCTCCCTCTCCCTAGGCAGCCTGCCTACTTCCTGCCCACCCTCAGGAGCTTTGCTGAGACAGAAGCATGCCCCTGAGAAACTACCGAATGCTCAACAAAACCAGCTTTGCCAACAAGCCCAAACGGTGTGCCTGGCCCTGCTCTTGCAGGCCACAGAATGGGTGCGTTGGCTTACGCAGGGATCCCCACACTCTCAGCAAGAGGGCGAGGTGGGAGAATCTGTGCCCCGGGGTCTACCTTTCACACAGATCCCAGCAGGGGGCGGACAGGCAGAAGGGCTTTGGAATACCCCACAGGCCAACATCTCCAGAAAAAAACCAATCACGGGGCCAGATTCAAACGTGGGGCATCCCCTCCTCCCAGTTTTCCCCTTTCCCACCCTCTTCTACATGAACTCCTTACCTCCCCTTTCCTTTCCTTTTCTCTGAGCCGGTCTGAGCACCCTCTCCTTAATTGTGTTCTCATTAGACAAGCCCTTAATAAATACATACCAAGGGAAAGAAGGTTGCGCAACATGACGCCCTCACAAGTGATAATTAAACACAGATCACAGCAATTAAGCAAATCAGGGAACAAGGAAGGGGTGGGCAGGACAGATATATTACCAGTTACAAGCTCAGGAAGGGACTGGCACCCACGGAAACCTCAGCTGCAATAATGCAACCTTGGAAACTCTTCTCTGCTGAAGGGAGGGTATCTTGGGAGGGCAGAAGAAATCTGTAGTCTCAGTCTGTTAGGCTGAGTTTGACATGAGGCCAGGGGGCTGGGGGGTGGAGGACCCCTGGAAGCCTACTGCTCGCTCTGTGCCCAATCTCCACACTTGTCTGGGCCCCCAAGCCTCTATCCCTGCATGCCTCACCCCTCCCTCAGCTCATCTGCACAATCCTGCTAACCTTCCCTCTCAGCCGACTTTAGTCCACTGGGAGGCAAGTCCGTCTGACGGAGCCCAGGAGACCTGGATTCTGTCCCACTTGACCATCGATTGGCCACGTTGGGCGAGTCGCCTTCCCTCTCTGGACCCTGGTTCCTCATCCTTCGGGGAGCTCTGTGATATTGGCTTTCCAGACTTCCTGCCAGCTCTGATGCTACCAGGGAGCTTCTCCAGTTGGCTGACCAGTCGCCTCTGCATCTCCCCGACCAGACTGAAGCAAGGATGGCATCCGTGTCCCAAGCTCAAAGCAATGCCCCCTGGGCGGCCTCAGCAATGGCCTCCTGGGCAAGGTCCAAAGAGGACCCCTGGTGGTATTCCCTCTGCAAACCAGAGGGGTAGGGAGCAGTGTAGGCAGGACCAGTTCTGGGGCCTGCAAGTCTCCCACCTAGAAATCACTCTGCTTTTTCCTGGGTTCCCAGAGGGTAGCTCAGGGACTTGTCCAAACCTGCTCCAATGGGCTCCTGCTCCTACCTGGTCTACCCAGCTGAGCAGTCCTTGGAGGAGGTGGGGGCTCCCCCCTGGAGAAAAGTACCAAGACTCTGCCCACAGTCCTCCCCCAGTGTATAGTGTGGTTTCCCACTGTGGTTCTATGAATATTCTAACGGCCCAGTCACTGGCATCCCACCACCCAACTGGGCAGTAGGCAGAAGGGAAGCCAGAGGTGTTGATAAGTGGGCTGGATTAATGACTGCATGCATGTGAAGTCCCCAGTGAGCCCTTACCCCAGCCATGGTTACAGTGGGAACCTGAGCTGATCAGACATGGGATGGGGGAGCGGGCGTGCAGCCGTACTGTGCCCGCCCCCGTGAAGAGGCACCTTAGAGCTCAAGGAGGCACCAGCCTCCTTAGGTCACTGTGAAACGAGCACAGCTCTGTGCCAAAGGGACAGGAGAAAACACCAGTGTCCCCTCTCTAGCTGTGGCCATGTAATTAAATCAGTGGCTCCTGAGTGAGAGAACACTCTATCCCCCTCCACTACCATGTGCCAACGTGGCGGGTCCGCATACGGTTTATTTACATTTGCAGAAACAGCAGCGACTGCCCTTATAAGCTCCGTCCCCCTGTTTGCAGCACAAATGCCTACATCCTGTGCCCAGTCCGAAGAGGGGAGCTGCCAAAAGCCAAATCTGACAAATATAAACAGGAAGAGGTGCAGGCGCCAGAGATGGAGTCAGTTTACATTGAAATCCAGCTACGGTTTATGAGGAGATTATATTCTGGACTAATATTATTCTCTAATCTCTTGGAGCTCGTCACTCAAAACCATCATGTACATATTAATAGATATTAAGACTCTGTTCCTTCTGTGGCCTCTGAATATATCTCCTCGATCTTCATATTCGTCCCAAAAATGAAGAGCTGAGAGCAAGTTAAACAGGGCCTCCCCGTGGAATCTCTTTGTGAGAAGAGAGACAAGATCCCTCCTAAAAGGGGGCTTGAGCGATCCTCCAAGTCCCTCCAACCCTCTCCAGTCCTTGGTGTGGAGCCTCAGGGAAGACAGTGGGCACTGGAGGAGGTAGAGGGCAGAGGAGAGAAACAGAAAAAGGGCCAGGAGGAAGGGGAACCCCCCTCCGCCCCCGCGCACCCCTCCCCACCCCCTCCAATCGGTGCATGCCCGATGCCTGGGCAGCAAGCATCCAAGTTGCAAACAGCTCTGGGCAGGGGTTAGAAACCACCATGCCAACACTCACACGTGCGACCCCCTGGCGTCCCCTCCACCTAGGGCACAGACACCCTCCCCCAGCACGCCTAAACCTCGGAACCCGGGAGACCC
Organism: Phoca vitulina; assembly: GCF_004348235.1. NCBI lineage: Eukaryota > Metazoa > Chordata > Mammalia > Carnivora > Phocidae > Phoca > Phoca vitulina. The sequence goes on from NW_022589741.1 coordinate 14,228,354, forward strand.
GTGCCGCAGCCCCGAGAGGTAGCTCCAGAAGCCTGGAGCTGAAGGCGCCCGAGACGGCGAAGAACTAATCACGGGGCTGCCACCGCTGGGGCGGGGGACGCGCGCGGTCCCCAGGGAGCACCGCCGTCCGAGCCGGGCGGCCGGCAAGAACCTGGTGGCGGCGGTGCTCCTCCGGCACCATGCCGCACTCCAAAGCCCACCGGGTCCGAGGCACCTCTCTTCTAAGTGTCCCCTCCCCGGGCGGGGGCGGGGGAGGGTGGAAAAAGAGGAGAAGGGGTCAAGCCGGGGCTGCCTTACCCAAAAGCCCGGTGCCCAGCCATCTCGCCCGGGCTGCGCCTCGGCCCCCGGCCCCGGGCATGGTCGCGTTGTCTCCGGAGCGCGCCAGGGGCGCGGGGATGGGGTACAGGGCGCAGCGGCTGGCAGCCCGCGGTCTGCAGTGCGCGGCGAAGCCGCGGGGAACTCCGCGCCGCGGGTCGGGGCTCGGGAAAGTTAGCGGGGAGAGCGCAAGAGGCGGCGGGGGGAGAGAGAGGAGGAGCCGGCTGCCGGAGCGGCCGCGGAGGGCACGGGCCGGAGAAGGAGGAGCGAGAGGAGGACCGCGGAGCGAGCGCAGAGGAGAGCGGCGCTGCGCTTCTGCTCTGGACGCGCTCCAGCCGCAGGAGGGGCGGGGGCCGCCGCGGAGCCCGGGGCGCCCCCGCCCGCTGCGCACCCTGCACGGCGCGCCCCGCCTCGCGGCCCCCGGGAGCCCCGGGAGCAGGCCGGGCGCCCCACTCCCTCGCCAGCTCGGGCTGGGCGGCTGCGGCTTGGCACTGCAGGGCCACCCGCAGCCGCCCGCAGCATCCCAGGCGCTGAGCCGCCAATTAGGAGGATAGTTTTGGGGGGAGTAGATGCTCTTCGGGTGTTGGAAGGCTGTGTTGTTCTGCTTTGGGGACCACGAGGGGGGTAGCGACTCCCTCTCCCGGGGCCGCAAAGGGACCCCTCGAACGTCCGCGTCTGGCCGCGCTGCAGCGGGTGAGCGGGTGCGGGCTTGCCCACTGCGGACCCCCCCCTCCACACACACACACACCCCGCGCCTGCAGCCCGCCGCCTTCGCCCCCGCGGCTCGGGGCTCCGGGAACAGAGCTTCCAGTTGCAAACTGCCCCCGCCCACCGCCCGCCAACCTCTCCCATTTCTTCGTGGACTCCTTGGAAATCGTGATGCTCCCAGCTAGGGAATCAGGCCAGACACTCCCTATCTGCGTCCGGCTACACCCTCCCGCCGCACCCCTACTTCTCATTTCTCCCACCTAGGCTGTCCCCCCAGACTCTGCCCTTTCACCCTCCTCCAAGAGATTCCCTGGGCCTCCCTTTTGGGTTGGGGGGGTGAAGGAGCCCAGGGCAGGCCTCCCTGTTTGGGGTTTACAGCCAGGTGGGAGGGCCGCGGTGAGACTGCTAACCAGCAATCCTTATCTAACCTTGAAGGGAAAGTGAGGAGTGCTATTTGGGGTGGTTTGGGAGCGAATGTCTGCTATCCTCCCTCTATCCTCCTCAGCAGCCCCTTGCCAACCATCCAGACCCCCCTCCCTCGGTCACAGATACTGTCTGCCTCCCTGGTCCTCCACCCCTTGGATGTCTGGAGGCTGGTTCAAACTCCAAAACCTGCTCCCACTTCATGGCCTGACCCCTGCAAAGCCCCACAAATGCCTCCCCAACACCCCCACCTTCTTAACCTGGGGCCCCTGGTGGGCTTCAAAGAGATCAGCCCTGAGTTGGCTGGGCAATGCTGAATGTCTGCTTTTGCAGAAGAGAGGCCCGCTGGCTTTCCTGCGTGTAGCGGTGACGGTGTTCCGTAGCTCTGGGGTTAGGCGCTGGGGAGGCGAATCCCAGCTCCAGCATCTATTGCTGCACGACCTTGAGCAAGTTATGCAATCTTCTGCAGAAGCCTCATCTGTACTCTGGTGAAAGGAATGCTATTTACCTCGTGAGATTGTTAAGAACAATGCCACACTTAGGCTGGACACAGGGAGGGGCCTCGGGGGCCCTGGGCTCCTGAGCTTTCAAGGCCTCCCTCTGGCCCTCCTCTGGCTTTAATCTCCCCCCTGGAAAAGGGGGTCCCGTGGGGCAGAAAGGGAGGGTGATCCATGCACCTCCCTCTTCTAGACCAGCCTCCGGGGATCCAGGACCCTGGAATTCCCTGCTGGGATGACTCAACCCTGAGCCAGCCTCTTCCCCAGGCCCCTCCTCCCAGGAGCCGACACTGCCCAAGGTGCAGCCAGGCAGTGGGCAAGGTGCAGCTGCTCGCAGGGGCTGGGGAGTGCCTGGAACTTGACATGCAAGTGGGCCGTTCTCAGGCATGCACGAGCGTGGACCAGAGAGTGCTTTTTGGACCTGGTCTTCAAATTAAGGTCAAGGAAAAGTAATCAAGTCAGAGGATAATAGATAAACTTTAACACTGTTATCTTTTTTTTTTAGGTTAGATAACACTTTGTTATCTTGATTTATAACTTATATTTAGGCGCATAGGTAATTTCCATTTGTACACTTTCTCCAGGCCTTACCAGCATGAGAAGTGGACCTGGCTATGAAGACCGAATGAGATATTATTGCATGTAAAAATTCTTAGCAGAGTGCTAGACAGAGAGTAAGCATGCGGTCCATTTTAGTTCTTATTCTCAAAGAGGTCTGTGGCCAAAAAAAAAAAACGCTAAATCTCTTCCCATCTCCAGGCCCGCCCTCTCCTTCCCCCAGGAGGTCCTGGACACTAGATCAGCAGGGCCAGGCATCCACGCCCGTCCACTTTATTTTTACAGCAGGGCTCATGTTTCTCAGAACAGGAGGCTGAGGTGAGAGAGGAGGTGAGCCAAAGGGAAGGCAAGTGACCCCTGCCCAGGGAAGGGGGAGGGGAGCGGACAGAGCTCTCTGGATATCTTTAGATCCCGTGTCCCCAGTGCCCTTCACCTTCCCCACTGCCTCACTGCTCACCCTGCTGAGAGCCCAAAGGATCCTTAGGAGACACACGCATTTCACAGATGAAGAACCAGGGCCCAGAGAGGTAGAATGCATAGCCCAAGGTCACAGAGAAAGTGTGTCTTAAAGCCAGGATTAGAACCTCCCCCACTCTGTGATTCCCTCCCTCCACCCTCAGCTTTCCTCTAAAGAACATCAGGAGGGTTCTACACCCCGGACAGAAAAAGTGCTTGAGAAATGCATTAGTGGCTAGAAGATTTCTACTTTTATAGAGCACTTGCCTCAAAAATTCTCAAAACCCTAGACTATTGATCCAGTTTGGAGGATCCTCCTGAGGGTGCTCGGGGAGAGGGTGACAGAAGGTCAGAGCTCCCCCTCTCCCACCCTTTGAGAACCATCTCTTTGAGGAACCCTCCCTGATTTAACCCCCTTTGCCCAGCTCAAGAGCCCCCCCCCACACACACACACACACACCCCGCCTGTGGGTGGGGTTGCAAAGGCATGCTACCTCACCTGGCTCTTTGGTTCTTTTCCCTCCTTCCGCTGGAAGTCCCTTGAGGGCGGGGATGGTGGCTCGGACACAGCCCCCCCCCCCCCCGTGGCACCCTGACAGGCTTGATCCTTGGTGATGGGGAATGCACACTCAAGTCTTGGGCAGCCTGGCTCAGAAATACCTTGAAGAGCAAGTTTTCAGGGATGCAGAGAGGGAATGGGCCCCATGCCAAGGAGCTGTCAGGGAGCTGTCATTTGGGGGGGGATGGGGAGGACGAGATAGGGCCCAGATTTAAGGGGAAGGAGGTTGTCTCCTGAGAAGGGGGTCGCATAGATTCTTTGAAACATTTAGTCCGGTAGTCCTCTCTGAGAGCAGGCGACCGTCAGTTCCTGCCCTCCAGGGAGCTGGATTGGAGCCAGGAGGGAGAGCATGTGGACGGGGAGAGGGGGAGCCCCTGGGGGCAGAGCTCCAGGTCCCTGCGACCGGGAAATGCTCTCCCAAGGGAAGGCACTCACACCGGGGCGGGGCAGTCCCACCTTCTACCAAGGCAGGTAGATGGAAGGCTCAGTCCCCTGTCAGTTCTCAGAAAGGCGGCCACCAAGACCCCGGCAGGGGAGGGAAGGGAAGGGAATGCTCCTACGAGGTCTCGGAGCTATTTTAAGAGGAGTTCCTCCTAAGTAACAGGAGCCTGGCAGGGAGCCTCGCGACTCTGGCTCCCGCGTGCCCTTGCCCGCCGCCCCTCTCCCCCTCTTCCCCCACAAGCCCGCGCGGGCTCCTGACCCTGTCCCCATCCCTGTCAGGGCCTTGCAGGTAACGGAGCTCACTGGCGGTGGTGCAGACCTGGCTCCAAGAGGCAGAGATCACGGGGCTCTGCGGGGAGCCCCCGCACGCCCCACCCCACAGCTCCTCTCCCACTGGCCTCTGATTTACCCCAGGATCTGCTTCCACCACCTTCCCTTAGCTGCCCTCCCTCTGGTTATATACAGATCCCCAACCTCAGGACCGTGGAAATGCGGGAGAGATTCTCTGCCTGCATGCCTGCATTAATTTAAAGTTAAATGCCCTCAAACCCTTCTGCCTCTCGGGTTGGGGTTGGGTGGCTGCCACCTGCACAAACTTTTGAGAGCCTCCTCCCTAGTGCACCCAGATCTGTTCCCTGCGCATCCCCCCTCACGTTCCTTCCATTCGGCTCAGAGTGCCCGCTGGCCTGTCCCCAGCCACAGTCTCGGCATCCACTGAAGTTTGGCAGGTGCCGAGGGGGTTAACAGGACAGCATGCACCAAACCAGCCCACAGGCACGTGGTCTAGCAGTCCGAGACACAGAACCGGTACTGGCCACCGAGCCGGGCTGCTCCCCAGCCCACCTGGCATTATGGAGTTGGAGTAAAGATAAGCTCTTCCTGAACCCTCCACTTTCTAAGGGCTCTGGGCACAGGCAGGTAGGCAGCCAACTCCTCCATCCCACCCATCCTCTTCTTCTGTTTTCTTCCAGGTTCTATCCAAACATCCTTTCGGGCAAAGGGGGTGGGGAGCCCCAGACAGATGAGCTCATTGGGAGGAGGAGGGCAGAGGGAGGAGGGAGCTGAACCCTCCTGACCAACGAGGTGCTCACCGGGCATCCCAAGCTGGAGAGGGGCGAGGGGCGTGTGCCCACTTCTAGGAGCAGACGTCTGCTTCCCCGCCGCAGCTCAGAGATGGGGTGAGTCCTGGGCATCTCTTGGTTCTGGGCCACATTGCGCTGGGGTGTGAAGTGCCAGGGCAGGGTCTCAGCTACCCCACCCAGCACCCCAGAGCTGTGTTGACTCCCTGCTTCGTGGGTTGCCACCAAGTGAGCATGGGGTGGGGGGCTCAGGAGGGCTGGGGGCTGGGAAGGGCATGGGGCATTGGGAAGGTTCATCATTCATTGCAGCCTAGCTGCCATGCCCATGGGACTGCCTTGTTAGCTGGATGGCCAGGTGTCCTCCTGGACCCGAGACCTGGTTCTGCCCTGAGACAGCCTGACCAAAACAGAAGTGTAAAACGGTGTGGAGTGCCAGGCCGGACTCCCTGGATGTTCTGATCCTGTCTGCTTTGAACACTGTAGGGCAGGAGCAGGAGCTCTTGCAAAGGGAGGGGAGGGGAGGATGTGGATCGGAGGGGAGTCATGGCAGGGGAAGAAGGTGGGGGAGATGGAGAGGCAGCTCCCCGGAGTGAAGGGTAACTTGGAGAAGTTGGAGTGTGACACAGGCCTGGGAGGAGGGGTAGGACCGGGAGACAATCGCTCCGAGCCAAGAAGAGGTTTTACAGTTTTTAGAAGCCAAGAGAGGAGAAGGCGGCCAGCAGAGACCAGAACAGTAGGCACAGAGATGTGGTGTCAAGGGCCAGGCCACGGAGGGGGTGGGCTGTTAGGGGCCCATCGAGAAGGCTTTGCCTCTGCTTCCAAACACTTTTGCCCTTACCTGGTCCACGGTCATTTTGAGGTTGGCGCCGAGCCACCCTTCCCCCACTCACCCCTAGGTCTTTGCGCTGCTAGAGGCCAGTCCTCTGCCCCTTTCTCTCCTTTCTCGCTGTGTGATGGGTGCCTTTGGCATCACTCTGCCCCGGGTTTGAGTCCTCTGCCCTTCTCCAGCCATGGCCATGTCACCTTGTGTGCAGACGGACTTAATATAGCAGGGCCTTGGCCTCTCCATCGGTAAAAGTGAGAAAAGAATGCATATCTGGGGAGTTGCCCTGAAAATTCCGTCAGCTGACATCCATAGAATGCTTGGCTCAGGGCCCGGCACAGGGTCGGTACTCAGTCAACGTGGCTATCCTTATAGTCTAGCCAGCTCTCACTCATCTGCCCCCCAGCCCTCCCCACCCCTCCAAGCCCCTTGGTTGGACTCGAACCCGACCCCACAGCACCTGGTGCAGCAGTGCACCCCCACAGTGTGAGTGGGCCAGGGGGTGGGGATGGGGAGGCTGGAGACTTCTGCGAAGCTGGGAGGGCCCATGGAGGAGAAGGCCATGAAGACTGGCACCTTCTATCTACAGTCTTGGCTGGAAGGACAGGGAAAGCTTTGCCCTGGCCAAAGGGCCAAGGACACAATTTACACTTGGCCTGATCTTTGGAGAGAAGTGCCCGAGGATGCCTGGCTCCCAATTTCCAGGCTTTCCCAGTCTATTTCTCACTGTGAATAGGCACTCACCACCTCCCCTCTCCCCACCATGGATAAATCAAGAAAAAATGAAAAGGATAAAGGGGCACAAGGGCACAGAGGCAGGCTGGGGAAGAGCGTGGCTGCATAAGAAGGCAGAGGGACAGGAACTTGCCCGTGCATGTGTCATATTTCTCTTCAGGCAAGCAAGAGTTAATACCCCTTTTATCACTTGAATCCTAAAATGAGGGCTGCAGAGGGCCATCGTCAGTGAACTTAGAAGGCATCTAAAAGTATGCCCTGATATATGAATCTTCTCAACAACACCCTCAAGCCACGCTTGAATACCTTCCGGGATGGGGATCTCATTACCTCAGAGAAACTCAACCCTCGGCACAGCTCTGACTTCACATTGGATCAATATCTGTCTCTGCCCGCCTGCCCTAATGTTCCACCTTGGGGCAGAATGGGACAAGTCTAATCCCTATCCCCGTGGCCACAGACCCAGCCACTGTTCTACCAGCCTGTCCCCTACTGGTAGAACAAACCATCTTCATCTGCCCATTTGCCCACAAGAGGGGCTCTCAGTCTGTTGAGGCAAACGGTTCCCAGTCCCTGCGTCACCTGTTTACGGGGCAGTTGTCCCAGTTGAGAAGCAGAAGCAGCTGTGGCTGGGATCAAGGTGCCTTTGCCAGGGCTGTAAGGGCAAGCCCCTCCCTTGGGCAGAATCCCCAGTAGCCAAGCTGAGCCCCCGTGCCCACTTGCCCCCTTCCCTGGCGCTTCCTGGGCTCTCAAGGTCATTATTGCCAGAGAAAAGGAAAAGCTACTTTATCAGTGTCTCTCACTCTTCTAGCCAGAGGCCTCCTCAGCCCTGCAATGGAGGGGCTCCTGGGCTAGGCCAGTCTATCTTAGGATCAAACCTAGGTCAAGATGCCAGGACATAGTTCTCAGAAGTCTTCCCTCCCCAGGTCCCCTGGAGCTCTCATCCACTGGACCGGTGGAGCTTGTCCTGAAAGGTGGCTGGCACCCTGGGCATCAGTATGGTAGTGGGCAGCCAGGAATGACTAGAACCTGGTGGGCTTCAGGGTGAGAGGTCGGGGGGGGGGGGGCAATGCCACCAGGGCCATCTGAGAAGCGTTCCTGCAGCCCTGCCAACGTGGACCTTCTGAGCCCTCAAAATGCCAGGGAGGAGGGCCAGAGACCTAGCGGGGGCTCACGCTCCTATGCATCAAGCTGCTCAGCCCACAGCCCACTGGGCACTGCCCAGCCTCCTCTCACCTGGAGGTTTGCAGATACTAGCCCCACCCCTGCAAAATGAGAAGGAGACAAGTGGTCTAAGAGGGGCCCATATACAAACCAACATGAGGCAAGCCACAATATGGGGAGGTGGGAATGGGACTCAGAATTGGAGCTGGGAGACAGGCATCTTCTTGTCTGATGATGGGCAATGGCTCAGCCTGGGGAAGGCCTTACCTGGGGAGGAGAGACTTGGTTTCCAGCGCAGGCTCTTCATGAGCCGACTGTGTGACTTTGGAAGAAACACTTCCGCTCTCCGAATCTCAGCTTTAGATACAGCCCTTGCGGAAGCACGGGGGCCTCTTCTAGCTGCCCCCAGGCCCAGCTGGGGAGAGGCAGGCAGGATCCTGGGCCGGTGTGTGCAGCTGTGCCCAGCTGTGCCCAGCTGTGCCCAGACTGGGGGCTGTGGGAAGAACCGCGACCTAGAGCCTGATAGGAGATCCTGTCTTGTCCTTGACTCATCATGTGGCCGTAAGCCAGTCACTTGCCTGTTGTGGTCCTCACCTTCCCCTTCAGGATACTCGGGAGGCTTGGCCAGAGGGTCCCCAAGACCCCTCCTGTCTCTGATGTTGTAAAGATCTCCCCTCCCATCCCACTCTTTTTGGCCTTCGGGACCTGTTCTAGGGACTCTGAAAGCACCCCCTCCCCGGCCCCATGGAGACTCCTCTTCCAGGCAGCAGGCATGGGCAGGCAGATGGGGCGCCTAAGCCCTGCAGGGGGCTCCAGCAGGAAGTGAAGGAGCAGCGGGAATTGAGAGGCTTTTGTGCAGACACCTCTATCTCAGTTGGGGGTACAGAAAGCTGGTGAGAAATTCTGAGCACAAGAATGGGAGCTAGCTCTTCCCCCACCAGGCACCTCATTCTGCGATCAGAAGTACCCACCCCCCACACTGGCCCCAAGGAGGCTGAGCTAAAGAACATCAATTTAAGGGAGATGCCTCAGCCAAATCCAACTCTCCCAGAAGCCAGGCCCAGATCCAAAGTGTTCTGGGAGAAAAGCCCTAGAATGAGGAAGATGCTGGCCCCACCCCAGAAAGAACCAGCCAGAATCCCCAGTGCCCTCTGCTGCTCAGCCCACCTACCCTGCCTCAGTTTGCCTATTTGTTAAGTAGAGAAGCACCCTCTCTGACATCCCATCCTTGGAAGGACTCAGGGGCTCTGGAGGACAGACATCCTTTTAAACCAAGGCATCTTCAGTTCGGTTAAATAGCAGCCACCTCTGTTTAATGCGGCCCCTCCCTCTCGCTTCTCTCTCAGGTAGCAGCTCTAATCCCTGCGGGGGTCACAACTACCAATGTCAGGGTCCTCTGGGAATACTCGAAAATGCACCTGGCCACTAACCACTGGCAAAAGTCTCTGGGTCGCCAGGGAGTAGACAGAAATGACAGAGAAACCAGAAGAAAAGTAAGAACCAACCACTTCCACATTTCCTTGCCATTCAGAAAGTTGAAACTTTTCTTATCTTTCGAGTGTGTGTGTGTGTGTGTGTGTGTGTGTGTGTGTGTGTAGGCAAAAAATGCAGAGACTAAGAATAGGAAGCACGAGAGAAAAAGACCGGCTTTGTCTGGACTAGTAGTGCCCCCCCCCACGCCACCAGGGGGGCATCTTTGATCCTGAGCGTAGGGGGATCCCGCAGCATGAAAACAGGATCCAGCAGTACTTAGATGGGACATGAACAACCTGACTCCTCCCCCCAGCCCCCCTCACCCGAGAAGGTGCATGAGAGCAGACCCTGAGCAGCTATTCCCCCCACCCCCTGAGTCCAGAGCAGGCATGGGAAGTGTCTACCTAGTGAGACACAGCTTAGAAACGGGGGGCAGGAAGGATGGCCCATCCGTCCATGGAAAAAATAGGCAACATCTGTGAACAGTGTCACAGTGCCCAAGTTTGTCGTCATCCCAGAAATAACCAAGGGCCCCCAAGAAGTGGGTGTTCAGCCACCCTGCCTTCAGGTGCTTCCGAGGTAGATGGAGTCCCCCAGGATTCCGAAAGAAGGCAAAGGGGGAAAGAGATGAGCCATTTGTCGACATGAGTAGAGCAGAAGGACCGTGTCCTTGCTGGGGACCCAGCAACGTCGCGGGAGTACCAGGAAAGGAGCAGCGGGGGTCCCTGTCAGCATCCTGGCAAAGCCTCCACCCACGCTGCTCTTCACCCCTGAAAAAAGCCACACTCGAGGGATGTTCAGGGGAGATGATCTGTTTATTGTAGCCGATAGATCCAAGCAATACAACAAACTGCAAAAGAAATGCAGTCTGCTCCAAAAGGCAGACACATCACAGAGGCTGGGTCACAGAGGACCACTGAAGTTTTTCTCCCCACCCCCTCCAACCACCCTGTAACACAGAAAACCTAGAAAGTGCATACGTAGTTGGGTTTTCTCCTCCAAGTGCACAAAAAGCAATAAGAACATTCCATAATTTGCCTTTGGTGAATCAACTCAAAACATTGAGAAATGATGGTTCCCCCCCCAACCCGGTATAACTTTTGGGGTGGATGTGGCGCGACGTTTTATATTTGTATATAGAATATATCTATACCTATATATAGACTATGTGCAAATGCATCAGCAAGCTTCAATAAAGGAAGACATCAGCAAGAGGCACAGGCTGTCTATCCTTAAGACAAGTTGCAAGGAAAATTTCTTGATTCATCACTCATTCTGACTGCACCACGCCATCCCTATGGCCCGGGACTGTCTTTTGGGACCTGGCCAGTATTTTCCATTGTCCATCTGCTTCACCTGACCTTGTAAATACTTACCAGCCCAACTTCCCCAAGGGGACTTCCGGGGAGAAAATATGGATCCAATCAGCTTTTCCTTTTTATAAATTGGGAATAACTGTGATTAGTCCATAGCTAAGGGGCAGACAGCCATTTTCAAAGCCAGTTTCAAGGCACCTCAAGGCATTTCAGTCCTGAAAAAATTGTACTTTGTTCTTAGAAGCTCAATCCCATGGGTTGGCCAGCCCATCTCTTTACAGTGGCCCTTAATTAGGAGGAAGAGACAGACAGGGAGCTCCAAGACAACAGGAGAGGCAGGGGCGGTTGAGGAAACCAGCAGACTGGACCCAGCAGAGCGCAGTGATGGGAACATGCAGCCGGAAGTGGGGCTGGACCCCACAGCGCAGGGAGAGAAGCAGCTTGCTGGTATAAACTAGAAAGCAGGGTAGAGAAATGGCTGCTATGGAAACATGTCACCGGTTCCCCACCTCTACTCACCAAAGCCCCATCTTGTTCCCAACCTCACGGCCCTGGGGGAGGCAGCTCTAGGACAGCTCTGGAACAGATTCTAAGAGGCTGCAGGAGAAAGTGCCCATGAGGGTGGGCAGCCAGGGGTGGGGGGGCCCACTGGGTCAGGGCGTTGAAAGGAAGGAACCCAGAAGTCTGGGGCTTCTTGATGGAGATTTGGGACCTCTTAGAATAAACCTAGGGAATCGTGCAAAAATTTCCCCTAAATGTTAGGCATCCTGGAAAAAGAAAAGTGCCCTGCATCAGCACAGATCCTCGCTCGTCCTGAAAGAGGAGAGCACTTGAGAGGTTGCCGAAAAGGGAAACCTGCAGGCTGCAGACGTGTATCACAACGGCCCTCGGTCTCAGCCGGTATGAGATGCCCACCACCCATCACCCCCCTCTCAGCTGGTTGGCTCCAAGGTTGGCCTGGGTCCGCCCACCCCAGGCATCCTGGTGGCTTAGCCCACCCCCATTGGCAGTGTGTTGATTGGCAGTTAGGTACTGAGCTGGCCTCACCCCACCCAGGAGCTGTCACCCAGGCTGTCCGTCTCCCACTCTGCCTGGCCTGTTGCCTTGTTCCCTGTTGGACCTCCCCCCAGCTCTTCCTTCCTTTCTTCCCTTCCCAGGGCCCAGATTCGGGACTCTCTTCCTTCTCTCCAACTCCAGCCCTGGAAGCAGTGGTTACAGAGGTGGAATTAGATGCACCAAAAAAAAAAAAAAAATGAATCTTGGTCCCCACAGTGCTGACCTGACAGTTCCCAACTCTTGTTATGGCTTCGTGTGCATCCCCGGCAGTTGGCACACAGGAAATGCTCAATAAATGGATGTTGAATTGAAGTGAATTAAACTGAACCTCCCGGATGCTCTTGTTCTCTCCCCAAATTGGCCATCTGATGGGCAGAGGCAGAGAATGGTCCCTGAGACTGTCACAGTCCTGTCTCCACCCCCTTTCCTCAGACCGGTTCCTGCCCCGGGCACTGACTCCCAGAGCCTGGGCAGGGTCTGAGCTCCTTGAAAGGCCAGGAAATGCTAAAGAAGGTCAGTCTGGGGGCAGGGGTGGCGCCTCACCAGCCGCTCTGCCCTCCCGCTCCATCCCTCCATCCCCAGCGCCCTGGGAGAGGAAGCAGGCCTGGACAGCCCAGCTCCCTCACCTCACCTCCCTGTCTACCAGCCCGCAGAGGCCCTTCCCACAGGGAAAACTATGGCTCTGTTGATCCAAACTGGAGACTGAGGAGCCAGAGGAGGGGAGGGCGGGACCCTCAGTCCATCAGTTTGAACCTGGTTCCCCATCTCTAGCGAGTGACTTGCCTCCTTGATCTCTGAGGGTCTTCCAAGGTAGAGTTCACGTCAGCAGTTTCTGTCTCTCTCCCTCTCTTGAGGCTTAAATACTTCCCTCTTAATGTGAGTAAAATGGCAGTGAAAGTTGGCTCTCCAGAAATGCTATTTCCTCCCCACAGAGGGAGTCCCTGGGGGCAGGGAGGGTGTAACATGGCCACAGGATCTCACAGGCTCCGAGGGCCCCTTCACGCTTCCCTCAGGGCATTTCCTTCCCTGGTCTCTACCCAAAAGCCAGCTAAAAACCCTGCTGAGGGTCACTGGGAAAGTTTGAAGAGAAGGCCTGCTTGAAGCCCCCAGCCTGCACATCAACTCCTCCGCCATGGTTTCCACCCTCCCCAGCCCCACACCTGGGCTGAGGGCGGTCACCCTGTTGGATAAGGCGGTCTGTGACTAACTCCATTTTACAATGGAGCCTCCACCCCTTCAGACCTCAGCTGACTTTGAAATTTGTCTCCTGTTAGTGGTTAACTATGGTGAAAAATGACCACTACCTAGAACGATACAACCTACCCATGGCCCAGCTCAGTGAGTCTTCATGCAATGCTCCCCCCCAAATCCCAAGAGATTCGCAGCCGACAGAAAACGCCCCCACGAGGCTCCTGTGGTAGCAGCTATCAGTGGAGGGGGGTAAGAGCACAGGTCCCTGGGCCAAGGCTTCCCCTCAATGCCCAGGAAATGCATGCCCCCCCCCAAGTGATAGGAACCCATCAGCAGCCCCCAGCCTGACAGGGCGGCCTGGCCTGGAGCAGCTCGGGGAGCAGAGCCACACCACAGCCGGGGCTTTCTTGAGGCAGCCCAGCTAAACCCCTCAGCCACCCGCAGATCCTCCCTGAGGCCCACCAGACCAGTCCACAAACAGGGCAGGCTGGGCAGCCAAACTCCCCCTCACCCCCTCTCTTTCTGGGACCCTCACACAGGCCTCCTGCCTCCTCTCAGGGACTGGCAGTTTTGAGCCCACTTCTTCCCCCGTCCCCCCCCCCCAGGGCCCACACGTCCCACGCGCCATGGCAGGTTTCCCAAATGAAGGAGAGGTGGGTCACTCTTGGTGCAGGGTGGGGGGTACGAAGTGAGGGTTTTGGGAGGCCCCAGGTGGGCCCTGGGACCCTGGTTCAAGAGAAGCACACCAAGAGAGGGCAAGCAGGGGCACGGTGTGCAGGGCGGAGGGTGGGAGGAAGACAGGACGCGAGGGAGGGGCTGCGGGGCCGCGTTACTTGGGGCCATCGTCCGCGTTGCCCTCTCCATCTGTCTTGCCCTCCTCCTCCGTCTTCAGGTCGTCCGTGCTCAGTTTCTGCTCTTTTTTCCTCCTCACACACTTTACTACCATCAGCACCAAGATGACCACCGCCAGGAAGCCGCCCACAGAGGCGCCCACGATCACGGCCACCGTGGAGTCCCGCTCAGGGGGCTCTGGAGAAGGAAAAGAAACAGACCCACTGAGCACCAGGGCAGGGAAAGGGAGCCTCGTCCACTGCCCCCTGCTCCCCGCAGTATGCGCGGGGTGGTCCTCACCGGACGCTCTGTGTGGACTGTAGTCAAAGCCAAAATCAACCCAGGCCCCTGAGCTCTCCGCGCCCCACCCCAAAATCCCAGGGCACCTCAAAGCCCCAGGGGGAGACAGTAAAATGCAGAATTTTAAGAGCACGGACTTTGAGATGGAATAGACCCAAATTTGAGTCCTAATTGTACTATTCACTCATTGCGTGACCTTAGGTGGCTGACTTCTCCTCTCGATAGCAAGTGCCCAACCAATGAACGCTGCTTTATGATTCTTGGCATCATGATCATGACCGAGGTCCCAGTCCTCAGAGACCTGAGGAAGTAACAGGGGTGCCTTCCCCCCAACACAAGCCAGAGCTCCCACCCTCAGGAGGGCACAGCCCCTCCCAAGGAGCGGGGTGATCCTCCTGCTGGAGGGTGGGGGGGGACAACCAGGGGCCCCAGGCAGCAGGCTCCCCGCTCTGCCTGCCCCGTCCCTCACCTTCCATGAGGACCTGCAGGTAGATCTTGCCGTGGCCACGGTGGCGGTCGGGCGGGTTCATGATATAGCAGTTGTAGGTGCCCACATCCTCGAGCTGCACGTTTCTCAGCGTCACCGACACATCATACTTGCTGGGGTTCCCCGAGAACTCCACACGGTCTCGGAACCGTTCCAGCTTCAGGTTGATGATCTTCATACGGAACTGGAGGAACTGGGGAGGGGGGCTGCATGAGCAAGAGGCTGCAAGGAGTGCCCCTCCCCGCCATGCACCTGGTGCCCTGGAAGAGAGGCGGTTACCTCCAGGTCTCTGCCACCCTCCCAGGGCCACCCAGGCGTGACCACACACCTACTGCCACAGCCCTCTGGAGGAGACAGCCCACCGGGATCCCCAGGGCCCTGGTCCAGGGCAGGGGCAGGTGGTGGGAAATGTGGGCTTCGTGCCCAGGGGCTCCTGCCCCCTCCCTCACCCCGCCCCCGACCCGGGACTCACCATCTCCTCAGAGCAGTTACTACACTCCTGGTAGGTCCAGTTCAGGGAGAACTGTTTGTGGTTCACTGTGTAGCAGGAGTTGAACGTACAGGGCAGACGGGCATCAGAGCCGTTGAGGACGTTGAGGGTGGTAGGTACCGTGACCTCCATGCTCCGCCCTGGTGGCACTGTGGATAAAGCCACAAGCTGGTGAGGATTCTGGCTCACAGGGCCAGGGAGGGGGCAAGCGTTCTGCACCTGCTGGGGAGTGGAGCAGAGCCATGGCCACGGGCTGCGTCCCTTAGGTCCGAAATTAGTCAGGGAGTGGTATGGGGCGGGCAAAGCTCCAGGGGGGTACCCGACGTGGCCCTTGGGGTAAAGCAAGGCTGGGGTGGAGAGAAACCACATCGCCTGTCAAGTCAGGGGCAGACAAATGGCCCCAAGTCTTTCCCAGGACCATCGTTGTCTACAAGGACAGGAGCCCCTTCTGGAGATGTCAGGCCCGGAAACTCCCCAGCAAGGAGCTGACACAGGCTGAAGGGGTGACAGGGTGGGGACAGCAGGTTTCTGTCAAATCCGGTAAGGAGCACCAGGCCTGGTCCAGAAGAGCTGGGTGCTGACGCTGCCCGGCCCATTCTGACACCCTAAGCAGAGCAGAGTCTAGGGTGGGTGAGGGAGCCCAAGCCCTTCCAGTTGAAGCGGCAGTGATCTCCATGGGGCAGAAAGCCTTGGACACAGAATTTAAGGGGGCACCAACCCTCAGGATCAGGCAAACACCCCCTTAAACTGCACACCGTGGGCACCTCACTGGGCTCACCCTAGTCCTGACCTTAACGCTAAGATTTCCTGCCAATATTGTCAAAGCCTCATCCCAAAAGATTCATTTTCTTAATAGGGGATAAGCAGTAACACTCAGTATCAGCCATGCATTCACTCGTGTACCCAATATTTATAAGCCATCCCCTACGCCCCCACGCACTTAGCCTAGGCTGGGGGGGGGACGGGTTATTGCTGTGAACGATGGTGGCAGAGTCCCCGTCACACGAAGCTTGTGTTTTAGGGAAGGGAACACACGCTAACGAGGAAAAAAATCACAATGTAACTTTACATAGTGATACCTGGCAGCCACTGTAAGAACTAAAGCAAAGAGAAGGAGCTTGTTGTTTCCTAACGGTAGTCAGGGAGGACTGCCCGGAGGCGCTGACGTGTAGGTAGCCCCTGACAAAGTGAGGGAGTGAGCCATCTCAAATCCTGAAGGAATCAAGTGCCAAGCAGCGGAACATCAAGAGCAAAGTCCCAGTGGCTGGAATGAGTTTCGTGTGTCTTAAGCACAAGGAGCAGGGACCAAGGAGCAAATGGTAAGACCCGAGGTCCCAGAGTTAGGCAGGGGCGAGGCACCAGGGGCTTTGGGGGCCAGAACTCGGGAATCAGGATTTTCTTCTCTGAGTGTGATAGGAAGCCGGCAGCGCCCGGGGGTGGAGAGGGGGGAGAGGGCAGACGGGGGAGGGGCAGAGGGCGTGGCTAGGAAGCTACGGCTGCAGGAAAAGCCTAGACAAGGAGATGCCGTGAGACACGGGGTCCCTTCCAGCTCTGCCTTCCATCGGCTAGGAGGATGTGGGCAAGCTCCTTCACCTTCCAAGCCCCAGTCCCCTGCTCTGTAAAACACAGCTGATGACACCCACCTCCTGGGGCTGCCATGATCATTTTAAAGAGAGAAAATACGTAAAGCGTGGTGCGCAGGCTGGCAGCTCCAGTACCCTACATTCTCCTCAAGTCTGCCCCCTAAACAGGAAGGCCTTCTGGGACACTGTCCTCCCAACAGAGGGCAGCCCCTTGGAATTCCCCCAGCTCTGGCGGCCGCCGCGGGCCCCGCAGCCGCGGGTCGGAAGCATCCCCTGCAGGGCTGCGCGCCGCTCCGCTGCGGGGCCCGCCCCGGAAGCAGCCGCACTGCAGCCGTGAGCGGGGCTGGCCGTCTGCTCAGCTCCCCCCTCAGGATGCGTGGCCAGGGCTTGGTGCACGGGACTTAAAGGACAGGCGAGGCTCTGAAGGGCTGGCCCCAGAGGTCACAGCGGAGCCTCCGGTGGAGGGATTGGGCGTGCACACCCTGCTGCAGGCCGGACGCTCGCTAGGGGAGCGTGAACTGGGGAGGCTGAGGGGGCTGCCAAGAAGAGCAAAGCCCAGTTCCCGGATCCCCACTCTCATCAGCATTATGAAAGCACCTAGCAGAGCGCCAGGCAAGGAGGAGGTGTGCAGAAAATACCACTGCCGCCCGCGCCCTGCAGAGGCACAGAAATCTGCAGGGAAGGAAGCAGGCAAGGCCTTGTCCTGAGCTTACCTCTTACCCGAGGAAGGCTCCGCTTCTCTAACCCCCTCCAAGGGCCGCTACCTCCCCAGGGCCCCCTCCCAAAAGGGGCCTCCACGTGACCGCAGAAAGCAGGTGCTGTGAATCGGGCTGACCTATCCCTGGCCTCTTTCCCCGCCCAGCCCACATCCTTCAGATGAGAACTTGAACCCCACAGGGCAGCGCCCTCCACTGTGAAGGAGCCAGCACCCTGCCGCGTGGAAGGGCAGAGCTGTGGGGAGGTCCTGTCTGGCTGGCTGGAGGGAGCCGAGGTGCAATGCAGGGTCCCTTCCCCCCAACCCCCGCCCCGCCCCCGCCGCAACCCGGCCGCCTGGCCCCCGCTGGAATCACCGGGAGGAACGCGAGCGCCCTCTAGTGGTCAGAGGCGTTCAGCGGGTCCCACCTGCAGAGAGAGGCTGGGATCACCAAATCAGAGGAAGCCGGACAGGGGCCCCTCCAGAATTGTGAACCTAGATCCACCGCCTCACCAGTGAGGCAAATGAGGCCCTGAGGGAGACACACAGAGGACAGGGACAAGCCGGGGCCAGACCGTGGTTCCTGACTCCTACTCCAAGGCACCCACGTCAGCCCAAGTCCCCACCAGGGTTTTAGGCCTCTCACCAATCCAGGCCCCCATTAAAGACTAAGAAACCACCATGCAACAAGGTCAGAGCTGTAAGCAAAATCCTGATAAACTCTGCGGCTTCCGGAAAGTAGCCAAGTCTGCAGCTAGGGCCATAGAAAGGACTTCGCAATGACAAGAAAGTGCTTACTGCAGGCCAGATGCTTTCTTACCACAGATATGACATCATTTGATACTTACAACAGCCCTATTACCACCCCACTTTCCAGACGGTGCAATTGAGCACAAAGAAGTTACATGAATAGCCCAAGTTCACAGCTAGTAAATGACAAAGCTCGATTTGAGCCCAGGCTGCCAGGCTCCAGACAGGGGTGAGGGGTTGAGGCCTAGTGACATTCCAAGGCATGCCAGGGACCAGGCCTCCAGCTGTCTACATGGCAGATCCAGCTCCAACTGCCAGCCCCTAGCTCCGGGCAGGCTGGCCAGAGGGGAATGGTCCTGTTTAAAGGGACCTCCATACAAGGAAGCCCAGTCCTCCTGGTTGTCCCATTTGGGACCAGGTCTGGGTTTCTCGATTTCCAACTCATAGAAAGGAAATGGGGATCAACGGGGGCACAGAAAGGATGTGGCTTCTGGTTTTAGTTCCAAAGCATCCCTGGCACCCAGACGTCCCCCCTTTCTCTGGGGCCACATCTGGGCAGCCCAGGCCCCATGTTATCCACTGTTCTAACTAGCCCATCTTTCAGAGATCACACAGATTTGCTCACCTCCTGCCAAGCTCTATCTCCTGCAAAGACAGAAGTGAATTCTCTTCACTCCTCTTCCCAACCCTACAGCAACCAATGAGGTAGGTTTATGTTCTTCTTGTTTAAAAGAGAGAGTGTCCAAGCAGAGAAATGGTCCCCACAACCTTCTGGGGCAGCCCCCTGCATCCCGGGGGAGTGTGACACCCAGACCCTGCCTCCTGCTTTCAGACCCTCCCCCACACCAGGATCTCTGCCTCCTAGCCCAGTCTACCTCCAGGCAGCATGTCCTCACCACCCCTCCACTGGCTCCCTGTTGTTTTCAGGATCAAGTCCAGGTTCCTGGGCACGGCTTCCAACCCTTTGCCATCTGGGACCAACCTGGGTCCTGGCCTCCTCTCCTGCCAGCTGCCAACCCTCCATTCTTCTTCCACTCGGCGATCCCCGACTCCTTACTTGTCCTGACAACCCCACCTTCTTTCACCCCTCCATGCCTCTGCACTTATGCTTCAGGTCGGGAAGCTCGTTCACCCTTCTCGACCTGGGGCCCTCTTACCTATGCTGCAGTTCCCAGCTAATGAGGCATGCCTCAATAACAGCATCCCCAGCACCTGGGCCCTCTACCCAGCCCAGTTCCTATCGCTTCCAAGTGACCTGAAGGCAGAACGGCATTGTGGCCAAGCGGTCAGATCTTAGGCAAGAGAGTTAACCTTCCAGACCTCAGTTTCCTCATCTGTAAAATGGGAGACAATCATAGAACCCAACTCCTAGGGCAGTTGTGAGGGTCACATGACTTGTTAACATAGGAAGCTCCCAGCGATGCCTGGTACATAGTCAGCCCTTGACGAAGGTCTATCATTCTCAGCATCATTAGGATTGTTATTGTGACAGCCCCTGTGATTTTGTGCTGTCATTATCTGTTCGCGTGCCCGTGTCCCTTGGGAGGCTCTGGGGAACTGATTTCTACTCATCTTGGTATCCCTGGCCCCAGAACAGTATGTGACCACAGATGGGCCCTCCATAAATGTCTGTGGAAGGAAAGAAAGGCATTTTCCCCTCCATGCCTGGACCCCTGCCCCCAGCAGAAGACATGTGCAGTGGGCTTGAGTGAGGACCTCACCTCACTTAACCCAGACTTGGGTAACAAGGCTGGTGACTGCAGAGCCCATGGTCTTAAGAAAAACTCTGGGAAGTCCAGTCATTTGGATTGTTTCTAGCTAAAAACTAGTCTCACATGCTTCTGCTGTGTGTACGGCAGATTGCCCCGCTGGTTATCCTCTATGATTTACCCGCTCTTTGGTTATCCTCACAAATCCTGCCCCTGATGTGGTCCCTCCCTCGTCATTTGTCCCTCCATCTTGGAGGCTGATGCCATTACGACCACCAAAGTTCCTTTGTCCACCTGAGCCCTTAGCCTTGGTGTGCCAGGGCATACCTCATCATATCATCAGTCAAGTTCAAGTTCAAGATCTACTACCCAGGTTTGCAGAAGCTCTAGCTTCCTCCCACCACCATCTCACAACCCCCACTCCCTGACCTCTTCACTCCAGGCCCCATCATCCCCTGAGACACACCCTGGTCATGGTCATGGAGCCCCCTTCCTTTCTTCGCTTAGATCAGGCTCTCACAAGACTGTCCCCCTCCCACAAGAAGCTCTCTCTCTAACTCCCAAGGGAGTCACGTGTCCTCCATCCCTGGTTCCTTACACCCAGGTCATCCACCCAACTCCCCATCTTTTTGCCTGCACTTGAGATTCTTTGATCATTATTGTTAATATAGCAGTACCGTTTCTTGAACATTGGGGGCAGTAGAGTTCAACAGCTAAGTGCTAGAAGTCCGACAAACCGGTTCAAACCTCAGCTCACCTTGAACTAGTCGTGTGACTTTAAGTTACTTAATTTAAGTAACTTAGTTACTTCATTTCGCTGTGCCTGTTTCCTCATCCATAACAGAAGGATCATAACAGCATCTACCTCATTCAATTACTGATTATCTTGAGGACTAAATAAGCTATACAGCCCCTGGGCACGTGGAAAGCGTTCGCAAAGTTCAGCTATTATTGAGCACCTGCTGTGTGCCCGCCTCACAGAAAAACCCAGGCATTCTCCAGTTTACCCACGAAAGAACCGAAGCTCAGAAGGGTCAAGTAACTTGCCTACCGTCATGAAGTAAATGACAAAGGTGGCTTTAAACCCAGAGCTGATTCCAAGGCTCCTCCTCTTTGTACAGCCCACGCTTCTGTAACATTCCTGCTCTGTTGTTAATACTGTCCAGGAACTCAGCAAAGCTAATAGGCCTTATGACGCAAGCTGACAGGGGCTCTGTGTTGTCTCTGCCTAGCACTCCTGCCCAACATCCAACACAGCACACCAGAGAAGGACGAGGAGAGGGAGGGAGGGAGAGGGATTCTGTGATGCGGAATATCCCCACTGACAATCCCGGGACTTGACCAACTGCTACACCAGCAATGAGTAAGTTTAGGGGCAAGGATGAAACTACCCATAAAGCAGGCTTGCAAATAACTCTCTAGCCCACCTACTCACCAGGAAGTCCTGAGTGGTCAAATATGAAATTAACGTTCGGATCACTTGACAAGGCAGTCTGCAAGGCTGGGCTGGTCTTAAAGGGCCACAGCCACACTCAGCCTGTGAGTTCCTTTTTTTTTCTTTTTTTCCTGATCCCTTCACCTGACCCCCTCCTCCACTCCATCTGGCCCACGCCAGAGGCCTCCATCAGCGCTTGCTTCAGCAAGTCTCTTCCCAATGCAGAGATCATACTTCAAGCCTGCTTCCCACCTGCCCCCCCACACATTTCAACAAACCAGTGGTACAGATTTCCAGGAAACAAGACCCAGACTCAACTTTCTACCTCCCATTCCCCCAAACATTCTTTCCTAATATCCTAAATCCACCAGATTCCAAAGATCACGGTCCACAAGAGAAGCCCCTTAAGGGAGCATGAAGACCCAGGACCCCATATTTGCTGCAGCTTAAAAAAAATCCACGAAGAGACTTTGCAGATCGACCTATCCTCTGCCCCCACCCCCACATAAGTCTGTTTCAGGGAAACCCAAAGAAAAATCACCTCCCGTGATAACTGTCACCCCTGAGGAACACTCAGATCCCCCGACCCAACATTTCTGTGACCAAGTAGTCCCAGCGTTATGCAGTCCCCAACAATGTCTTCCCCCAGTCCTCGGTACCTCCCTTCCCAAGGACATGAAGGGAAGCTCAAGCAATCAATGTCTTCTTCCCTGCCCCCGGCCCCCATCCTCTTCCAGCTTTGGCTACACTTCTGGACCCTCAGGAGCATGCAGATGTGCAGTCTAACTTACCCAAAGAGAAAAAGAGACTGAGCCCCGCGAGACTGAAGGCAGGGCGAGGTAGCCAGGCATCTCTGTGCATTTTCAGAGACTGAGATGTTAGTCGGGTGGGATATGGGAGAGGGTGATTTGAGGGGCCGAGGGCTACAAGGGATGAATGGTTAGATGCTAAAAAAAAATGCACAGATGTACTTCAAAGACACATACAACATTAAGGAAGCTTTATTTCCATCTCTCTAATATGGCCGGCTTGTATGTTGCTGCTAAAAAGAGAGAGGGAGTGTGTAAGGGAGAGAGAAAAAGGGGGATGGAGTAAATTCTGTGGTTGGTGGATTTTGAAAAGCAGGTGGGAGGGCATAAAAAAAATCTTTCTGAGAAGAACAAAGTTCCCCAGGATTTTTTCCCCTCTAAAACAAGAACTAAAGCAAATCCTGCTTTCCTTCTTCTTCTTCTTCTTCTTCTTCTTCTTCTTCTTCTTCTTCTTCTTCTTCTTCTTCTTCTTCTTCTTCTTCTTCTCTTGGATGATAGTTGGGATTTGAAAGTTGTTAGAGGAGCTCATTCATTTCAAAACTGCTGTAAAGGGGGGGAACTCTTTTTGTCATTTAAAAACACCCCAAAAAGGAGATGTTTGTTTTGTGTTATTTGGAAAGGGTTCTGGGAAGTGAGTTGGGGAGACTTTCCGGAAATAAGGACTTCCTCATTTTTCTACCATTACCACTGAAAACAGAACATGTCAAAGCAGGCTGGTGTAAAAACACCTAAGAGATCTTACAATCGAATGTAATATGAACCTTTGGGGAATCCTGATACCCAATCAAATCAACAGTAAAAAGACATTTTTTGAGACGATTGGGAAAAAATAAATATTGGCTGGGTATTAAATTATATTCATGAATAATTCTTAATTTTGTTGGGTGTGATAAAATATTACGGTTATGTTCTTAAACATCTTTATCTGTTTTTTTTTTTTATTCCTTATTTAAATTCAATTTAGTTAACATATACTATATTTTTAGTTTCTGGGGTAGAGTTCAGTGATTCATCAGTTGCATATAACACCCAGTGCTCCCTACATCACGTGCCCTCCTTAATGCCCATCACCCAGTTACCCCATCTTCCCACCCCATTCCCCTCCAGCAACAAATCCTAGTTTGTTCCCTAGAGTTAAGAGTCTCTTATGGTTTGTCTTCCTCTCTGATTTCATCTTATTTTGTTTTTCCTTCCCTTCCCCTATGTTCACCTGCTTTTTTCTTAAATGCCACATATGAGTGAAATCATAGGGTATTTGTCTTTCTCTGACTGACTTATATCACTTAGCATTATACCCTCTAGTTTCATCCACGTCGTTGCAAATGGCAAGATTTCATTCTTTCTGATGGCTGAGTAATATTCCATTGTGTATATACACCACATCTTCTTTATCCATTCCTTTGTCAATGGACATCTGGGCTCCTTCCATAGTATGGCTTTTGTGGACATTGTTGCTATAAACACTGGAGTGCATGTGCCCCTTCAAATCGCTGTGTTTGTATCCTTTGGATAAATACCTAGTAGTGCAATTGCTGGGTTGTATGGTAGCTCTATTTTCAACTTTTTGAGGAACCTCCATACTGTTCTCCGTAGTAGCTGCACCAGCTTGCATTCCCACCGACAGTTCAAGAGGGTTCCCCTTTGTCCGCGTCCTCACCAACACCTGTTATTTCCTGAGTTGTTAATTTTAGCCATTCTGACCGGTGTGAGATGGTATCTCATTGTGGTTTTGATTTGAACATCTTTATCTGTTATACACACTGGAGTGTTAAAGGTGAAAAGATAGGGTGACTTGAATTTGCTTTAAGATATTCCACGAAAAAAAAAGTGGGGGAGGTAGGTGACCCAAGTCTGGACGTTGCTGTTCATTGTTGAAACTGTTGGCAGGTGCAAAGGGCTCATCACATAGTTCTCTCTTCGGTTGTGTATGTTTGAAAACTTTCCATTGGAAAAAGGAAGGAGAAAATCGGCAAATATCACAAGTAGGAGGACTTGGGGTGGACTACCAAGATGGCCCTGAGCCCAGAGGGCGGCCCCCACTCTTCTGGGGAAGCCTTCAGTAGAACAGTTTCCTGTGCAGCAATCCCTCACACTTGTATTGGGCCATTGAGGCACTAAAGAGGGAGCAACTGATACTTTTGAGTAATAACTCTGTGCCAAGTACTTCACATGTGATATCTGAACTGAAACCTAGCCCTGGGATAGGTGATTTCTTCTTCTCTCTATTTTTTTATTGCAAATGGGGAAACTGAGGCTAGCAGAACTTAACCCACCCAAGATGACGTATGGTAGGTAGTCAAGGTCAGAGTCAGACCCCGGATTCAAACTGAGGTCTGTGTGAAACATGGGGTACTTCCAGGATTCCACACTGCCTATCACTGGGGGGAGGAGACCCCAGACCTCCCATCAGGTTAGAGACACAGGGAAGAGAAGACTGGAATGGACAAAGCAAGGGAGCTTTGCATCGGCTATAAAAAGAAGGTGCTAAAGCGCGGGTGTGGAGGAACAGAACGGGAGCCCAGCGCAGTGTTTGGCTCAGAGCGGACACTCGATACACAGGTGAGACCGAACCACACAGAAGCCTGCCTGAGGGAATGAACCAAAGAAGGAATGAATGAACGAACGAACGAATGAATTTGAAGAGGAAATGGGGGAAAGCAGACACCATCGTGAAGGCTGCTGCAGCTGGGCTGGACTGGGAGGAGCGATGTGGGCCAGGTCTGGGTGGCCGTTGCTGAAGGCAGAGGGGTAGAGAGGTGCCTCTGCGCCCCCGGATCGTCACAGACTCCGTCACTTGACTCGGGTCTGGCTGCGGCTGGCGCACAGCCCAGAGGAAGGAAGATGAGCAAAGGAGCGGAGAGGCAGCCTAGGGAAGAGTGTCCTCCAGGGGCCACGGCCCGTCTCCATCGCCACAGCCCTCCTCCACCACCGGCCGCAGGTGTGCCCAGAGGGAGGGCTAGCCCCAGCCAGGGCCCCAGCGCTGCCAGTCCCGGGGTGCAGCTCAGCCACCCGAGCTGCCGCAGGCACATGTCAGCCAGAGAGTTTTGGTTTGACGTAGCCGGCCTCCTCCTTTTCCTTAACGCAGCTGAGGGGGACTGTGGGGCTCAGGGAAGCTGCTTACTCAGCTCATTGGGTCTCGCGCAGGGTCCAGAAACTTCTATTCTGGGGACATCTGAGATAAGGAATGTCCCTCTGCTTCTATCCAAAATTTGGCTAAGGGAAACCAGGTGTATGATTTATAACAGAATAGCCTTTGTGCAACTCAATCCCCCAGGACTGAGGGTCAAAAGATCAGGGGTGAGATGCGCTGGCAGGGTGAGGCAGGAGGAGGGCTACCCCAGAACCTTCCATGGCTCACTTGGGCCTCCAAATGCCCATTTGCTCCCTGGGAGCCAGCAAAGCCAGGGAAGCTGAAACTCAAAGAGGGGTTTTGCAGAATGAAGAGACCAATATCAAAGATGGGCTAAGGGCGGAGTAAAGCCCTATTTTTGGCATTTCTACCCGGTGCCATTTACCGCTGAATATTTTATTAGATAACACTCAGTCACCCACCCTGCTGGGAGAAGCAGTGTTCTCAATAATCCAAAGGAAGGTAGTTGCCTTTTGCCTTTGGAATGCCCAATCTTAATTCTACAGAGAGCCTCCCCAGGCCGTTTGCCTTAAAGCCTCACTTCTCAAAGCGTGGTCCCTGGACCAGGATCGGCAGCATCATGCGGGAGCTCCTGAGAAATGCAGAGCCACAGGCCCCACCTCAGACCCATGAGATCACAGTCTGCATTTTTAATAAGATCTCCAGGTGCTCCCTGAGCACAGTCAAGTCTTGACTTCAACTAATAGTAAAAGGTTTGCATCCCATGAGCAAGGGGCAATGAGAAGCCAGGGCCGGGGGCTGGGGAGAAGAGATTGGTAAGCAGGAGCAAGCTTAGGGTGAGATGCTGGTCCCAGGAACTTCAGAGCCCCCAGCCGCCCACTGAGGAATAACAAAGGCATGAGGAATAACAAAGGCATGGACTCATTTTACTCACCTCTCTTCTCTGCCCCACGCCCATCTCCAGCCATCGCACACTGGGAGGTTCTCACCCAGCCCAGCGCTCACATCTTGGTGTCCTTCCTTTGCTGTTTCTCCCTCTGGGAATGCCCTTCCTCTCTTGTCTGTTCAGCAACCTCCTAGTCTTTCTCCAAAAATCTGCTACCAACTTACCTCCTCCTTACCTCCTACGTACCTCTTCTCTCTGGGCACCTGCAACACTGGTACGTTCACTCATTTGTTTATCAACTCCCTCATTCAACAAACTCAAATATCTACTTAATGTCCCCCGTGTGCCAGACACCAGGCTAGAAGCTAGAGATTCAGCCATGAATAAGATACAGCTCACCCCCCTTCCATTCTAGATGGGGAGTCAAAGGTATAAATTCCCCTCAACAAGGGGTACAGGAAAAAAGGTACACCCGGTATTGCCTGGATATCAGAAAGGATTGTCATCTTTTGTCTACATATCCTATCTCCCCAACTAAATCATAGCTCTCTAAGGACAGGGGTTGGGTCTCATTTTGAGTTTGAGCAGAGCCCCTCCTTGTCCCTGAGCACATAAGAATAAATGACTGTCTACTTTTATCTGGGGAAAGGGCAGAAACTCCATCAGCCTGAACTTATGCAGTCAAGGTGGGGTAGAACTCCAGCTGGAAGCCAGGTCCAGCAGCTCCCTGTGCGTGCTGTCCCATGCCATTTCTAGGAATCCCACTCAACAAGGGATTGACCCACATGGGGTCAGATGCTGCAAAACACATAGAAAAGACCTAAAACAGGGTCTCTAAGAGCTTAAGATCTCTTAGAGAAGCCCCATACCCATGAGACAAATGGAGAACGTTAGGAGATAAAATCTGGTAAACGGAGAGACATCCAGGAAGACGTGAGAAAGATGACTGAAGCAGGGCCTTGAAAGACTGTTGATTTGGGCAGGCAAGAAGGGACAGGAAATTCTAGTCAGGGAAACACCAAGAGCAAAGGCTTAGAAGCAGGAAGGACACAGGTATATGGAGCAGAGGGGTCCTGTCATGGAAAAAAAAAATGAGAGGAATGGGTGGGCAGACAACATGGCACCCAACCTCAGAAGGCCATGAACATAGGATGCAGGGTTCAGACAGGTGCCTTGAAAGTTCTGGGACAGGCCAATCACTGTTGCTCTCATCATCTATAAAATAAGAAAGGTTTTAGGGGCGTCTAGGTGGCTCAGTTCCATTAAGCATCGGCCTTTGGCTCAGGTCATGATCCTGGAGTCCCAGGATCAAGCCCTGCTTCAGGCTCCTTGCTCAAGGAGGGGGAGGGTCTGCTTCTCCCTCTGCCTCTGCCCCTTCCCCCACTCGTGCTCACGCTAATAAATATTTTTTTAAAGATTTTATTTATTTGACAGAGAGAGACACAGCGAGAGAGGGAACACAAGCAGGGGGAGTGGGAGAGGGAGAAGCAGGCTTCCTGCAGAGCAGGGAGCCCGATGTGGGGCTCGATCCCAGGACCCTGGGACCATGACCCGAGCCGAAGTCAGACGCTTAATGCCTGAGCCACCCAGGTGCCCCTAAATAAAATATTTTTTAAAAAGAAAGGTTTTAGCTTTCTGAGAAAACTCTTGAGTTCCCTAATTTTTTGATAAAGAAGGTAGGTTTTGAGAGCTGAGTTTTACGGAAGTGGTTATGGATTGCCTGATCTCCCTTGAGGAAGACCAGACCACATTCACAAGCCAGCTGGTCTGGACAGAAGGTCAAGAGTCCTAAGAAACTTTGTCTTTTCTTAATAAGGGGATAACTGGTCTGTGTTGGGACAAAATTTGCAACCTAAGCTTCTTTGGCTCCAAGTAACTAAGCTAATTCAGTGGTAGCATGACCCCTTCCAAACCCACACACACGCATGTGTGCGTGCGCACAGCTAGCATTTTATAAGATAAACCGTCAATGCAGACATGAAAGTATACTGACTAGCCAAAAGGAAACAAAGTGGGGTGGGAACCAGGAACAAAGAGTAAAGGGCTGGTGGAAGGCTGCAGCCTTTTCCAGGAGGCACATCTTCTCCAGGTCCCCAGGGAATGGGCTGAAGTGTTTTCAGTTCCAACAGCCAAGCTCTGAGGCTGCCAACTTCTACATTATTCATGGGGGGCCCCACCCCCTCCACCCTTTCAAGGCCTCATTTCCTTTGGCAAAAGCCTGCATACTTCTGGAAATCTTTGAATATGGGAGCATTTGGTGTTCTAGGGACTTAAACTGGTGCAAATTTAAGCAACAGAAGCGCTAGCTAAAGGATCTACCACAAGGAGATCCAGCTTGCTGTCTCCAGTAGCTCTCCCACCCGCGGAACGCCCCCCCCACCCCAGAGCTATGCAAAACCCTTCCTAGCTCTCTCCTCCTTTGGGTGGGAAGAGGGATTTAGGTGTGTTGGGTTAAAGGGTTTCCTGCCCATAGAAATAAAAATTAATGAGATACGGGGACTGAATCACCGGAAGATAAATCCAACTAGGAAAGAGCACATTGGAAGGGGCTGGAGGGCCACACCAGGTGCTGGCACTTAAGTGACCCCACTTAGTCCTCACAAACAACCCTATGAGTCTCCATTTTATATAGAAGGGAAGCAGCCTCAAAGAACTGAAGTAAACTGCCACGTTGAAGAGAGAGCAAAGGCAGAGCCCAGGATTTGAACCAGGACTGTTTGAGCTTCAAGCCCATTCTGTATGCCATATGCCTTCGTGCTCCCGGACTTAACAGACGGCCACCCCTAGGAGAAGAGCATGGGGGAGCAAACAGATCTTCTCCTGGTCCCCGCAGGGCTGTTCTGATGTGAGGAAAAACTGGTGTTCGACAGCTGTGATTTCCACTCTCCACCTTGACTTGAGGACTGTGTGTAAAAGAAAGGTTTGTGGGGAGGTAGGGTTGGGAGAGAGAAGTAGCCTTCCTCCTCCTCCTCCTTGGTTACAACTGCTCCACCCAGAATGGAAGCCAAACTTTGAATGAATCAAGTTCAAATCTGGGCCAGTCCACCTCTGGAGGGGTGTGTCCACACGTCCCCGCTCCAGGCGCCCCTGCAGGAGTGTGTGGGTAACTGCACAGCCCTCCCTCCAGCTCTCACCCCAATTTATTCTCTTTGATCCAGAACACCAGAATTAATCCCCATCCATCCACCTAACTCGTATCCTCAAGGTCCTCCTCCTCTGCAGATACTATTTGAGGAAGTAGAAAAGGACCCCCTAGCCCAGGAGAGCATGTTACCTAATAGCCCAGGAATGAAATCACCTCCTCTCCATGAATTATTAGGATATGAAAGAGTCTTTCTCCCCACTCTACTTACCATGGCAGAATGTGTCACTTCTCTGGTATGTCTTGGACAGGATGCACGTATTGCAAAATATTGACATATTCCTTATTTAGAGCTAACAGGTGAGAAGGAAGCCTTTAAGGACTCTCAGCCATGGCTGACCAAGAACAAAGGGAGGCTACAGGACTCCAGATAGACACCCAAGAACAGTTGGTAAAAGAGAAAGAGGTAATGATGGATGTGTTATAAGAGGGTCCTGAAGTTTGGAGAGTTAAAGAGGAATCCAAAAATGTAGCTCCAGGGGTGCCTGGGTGGCTCAGTTGGTTAAGCATTGGACTCTTGATTTTGGCTCAGGTCATGATCTCAGGGTCGTGAAATAGAGCCCCGCATCAGGCTCCAAGGGGAGTCTACTTGAGATTCTCTCTCCTTCTTCCCTCTGCTCCTCCCCAACTCCAAAACAAACAAACAAAAAAACCCCACAAAAACAAAAATGTAGCTCCACTTGAGATTAAATCAGAAATCCATGCCCTGAATGGCTAAGTGGCAGGGAGGGGTGCGGAGAAGGAGGAAGAACCTCGGTGGTGGAAGAGAGGCCTGAGCAGAGCCCAGGCTAGAAATGGGAGCTCAGAACCAAAGAATCTTCATTTATTTTTTTCTTAAAGATTTTATTGACTTATTTGAGAGAAAGAGCACAAGAAGGGAGGAGAGGCAGAGGGAGAAGCAGACTCCCCGCAGAGCCAGGAGCCCAACGTGCGGCCTGATCCCAGGACCCCGAGATCATGACCTGAGCCGAAGGCAGATGCTTCACCGAAGGAGCCACCCAGGTGCCCCGAGAACCAAAGGATCTTTAAAACGAACCTCATTAGGGGCGCCTGGGTGGCTCAGTCGTGAAACGTCTGCCTTCGGCTCAGGTCATGATCCTGGGGTCCTAGGATCGAGCCCCGCATCGGGCTCCCTGCTCAGCGGGGAGCCTGCTTCTCCCTCTCCTTCTATTGCTGCCCCTGCTTGTGCTCTCTCACTCTCTCTGTCAAATAAATAAATAAAATCTTAAAAAAAAAACAAAAGAACCTCATTAAATCTGACAATGGTAACCAAAAAGTACAGGAACCTCACCTTTCAGACCAAGAGCTACATCAGTGACTGTCCACTTTGGCAGCCCATAAGCTCCACATTTGAAAAAGACAGATGCCCAAGCTCCAGCTCAGATGTCTCCAGCAAGGCCCAGCAAAGAGCCACCAGCCATTCTGATACCCAGCCAGGCCGACAAGGGCTGGGTTAAATCCTCAAGCTGTATCCATACCCCACTGCGACCCATTTGCCCCCACACGGTCCCAGGGCCAACACTGGTCTCCAGTGTGAGCCAAGAATGGCTCTCCTCTCTTCGGTTGTCTGAGGCATTCCTGACTTTAAATTCCTCACCCAGCCTTCGCTTGCCCCTCAGCCAGGGTATACAAACAGGATGGTTTCCACAAGCCACATTTATTTAGGGGTAATTTGCCAAAGGAATCACTTGGGTTGGTTTTTATTTCTGCAATTCTTCCCAGGGACCCATCCATGAAGAACACCATCCAAGCTGAGGACCTGATGGAATGCTTCAGGCTGCCATGGCTGCTCAGCCAGGGTCCCCAGGGCCAGCGTCCCGCTCCAGAAGGACGGCATCCATGCTTCCCTCCGTCGGGGCCTGTCCCTCCCAACTGTCCCGTCTTTCTGCCGGGTTCTGAACCCTTCTTCTTCAGCCCTTCAACCAATGAGGCAGGAGAATAACTCGGGGGGCAGGGGGGGGTCCCGGAACGACCCATCCAGTAACTCAGGACACACAGAGGAGTCTCTGCCACGCTAAGCGCAAAAGGAACTCTCCTTTCTTCTCAAAGGTCTTGCTCTGGTTTTAGAATTCCCCCAGCTGACGTTTATCAGGTGGGTTACTGGGTGCTGACCTCAGAGAAGGCAAAACTGGGTGCTGCAGGGGGGTGGGGAAGAAAGAAAGCACAGGTGTAAGTATTTCCATCAGAATAGTGACCACATACTGAGCTCTTTCCATCTCTCTGGCCCAATTCTGAATTTCACAAGCACTCATGCGTGACAGCCTCGCCACCCGGGAGGTGGATACTATGATTCCCATTTTAAGGATGAGGAAACCGAGTGTCAGAGAGGCTAAGTTACCTGCGTCTAAGTCATAGAGCCAGGCCTGGGGGCCCAGGTCTGCCCAACCTCAAAGCTCGTGATGTTAACCACCGTGCTGTCCGGCCCCAGAAAGGGGACACGGCGCGGTGCCCCTCCTCTGAAGTAAATGTAATCAATTCAACAACAACAAAACAACAAAATCCAAGGTTTGTTGTTATCCCTGCTCCCTAATCAAATAACGCCTCTCTGCCCGAGGTCTCCAACAGGCGGCCTGCGGGCCGGGATTCGCCCGGAGGCTTCCCAAATTTGGCCCACGGCCTTTAAAACAACCTGACCGGCCTCTACAGGCCTTTGAGTCTTGTGGCTTTGGCCTCTCATCACACTCGCCTCATTGGACCTGTTTCAAAATGACAGAAGTGCTGTTCTCCGCAGAGTTTCAATCCAAGCACCTCTGCTGAACACGGTGGTGGGGGGGGCCTCCCAGATTCTCTGCCACCGCTGTCATGCCGGCGGGGCCGCTCGCAGCCACCGTGCAGCTGTCGCCAGCGGGTGTCCAGGAGGCCACACGAAGCCCGGCAGCACCTGGAGCATCCCGTGGTAATCCCGGGACAAGAACAGCGGGGGAAACAGGACTGCACGCGACTTCAGAGTGGGGCTACTGTTTCACCGGGTGGAACCTGGCCAGGTCCCTGACCTCACGCTTCCTCAGCAGGATCTTTCTCCGCTGCCATCATCCGGGAGTCATGTGTCCTCAGTGCTGGTGTGATGAGAACAAGCACAAGCCACCGTCCCCCAAACGGAGGAGGCCAGCCTTCCTGAGCCCAGCAGAACACGGCTCCCTTCACGGCCTGGGTGCCTATTATTAGCCTACAAATAGAACCATGCCCATTGCCAGCTCGCTCCTTCTGTCCTTACTCCTACTCACTACACGCCGGGTGCCTTTTCTAGGTGCTGTACTTCCCTGGGAGTGGAGGAAGGAGAGAGCAGGAATCCGACTCCATATTTTTATACAGAATGCAGCCTTCCCGGCAATCACATTATGTCAAAACAGCATAAGCCATAGAATTTAAAAACGTAAGAATTGGAAGGGACTCTCAGATTGGAAGGAAAATTGTGACACAACGTTTGTCCAAGGATCTATGTGGTACCCTCTCTATTAGGTTGTGTTCAATCTCTAATGAGGCAGAGGCACTTCGCTTCTCCCTGACAAAGGTGCCTCTTTTCACCACTAAATCAATCATCTTTAGCCCTAATGACCTTTAAATACTCGAGACTGGGGGGGGGGGGGGGGGGCTCCTGGGTGGCTCAGTCGTCAAGCGTCTGCCTTCGGCTCAGGTCATGATCCTGGGGTCCCGGGATCGAGCCCCACATCGGGCTCCCTGCTCTGCGGGAAGCCTGCTTCTCCCTCTCCCTCTGCCCCTGCTTGTGTTCCGTCTCTCGCTCTCTCTCTGTCAAATAAATAAAAATCTTTAAAATAAATAAATAAATAAATAAATCCTCGAGACTGGGTATGATGGCAAGTTTGGTGTTACTTTTCTATCCAGCAGAGCGTCAGCTTCTCAGACTTCCCTACTACGTAGAAAAATCTCTGTCCTCAGCAGAGTGACATCCCCCCGCCCCCAGGGTGATCTAGCTACAGTGCCACATCTTTGCTAACTCCTTCCCCACCCTCCGGACACCTGGCCCAGCAGGGCCCAGAAGCGCTCTCACCATGGTCATGTAGGTGGCCTCTGCTTTTCCACTGGATTCTTCTTCCTCCTCCGTCTGCTCCCGTGTGGCTACTGAAGAGTAAACATGTTTCTGGGTAGGTGGGGGGAAATAGTATAAACATTACTAAAAATCAGCAAATGTTATGTGTCAAAGTAAAAAGCCACCTACTACTGTTCACAGGGCATCGACACCAGAGGATTATTAAGAGCTAGCAAATGATCATTGATAATGATAATTCAGTCCCCAGTCTTCCCGAAAATTAAGAAAATTGGCTAGTCAGCAAAAAGCTCTATCTTAAGAACCAAATTCTTTGCTTCAAAAGACAGACCTCTTCGTTTGGATGGGCACTTGGGTAGCAGCAGGGAATCCTTATCTTGCCAGATTATTTGTACTTTGTGCTTAATTCCTTCTAATTAGAGGCATGGCAGGATGGCATTGATCAGCACCTAACCGGGGACAGCTCTTCAAGAGGGTTTATGGGGCAGGGACAGACCTCGCTGGACTTCACATTTGTGAGGTCGGTGGTACTTTGTGATTCATGTTCCTGTCACTATTTGGGGAGGTGATGTCATCCAGTGACAAACTCTTGGCCTTCTGGAGGCCCTTGCACTATATTGTGACAAAATCCTACTCTTGGGTCACAAACAGGGCAAAAGATGGGAAAGTAAATATTCCAAGAGGAGTTTTTAAAAGAAGGGAAGGAGGGAGCGAGGAAAGCAGGGAGGAAGAGAGGGAGGAAAGGGAGCTTAAGGAAATGAATTCATTTCTCAGACCCTAATAGCAATTACTTATAGCTCTGTTACAAACAGAAGAATGGAAGAAATGGAAGAAAAAGTTCTTCTTGATCCTCTTTTTTTTTTTTTAAGATTTTATTTATTTATTTGACAGAGAGAGACACAGCGAGAGAAGGAACACAAGCAGGGGGAGTGGGAGAGGGAGAAACAGGCTTCCTGCCAAGCAGGGAGCCCGAGGTGGGGCTCGATCCCAGGACCCTGGGACCATGACTCAAGCCGAAGGCAGACGTTTAACAACTGAGCCACCAGGTGCCCCAATCCTCTTTCTTAAGGTCCCTGAATATTTAATCTGAACCATTAACTCCTTCACTTAACTCCTGATTATACCACAATTATCCCTTACGGTTCCACAGTGCCCAGAGATTATGAAGCCCTTGCAGATCATCAGGTTATTTGAACCTTAAAACAGGTCAACTTTGTTTGTCCTCATCCTCATTTTACTGGTGAGAAAAGTGTGGCTCTGAGAGGTGGCAGAGCTGGGCTTGAATAGGGATTTCTTTTTAAGATTTTATTTATTTATTTGTCAGAGAGAGAGCGAGAGAACACAAGCAGGGGGAGCAGCAGAGGGAGAGGGAGAAGCAGACTCCCCCACTGAGCAGGGAGCCGACGCAGGACTCGATCCCAGGACCCTGGGATCATGACCTGAGCCGAAGGCAGACGCTTAACTGACTGAGCCACCCAGGCATCCCATGAACGTGGATTTTCTGACTCTGAGTCCAGTGCTCTTTCCTGTGGCCCTACCAGAAGGCCCTGTGGACCCACCCCACTCCCTCCTGGGGGACTCTCACTCTGGTGATGAAGACTTCCCGAGCCCCTGCTCTGTGCCCAGCACTGGCCAGCATGCTGAGCTATAACACCGAGTAAGACAGGCCACGCAGAATGACAGTGACTCCACCTGGATGGAGCCGTATCCACCCTCATTGGGCACAGCAGTGAAATGGAGATTTGAGTTCTTCCCTTACCTCTGGATCAGCCTTCTTTATGTTCTCCAGGTTTTTTACCAGCGTTGTGGAGGTTACTGAGCTGCAAGGCAGGAAAAGCAGGCGGAATTAGCTGGTGGGCACTATATATTCAAGGGGGCCTGCCTGAGACCCCACAGAGCCTTGTGAAGAGGGGGACCCCAGAAGAGGAACTCTTCTCCCTAGACTCCCCAGTTCACCATGATAGAGCAAAAAGCTCTATCTTAAGAACCAAATTCTTTGCTTCAAAAGACAGACCTCTTCGTTTGGATGGGCACTTGGGTAGCAGCAGGGAATCCTTATCTTGCCAGATTATTTGTACTTTGTGCTTAGTTCTCTCTGGTGGAGAGCAGGGAGGCATTCTGGAGGGAGTCTGGGCTAGACAGCTTCGAGGTCTCTATTACCTAGCTAACATCTTTCTGTCCACACAGTTTTACGTGAATTAATAGCGAGCGCCGCCCTGGGGATTCGATGTTATCAGAACCTAGGACTGGGGAGATGTAGCTGAGCCAGCAGGGGGCAACAGAAGCTCAGCGACACCCAGTTCAAAGGGCTCCTCCCCCTGAGCGAGGTGGCCAAGGAGATTTAGCGCCACAACCCCCCTCCCTCCCCATCCCCAGCCGCCAGCTCGCTGGCCCATTCCCAGCCCTTGGCCTTTGATCTCTTGACCATCTGCCTTCTGCATCTGCCACTGAATATACTTCCCTTTTTTCTGTTTTGGCCTAAGGTAGAGCTAAAAAAATAAATAAATAAATATCAGGGTTGAAGCTAGAAAAGAAACCGTATTTTTTTTTGTCTCAAAGTGGAGGGAATAGTTTTCTCATACTTTCTGGTTACAAGGTTGTGTGTTCTCATTGTAAAAATAATTCAAATAGTAAAGAAACAGAGGGAGTTGGAGGTTGAAGTCCTAGTAAACCTCCTGCCCTCATGGGACCCATCTTCTCTTTTCTCTCAAATAGCACTACTGAGACTTTGGAATTACTCTTTCTCAGCGCAGGAACGTGCGCTCACACAAAATATATTTATTGTATATGCTGCTACACTGAGCATTATATAATTTTCTTTTTTATAAAACTGAGATCATACTGGGCGCCTGGGTGGCTCAGCTGGTTAAGCGACTGCCTTCGGCTCAGGTCATGATCCTGGAGTCCCTGGATCGAGTCCCGCATCGGGCTCCCTGCTCGGCAGGGAGCCTGCTTCTCCCTCTGACCCTCCCCCATCTCATGTGCTCTCTCTCTCTCTCTCATTCTCTCTGTCTCAAATAAATAAATAAAATCTTTAAAAAAAAAACAAAAAAACTGAGATCATACTACATATTACACATGGGACATTTTCCCATGCCATTACATTCAGGGTTGTGCAGTTATGTCACCGAGTGGAATACTGATTCAGTGACTCATTAGCTGACAGTCACTGTGGATGATTTCAGTGTTTAATTATCATCAGGGCTACAGCAACTGTGTTTACAAATCTCAGGATATCAGTCTGATTGTTTCTTTAGGGTAAGCTAGTAGACATGGAAGTACTGATTTCATTTTGAGGGAGACTGAGGCCCAGGGTGGGGCAGTGAGTCGATAACAGCTGTCTAACTCTGGGCTCAGGGCCATCTGCAAGCCCAGAGCAAAGACCCTCAGAGAGGCCAGCCAAGTTCAAACCAAGTCAGAGAGGCCCTGGGAAACGGAAGTGCAAACCCAGCAGGCAAAGCACTTTCTGCAGAGTCCGTGTTTCATGGGAAAGGAGACTCAGAAGGCAGCACCCGGTAATGGGGGTCTTTGCCCAATGACAGCATCTCAGCAAGAGAGCCAGTTTGCCCCAGCAATGTATCTCATCATGGACAGTTGGGTAAATGGAGGGACATGGGCCTGCCAATGGCCAGTGAAACACTGTTGCTATGTCTGGGCATCTGGGCATTTCGGAGACACTGGGTGAAGGGGGGATGCATTCAAGACTTTAACAACACATTTCAACAACAACTTAGGGCATCCATCCAAAAATACCCTCTCAGAATTAGAATGTGTTCCTTTATATTTTTTTAAAAGATTTTATTTATTAATTTGAGAGAGAAAGCACGATCAGGGGGAGTAGCAGAGGGAAAGGGACAAGCAGACTCTGCATTGGGCATGGAGCCCAACGTGGGGCTCAGATACCACGACCCTGAGATCATGACCTGAGCCGAAATCAAGAGTCAGATCCTTAACCGACTGAGCCACCAGGCGTCCTAGAATGTACTCCCTTAAATAAAGCCAACAACAACCCTCAGGATCCGATCTTCTCTATGAAGTGGGTATTGTGGATAATTCAAAAACCATTTCTCTCAGGCACTGAACGGCACCTTATAGCTCTTGTATATGATTTATACTCTTAATCATGCTCCCCTTAGACCACCATTTACAAAAGAGCTGACAATCTCTGTAAAATACCAAAATGAAAGAGGAGGGTGTGGGGACATGCGAGGCTTTTCTGGAACACAGCAAGCGGAGGGCTGGGGTCACTACAGAGATGACATCTAGTGTGACAACCACGGACGATT
This sequence comes from Phoca vitulina, assembly GCF_004348235.1. Classification (NCBI taxonomy): domain Eukaryota; kingdom Metazoa; phylum Chordata; class Mammalia; order Carnivora; family Phocidae; genus Phoca; species Phoca vitulina. The sequence continues at coordinate 14,265,647 of NW_022589741.1, forward strand.
CTATTTTAAAGTACCCCCTTCTGTGAGAATGGCATAGTTAGGACCCTATCACTCTTCCACTTCAGGTTCGAGGCACCACCAGCCTCCCAACCCAGCCCTGTACCTCTTATTCCTGTGGGTCCTCTTCACGATCAATATCAGAACAGGAAGCAGCAGGATAGTGCCACAGACAAGCCCCACGATGATCACCACCTGATTACCACCCAGGATCTCAGGTCTGAGGGCTACTGGGGTCACCAATGCTTGGGAAAGGAGAAAAACAATGAGAGGGTCTCAATAATCCAGAAAAGAGCTGTGAGTCCCACCAGTTCTATACCAAGTAACCACAGCCAAGTCAGGAAGTTGGGGGAGAAGGCCAGACTCCACCCCATGCTGAAACACTGGGACTCCAGCTGTCCCCATTCGATACAGAACCAGGTCTGGCCCCTTGCTTATCCCTAACTACAGTGTAGATTAAGGTGGGTGGGAGAAGAGAATAGCACTTTACCTACAGCAGAGTTTCCTTTGACATTAACAATTCTATCTTAAAATAACAGACGTTTTAGAGGCTGCAGATCCTTCTATAAGAAAGTGGTTGGTTTCAAAAGGATATATGGTACAACACTCAGCCCCATAGTCATGATACCAAGTAAGGCACTTGCACCCAATGAAGAGGTACCCTTCATTCATTTCCTCAATTCACTCTAAATACGTACATAAACACTCCTGGGTGCCATTTACACTAGGCAAGGAAGCCTCAAAGACAAATAATGCATGGTCCGTGCCTTCAAGGAGAGGGACAAACATGTCGACGGAAAACCACAGACTGCTATGGGGGCCATGATGGAAGTCCATATGGGAAGTCCAAAAGGGTACCCAATTCTATGCAGAACAGATGAGAATCTCTCAACAACAGTTTTAAAGTTTAAAAGTCTTCAGGAAACATCAAGTTTGTTCGGCGGACGATATGGAAAAGGATGGGGGCGCATCACACACAAGGTCTGGAGGCCCAAGAGGATGGTACGTTCAGAAATTAGAAATAGTTCCAGGGGTCTGGCTCAAGGCTGCATTTTTGCACATGGTGGGGAATTAGGCTGGACAGATAGCAGAGTCTCGGTCATGAAGGGCCTTGATTATCCCACCCAGGAGTCTGGCTTTCTTTCTGTAAATGATGGAGAAACCAACCACTGAAAGACTCTGAGCACCGGGAAAGAATGTTGAGATTTGTGATTTAGAGCAAATGGCACGGAGAGCTGCAGGGAGAATGCAAGCAGGGGCGGAGAATGAGAGCAGACACTGGCTAGAAGCTTACAGGCCAAGACAGAGAGGAAGACAGCTAGAGCGTGGTGTAGGACTGGAAGGAAGGCAGACTCAAAGTCAGTAGTAGAAATGACAGGACTGGTTGACCTGTGAGACTGGGGGGTCACGGGAAAGGAAAGAATGAGGTACAACTCCCAGGCACCCAGCGAGGTAGCTGTGTAGATGGTGAAGGTGTTGACTGAGGTGGAGATGAGCTGGGGAGAGGTGTGCAGGAGGAGGTCTGGGTATGTTGCATTTGAAGTATCTGTGGAATATTTGGCTAGAATTTGATGGATACATACATGGATTAGACAGGAAGGAAGGAAAGGCGGGAGGGAGGGAGGGGGGAGAGGGAGGAAAGAAGGAAGGAAGAATGAATCCAACATAGAATATATTGTATAAATAAAGAATACAGTGTCCAATACTACTCGGGCAAAGAAGGCTGAGGGTGGGTAATTAGAGCCACATTGGTGACCTAAGCCAGAGCAGAGGCAGAAGCAGAAGCAGGGATGCAATGCACTAAGGCATTAATGGGAAGTGAGAGAGGAGGCACCACATTATGGCCTCTTAGCAAGCTACCTGGCTGGGTCAAGAAAGAAATAGATCATTGATTGTGGTGAAGGACGCACAACTCTGAATATACTAAAAATCACTGAGTTGTAGGCTTTAAATGGGTGAATGTATAGGATGTGAGTTATTTCTGTTTTAAGAAGAAGACACAGGATGAGAGCTAAAGTAGACAAGGACAGAAGGTGAGAGGAGGAGGTGAGCATATTTATTTGTTGTTGGTTTTTTTTAATTATTTATTTGAGAGAGAGCACACACGTGAGCACAGGCAGGGGGATCGGCAGAGGCAGAGGGAGAAGCAGGCTTCCCGCGGAGCAGGCAGCCCGATGCGGGGCTCGATACCAGGACCCTGGGACCATGACCTGAGCCGAAGGCAGATGCCCAACTGACTGACGGAAAACCACAGACTGCTATGGGGGCCATGATGGAAGTCCATATGGGAAGTCCAAAAGGGCACCCAGGTGCCCCTATTTTTGTTTGTTGTTGTTGTTGTTGTTGTTGTTGTTGTTGTTGTTTTGAGGTGAGCGTATTTATAGGCTGGACAGCAGAAGCCAGTAGAAAGCGCGAGGTTCCTGAGACAGAGAAAATGAGCACTTAACTGAGCACAGAGGTGTGGATAAGCCCAGGGCGGAAGGGAGCCTGGCATGGCGGGACAGACAGAGAGGTGAGGATGCGGGCAGATGTAGTTAGGCCTGGGTGGGGGGGGTGATAGCGGGGCTTGGAGGTTGAGTGAGCTCCCACTCATGGTATGTATTTTCTCTGTGAAGTGGGAATAAGACTTCTGAGAGTGAAGAAATCCATCTGTCCCTCTTCCCCCTCCAGCTGGGACCCTTTGCTATGTCTTACAAGAAGGCGTCTCCAGAGATTCAAGTCTCTGGTCAGAGGTAGTGAGGTGTGTTCCCTCCTCACCCGCATCCCTGCCCCCAACAAACCACAGCCAACCCCCAGCGCAGGGCTCTAGCAAAAGGCAAAGTCCACAGGCCACATCCTGACTGTTAACTGTGTTACCGTTTAACTTTAACCCCTCACTTATCAACCTCTCTCGGTCCACACAATAAAGAGTCTTTATTCTATACACCACTGGCTTTAATGTACAATGTTTACCAGGACGGAGAACCTTTCATCAGAGAACACCTCTATGTGGGGTTCTGGTCCCTTCCTGTTTTCTGTCTGCTCTGTGCTGTCTCTCACCAGCTCAGGGTCATTTTCCCTTCTGCTACACAGCGTACAGCATCCGAGGAAAAAAGACCTTGGACATCAGCTCCAGTCCATCTCTGAGCTCCTGCATCTTTAGATCGGTATATTACACGGGCAGGCAGTGAGTTCTGGCCGAAGGCTGGAGTTCACCAAATATTAGCTCCCTCATCTTTGAGGTACCCGCAGGGCCAGAACTAGAGGGAGGCAAGCAAGGTGCCTAGGGCTCCAGATGGAAGGAGGCATCACTGTGAAGGTCACATAAGTCCAGGGTACAAGGACTTGTATCAGGATATGCAAGTACAGCACCTCAGAGTCATGCCTCCTGCAATTCTGCACCCTAGATGCCTCTCTGGCCTCACCCTAGTCCTGCCATGCCTACTAGCTACGAGGCCCCTCATCCCTCCCCAACCAAATGTCACATACTCCGGGGCTCTTTCATGATCACGTGCAGCGCGGTGGTCTTCCTGAAGGTCAGGTTCCCCAGGTGAATACTACAGGTGTAGCTTCCTCGGTCAGACTCCTTCACTCCTTGCAGCAAGATAGACGCATCATTGTGCGAAGTGTCCCCCACCAGGGTTACACGGTTCTGAAAGCGGCCCCAGTTCTCGGAGTACCCCACAGGGACACTGAGTTTGGGGTAATAACGTAACACAACCTCCTCCTAGAAGGGAAAAGCAACATATGAGATTGCAAGGACCGAGGAAGACAGGGCATGGGGAAGGTTGAGTGGGGGGCTCTCAGGACTTATAGGGCCCTGTATGTGTGGGCAGTGAAGGTCTGATCAGACAGTATGAGGCATCATGAGTCATGCACACGCGTGCGCGCACAGCATGTGTAGCTGTGAAGGACGCACCAAACCACTGTCCCATTGGCAGAGAGGGATAAGGAAGGACAGGGGGACAAGGGGTGTTCCCTTTTGTACTTCTCCAGTAAAAGGAAGTAAAAGTACACCTTTACTTCTTAAGGCATTTCCAGTTGGATTTCCAATAGGCACTTGAAACATGTCTAAAACTCAACTCCAAATTATTCCCCCAAACCAGCTCCTTCCAGTCCATCTCTTTTTGGTAAACGGCAAAGCCTTATTCCAGATGCTCAGACTAAAAATCTTGGAGTCATCCTTAACTCCTCTCTTTCTTAAACTCACATTGAAAATCCCACAGCAAATCCTGTCACCTCTACCTTCAAGACAAATCCAAAATCTAGCCATTTCTCAACTCTTCCATGGTTACCATTCTGGTCCAAGCCACCTCATCTCTCACCTGAATTCCTGCAAGGAGCTTCCTTACTTGTCTCCCTGCTTACTCCTAACTACAGTCTATTCTCAGCAGGTGAGCCCTTAGAAATAGAAGTTAAATCATGCTACTCCTCTACTCCAAACCCTCCGATGGCCCCCCATTTCTACTAAAAGTACAAGGCCCTCCATGATCTGCCCACTCCATCTTCCTTTCTGATTTCATCTTCTACTTTTTCTTCCCTCACCTACCTGGGTCACTTTACTCCATCCACACTGGGCTTTTTGCTCTCCTTGAGTACTGGCCTCAGGGCCTTTGCACTTGCTACTCCCTTTGCCTGGGATACTCTTCCCCCCAGAAATACACATGGTTCACTCCCTCACTTCCAGCAGATCTCTGCTCAAATGGCATCTTTTCAGGGAGGTCTCTCTGACCATCCATGTAAAACAAGAAGCTCAAATGCCCGCTTTCTTGTTCTCCATAGCTCTTGCTATTACCTGACATACCACATATTTACTTCCTCCTTATTTTACTGTGTATCTCCCTTGATCTTGATCATAAGTCTCCCATCAAGGCAGGAGCTCTGAGTGTCTGCCACACCAGTGCTTAAAATAGTTGTTAAATGAGTAAGTGTTGGAATTTTTTATAAAGGGAAGTAAATATTACTATTTTTAAAAGCTTTTAAGAAAAGTAAATGGGTATACAGATACAAACATGAATGAAAAGACCTGGTCCCTAATATCTTTTCTCTTGTGTTTTGAACTCACAGCTCAAAATTTCTTTTGCGACCTATTTTCTGCTGTGACTCACTTGGTGGTTGACGTCTAAACACATGACGGGCTCCCAGAGGTGAACCTGGGACTACATGGAATTCCCCATCCCCCACCATGCCGCCACCCTTTCACCCCCACTCAGCATACAGGAATCAAGTGACTTGTTTATAGGGGTGACTGGGAATATGTCTTAATAGAAAAGCTCCTTTGCACCTTAATTTTTATTAATAAGTGACCTGGGATATCCCCCACAACACACCTTGACCCGTATGTACATCACCATGCACGGAGGACATCTAACAGTCTAGTGAACTAATTTGCCACTTGCTGCTTCAGAGTTCCCATGAACCACTCCATACCCTGGCCTCCAGGACCTTCTAATCCCAACATCGGGAGCACCCATAAAGACAAAGAAAATTCCCTCCATCCCATAAGTGGGGCAGTGGGGCACAGAAGAAAACTTACCAAATTAACCCAAATAAAAATAAGAATGCAATCATTCTTATGCCTAGCCCAAAGCTTAGAGACAAGGCCACAGAAGTCATCCCCCTCCTTCTTCCATAGACTCTACAAAGAGGGGAAGGGAAAAGAGGAAGGAAACTAAAATGCAGTGGCCGAGACACATACAAATACTTTACACGGACGATCTAGTATATGTGTCTTGACAATCCTACAAGATGAACAGCAGCAGCAGGAATATCATCCTCTTCTTTGTCATCTTCATGAGAGTCATTCTTCCCACCACGAAGCTGAAGTTGCCCAGCCAAGTGGCTGAGCTGGAGTCCCGGTTCTGACAAGCTCCAAAACCCAAGCCCCTTGCAACAGCACGGCATGGCACCTGGGGCCTAAATTCTCCCTCTCCCCACACTGTCCTGACACCATCGGCCAGGGGCTTCTACTACACACTGATGGTTCCTCCTCCTTACCTTGGCGTGCTCTCCTGATGAGAACGTCCAGTCTACCTTGGTCATGCGTTTCTCTTCTGTGCTCTGGAAAACACACCCCAGCTGAGTCGAGTCACCTACATGGACCATGAGCTCTGGGGATAAAATGGTAACTCAAGTCAAACCCAAGGTATCATCTACAAAAGTCAAAGAACTTCCAGAAGAGATCATGTTTAGCCAAAGATCCTCAGCCATAAAATCAATGTCACCACCAAATATTGCACACATTCACTCCACAGATGAGCCAGATGATCCTGTGTGGACAAAGTACCCAGCGGCCTCTTACTCCCAGGACACTCCATGAATAAGAGAGTACCCATGGATGCCCACACACATCAACTCTGATGGGTCTTCATACTACAGTAAACGCCCTGTGATTCCCTTTAGTTCCCTGCTCCTTCCCCTTTTCTAGAATTTCTCCTGAGTCCCAGCTCCAATTCAAGCTATACTAAAGAAAGTACAAAATCGGAAGGGGAGACGAACCATGAGAGACTATGGACTCTGAGAAACAAACTGAGGGTTCTAGAGGGGAGGGGGGTGGGGGGATGGGTTAGCCTGGTGATAGGTATTAAAGAGGGCACGTATTGCATGGAGCACTGGGTGTTATACGCAAACAATGAATCATGGAACACTACAACAAAAACTAATGATGTAATGTATGGTGATTAACATAATATAATAAAAAAAATAAAGTACAGAAAATCTTGAGGCCCCCTCCTTCTGTTCACCAACTTAGACACCCACATCTGCTGAACATAAACAGGAAGTAGAAAGTTATATAACTTTCATGCTTATGTATAACCCACTGGCTCTTCTAGCTGAAAAACTGATTCACAGGCGATTTTCTTCAATTTCTTTTATTCTTTTTACAAGTTGTCTTAGGACTTGCTTAGGACATTTCTGGCTACAGTACAGATCACAGGACTGCTTGCTAATTAGGCCAAGACAATAGACAGCTTTCCTCTTGGTTTTTTTTTCTGTTTCAATCCCTGCCCCCACTCGCCCCGCAAGAAGATCTCTCTCCCCCTGCTTCAGGCTTCTCAACTCCTAGGCTCTTCCTTCTGCTTATTTGTATAATCAGCTGACCCCGTCATATGCTTATTGCATAAGTCATTTTGAGGGGTTCCTGAAAAAAAAAATTAGCAAGATGTTTCTGATTTTTCAATAATCTGCTACACAAATCAACCACAAAGTCAGTTAAGAAAAGAAAGGCAGGATGGTATTTAGGGAGACACAAGCCTAGGTCTTAACTGTTCAAAAGAACATTAGGCAAAGCTCATGAAGGAACAAACACAGTGCATAACCTGACCTTTTCATCAGAATTGTTTCTCTGGGAGCACATGAACTTCCTGCCCAGCAGGAGAGATGCACAATAGGAGGAAAGCAAAAGAAAACAGGAACTTGAAACTCTATGGAGGGAATCATTTTGTAAGTAATAAAAATTCACTCCAAAGAATACCGGTAGGGAGGGAAAGTCCCTCTAAATCCAACAGTACATTAAGAACTGAACTATATTTTTAAAATGCAGTAATAGGGGCGCCTGGGCGGCTCAGTCTGTTAAGCGTCTGACTCTTGATCTCAGCTCAAGTCTTGATCTCAGGGTCGTGAGTTCAAGCCCCACATTGGGCTCCACACTGGGCATGGAGCCTACTAAGAAAAAAAAAATACGATAAAATAAAATGCAGTAATAAACACCAAACCATTCTGCACCTTCCATTGTAGCAGGCATGTGCCAGACACTTTGTATGTAGCATGTCAGCTAGTCATCACAATATTTTGAGATATGCACTGTTATTCTCCCATTTTCAGAGGAAGAAGGTGAGAGAGCCCAAAGGCACGTGGCCCGTAAAAGGCAGAGCCAGCACATAAACCCAGGCCTGAGGGAAGAAAATATCACTATAGTGTGCCACCTCCCATCAGTGGAAGGACAGCTGATTCTACAGCAAAGGGTAGAGGAAGCTACTGTTATTTTTATTTGCAAGAATACTGCCAATAGGGGCGCCTGGGTGACTCAGTCGGTTAAGCGTCTGCCTTCGGCTCAGGTCATGATCCCAGGGTCCTGGGATCGAGCTCCGCATCCAGCTCCCTGCTGAGTGGGGAGTCTGCTTCTCCTTCTCCCTCTGCCCCTCCCCCACAACTCATGCTCTCTCTCTCTCTTTTTCTCAAATAAATAAAATCTTTAAAAAAATTATTAAAAAAAATTTTTTTAAAGAGTATTGCCTATAGTATTTAAAATAAGAACTATGAGAAAAAGGAAGTGAAGGAGTAGAACAACTATAAACTGACGAGTAAACTTTGTAGAGAAAAGTATAGATGGCTTCACATGGGGGAAGACAACCTCCATCAGACAAGCTGAACAACTTTCCAGTGGCCACCAGGCACATTTTGAGGAGTTGGCTCTACCCCCTTCCTGGCTAGAAGGGAAAAATACAGGTTGCTCCACTGGCTACTGAGGAAGGATGTGACTAACCCTAAAATTGCTCTAGCCTGTTTCCATGGATGCTCCTTTCGGTTCATGCCCTCTGTGTCTCTTCAAAGAGGGAAAAGACGCCCATTTTGTAGACCATGCTTGTATGGACAAGTGTCCGGGCAAGGCATCAGAAGACAAAGTGGAAAGGAGTAGCCCAAAGATAATCCTTGGGGAAACAGCTGATTCGTTTCCTCTTTCTGGAGAACTACAGCTTTGAAAATCAAAAGAAAAATGTCAATGGAAATCGGAGGGGGAGATGAACCCTGAGAGACTATGGACTCTGAGAAACAAACTGAGGGTTCTAGAGGGGAGGGGGGTGGGAGGATGGGTTAGCCCGGTGATGGGTATTAAAGAGGGCACGTTCTGCATGGAGCACTGGGTGTTATACGCAAACAATGAATCATGGAACACTACATCAAAAACTAATGAAGTACTGTATGGTGATTAACATAATAAAAAAAAAGAAAAGAAAAAAAGTACTAAAAATGAGGAGAGGGCACCAGAGGCCACCTTCTACAATTCCTTCTACAATTCTGTTTTTTAGAAACTGGATTCAAGTGAGGGATGCTAATTCAAGAAATTTACTCATTTGGCAAATGTTTATTGACTGCTTACTCTGTGCCAGGCATAGTGTCCAGGCTGGTCAGAGGACAAAGAATACAGACCCACACGACCAGGGAAGGCACAACTGGACAGGTGTTACAAGTGTCACCGAAGAGGCGCACCGGGTACTCCAAAGGAGCTCACTAACAGAGTGGACCCAAACAGCTGGGGGAGGGGAGGAGGTCCAGATTCTAGCTCCCTAACTAGACCGCAAACTTTCCTGGGGCCACAGACTATTCCCTCAATGCATACTTTTAAAGAATGTATCTTATTCTGCAGTTTCCAAACTTTTTTTAAGGCAGCAGAATTCTTTCTTTACACAAATTCTTACCTGGCAGCCCAATGAATAAAACAGGAAAAAGAGAAAGGACTTTGGACCTGACCCAGTCCTCTATTAACCCCCTGCCCTGTTCCCACCCTTTGTTCAGCCTACCAGGTTTGCTGAACCTTCAGGCTTCTACAGGGCACAGTTTAAAACCACCAGTCTATGAAGCCACTCTCCGTTGACAAATGGGAAAACGAAGACCAGAGAAGTTAGGGAGATCTCATCTCTTTTCTATCCCCCAGAACATTTACCTAGGGAACCTACGAGATACGGACATGGCATCAATGTGGATAACTGATGGGAAGTACCAGGGTAGAGTAAAAGGAATAGGGACTTTGTTGTCAGAGATGCCAGGGTTCAAGTACCAGATATGCCATTTAATAAATATGTGTCCTTAGTCAAGTCGCATCTAAGCCTCTCTAAGCCTCAATGACTTCATCTGCAAAATGAAAAGATCATTACCTCCTACACAGCATTTTCATGAGAATGGAACACATGTAAGGTAATAAAATAATCATTCTTGGGGCGCCTGGGTGGCTCAGTCCTTTAAGCATCCGACTCTGATTTCGGCTCAGATCATGATCTCAGGGTCGTGAGATCAAGGCCCACATGGGGCTCTGAGCTCAGCACAGGGTCTGCTTGTCCCTCTCCCTCTGTTCCTCCCCTCACCCCCCCTTAAATAAATGAATAAAATCTTTTAAAAACAATAAAATAAAATAAAATAATCATCCTCATTATTTTTATGAAAGAGCACCAATTATTGTGGATTCACTCTCTGGTATGTACCTAGACCAAAGGATGGCATTTGTTCAACAAAACCAGTTCCCTTCCTTCTTTGCACGCCGAATCTCTTGCCCCTTCACCCTTCTCTAAGTGAGCATTCACATACCTTTGGGTTCCTCCAGTAGTACATGCAGCACCACGGCTTTTTTGAACACTAGGCTCTCCCTTTCCCGCCGGATTTCGCAGGTATAGGTTCCCTGGTCAGCTTCTTCCACATTTTGGAGCAGGAGAGAACCATCATTGTGTAAGATGTCCCCCACCAAGCGTACACGATTCTTGAAGCGCCCCACAGGCACACTGAGGTTGGCGTAATAGTACAGCACATAATCATCCTGGAGGGCAGCACAACATTGGGGAAAATCTAGAGTCAGTGGCACCAGACCTAGGAGTCTGGATCCAAAAGACCCTGTTCTGTGGCAGTGGCAGCATCACCACCACCACCACCATCATCACTACCACCACCACCATCACTGCCACCACCATCACCGCCACCACCACCATCGCCACCACCACCACCATCATCACCACCACCACCACCATCGCCACCACCATCATCACCACCACCACCATCATTGCCACCACCATCACCACCACCATCATCATCACCGCCACCAGCATCACCATCATCACCATCACCACCATCACCACCATCATCATCACCACCACCACCATCACCACCACCACCATCACCACCACCACCATCACCACCACCACCACCACCATCACCACTACCACCATCATCATCATGATCAAAAAAGTACTTGGTACCCAGCGAATAATAATAATGTGCCAGGCAACGCTCTAACTCGGACATGGCCCAGTACCTTATTTTATACAAGGACAAACGGTGAAGCATATTCACTTCTTACAGTTTAAGGTAAAATGTAATGCCCACTCTGAAGACCACTCTGGGGATCTGAACTTTTGAAAACCTTGTCTCATGTTCACCCTGTTTTCTGCCATGGCCCCCAGACTGGATGGCATTCAAAGACATGATGCAATCCCCCAGACTGGGAGTTGTGACGATCCTTGGCTGGCATGTTGGCTGTCACTCCTCCCCTTTCTGCCCTCCTCCAGGCAGCATATCATACAGCCTGTGAAGGAGTCATCATCAGGGAGTGGCTTCCAGGCTGGGACAAGGAGCCCTGGGAAATCCTTATTTCTACTTACACCATGGGCCTATCCCTCTTATAATAAAAAATACTAATAAAAATTTGAGTGAGAGTAGCATTATAGTAAACATGCTATGAGCTACAGAAAGAACATTTCATCAGCAAACTTCAGGACCTTACTGTTAGTAACACATTACTTAGGATGTATTTCAGAAATGATCCTAAGATACAAATGTCTCCACAGAACCTCTAATGAGGTTTATACACTATTTCCCACTCCAAAGAGCTCCCATGAAAGACCATGCTGTATCAGTTGATCCTAACACTTGAACACCTGAAGCAGCCCCATGAAGGAGAAAGAGGTGAACTCTGGGGCATGGAATGCTCAAAGAATCTGGCCCTCTCCCCCACAAAAAAGATTCCTGTGACATCATTCTCATGCCTCTTCTGTCTAGACCAATGTTCTCACCTTCCTCAGCCCTCCCACCCACCTATACTACTCTACAAAGGGCAGACATCAAGAAAAGAAACAAAAAGAACTTTATGTGCATGTCGTCCATTACTTCTCAATGACCCAAAGGTAAGCGTTACCATTATGATCATGACCTTCAATCTCCACAGATGAGGAAGCTGAAGTTCAGCAAGGTTGAGTAACTTGCCCAGCTGATTACACAGCCAAAGGGCCAAGCTAGGAAGAGGCCCAGTTCTGACAAGCTTCACAGCCCAAACTCTTGCAACACCATCTCATGGCACCTGATGACCTGGTTCTCCCTCTCCCCTCACTGTCTTGACACCACTGGCCAGGGGCTTCTACGGTAATATTTCCTCCTTGTTACCTGGGCGTGCTCTCCTGATGAGAACATCCAGTCTACCTTGGTCACACGCTTCTCTTCTGTGCTCTGGAAAACACATCCCAGCAGGGCTGAATCACCCACAGGGACTGTTAGCTCAAGGGAGGAAACAATCAAGTCATTCAGGCCCAAGGAATAATCTATAGAAGTCAAAGGCAAGAGGAGACATCATTTAGACAAATACCCTCAACAACAAAAATCAGTTAATCACTAAGTAATCTACATTAAGTAACTCTACATCTTCCCTCCCCAGATCACCTGACACAAAGTACTCAGAGGCCCGTCACTCAAGCCAGCATGGCATTCCCAAGGGTAAGAAAGATACCTCTAGTTACACACAGGCCTCCCAAGTCAGAGGGGTTCTGCAATCTTCATACTGCAAAAATGCATATCTGCTCCCATTCTCCTAACTGGTCCCTTCCCCACTTCCCAGAATTCCTTTCTCCAAGCTCCTTTCTAAAGAAAGAAGAGAAACCCTGACATCCTCCTTTCAGGTCACAAATTTAGACATCCATGAACAGGAAATGAGATGTCTCTTGCTCCTAGTTTCCCATGGGTTCCCTATTCACAGGTATTTTTGCTTCCTTCCTCTTTTCCTTTTTTCTAGTTCCTTTACAAAAACTTATCTCTGACTTGGCTGGCTGATTCTGGCTGTCGTGCAGGTCCTCGTAATTAGACCAATACAGGGGCGGCTGGGTGGCTCAGTCGGTTAAGTGTCAGACTCTTGGTTTCAGCTCAGGTCATGATCTCAGTGTCCTGGAATCGAGCCCGGCATCAGGCTCTGTGCCCAAACCAGAGTCTGCTTGTCCTGCTGCCCCTCCCCCCCCAATAAATACATAAGATTTTAAAAAAAGAAAAAGAAAAACATTCTTAAAAAAAATGAGGCCAATACAAAGCACGGCTCTCCACTTGAATTTCCTTTGTGCTTGTCTTCTCCCCACCTTCCCATTCCAGCTTTGCCATCAGCCCTGGCTTTTCAGCCTGAGGGTGGTTTGCACGCATGACACCACTCCACTATCTGTATATTGCTCAAGTCATTTCTCTTTTCACTAAAAGAGAAAACCCTTACATGGCTATTTCTGTTTTCACAAGATGTGCTCTATGCAAAGAGACAACAACATCAAGAAAGACACGTTTAGATGCTGGCCAGTTTATATGGAGGAAAAGCCAAGTGAACGCATGTGGGAATAAACAGAAAGTGTGCCAGTCTTTCCACGCAAGCTGAGAGAAGAGCATCAACTTCCTGCCCAACAGCAGGCACATGGTAGGGAAGACGGAAAAGAAAACATGAACTCCAAACCCTTTGGAGGGGCTTGTTTTGAAAGAAATCAAAATTAGCTCCAAAACCTATTTGGAATTTTCCTGTAAGGAAGAACTGAGCAGCTTGATGTGTGGTTAAAGGTGTAAGAAGCGCAAGTAATTGAGTCTGGGGAGCGCTGTGTGTGGCAGGAGGGGTGGAGGGCAGCTAGAAAGCAAAAGTGGCCACGGGAGCGGGAGCGAAGAGAAACTCACATCGGTCGAGAAATGGCTGAAGAAAATGAGACTTTCTACAGAGGAGGACAAACCTCTCCACAAAGAAATACAAACCCCCTGATGCCAGCAAGCCACTAGCTCCAGGACTGGGTTGCTAACTCAGGCTGGGAGGGCTGCTTCCCGCACCTCTGAGCAAATGCCTAAAGCCCCCCTGCCCAGAGCATGACAGCCCAGCTCCTGTAAAAACAAATTCTCTTAAATACATCCTCTTTTCCGGGGGGTGGGGTGGGGGGTGTCTGTGTGTCTGTCTGCCTGCCTGTGTGTGCACACTCTATGTTTCCTGGAATTAGAGCAAAGGCAGTTAGTTCTTTCTGTACTTGGCTGAGTCGGTATTTAGGTTACCATGTCCAGTTACAAAAAAAATAAAATAATAATAATAATAATGAAAAAGAGAAAAATAAGAGACGACGAGAGCAAAGCACCTCCTGAGTCATTTATTCCTCCCACAGAGCTAGATCTGTGGATAAAGAGAAAAGGCAGGGAGAGAGGATGAACAACTTAGAAAGAAGAGCTGAACCACAAGCAGCAGCCCTGAGCACGGAGGGTTCGGAGGGTTCGAGAACAGGAGAGTCCAACCCCACCTGCGGGGGCAGCCCGAGGAGGTTTTTAGAAGGAAGTGGAGCTTACAGAGAACCCTGAAGGGTAAGGAAGGCTTAGGCAGGCTTGCTCGGGGAAGGTGAGGAGAGAAGAGCTCTTGGCAAAAGAAACTGCCCCAGATTGTGAAAGAGCTCAGCACATTTGTGGAACCACAAGAAGGCTGGAATGGCAAAAGCATGAACACGGGGCTGCAGGGATTCTGGGGCTCTCTGGTGATTTCATTTCCTAATCTGAGACTAGCTGTGGTTTTAAAGTCACAATTGAGAATGCAGGAATCCCAGAGAGAAATGTTCTTTGTAGCACACAGGAAAGTCCCAGAAACCCCAGCTCAGGACCCAAAGGCCTTCGGTGTCTAATAGAAACACAGGAAGATTCAGCTTTCCAAGAAAGAGCTTGCTCCCTGGCTTCGAAAACAGCTGTTCCAACAAAACTCTGAAGTTCCAGGTTAGGGTTTCCCGTTTTCAACAAACCAAGGGGGAAACGAAAATATATAAAATTGGCTTTTGACAATGCACGAGACTTATGAGAAATCAAGTCCCCTCCTTGATCCCTTGGTTTCTACTTACCCAGTAACACTGGCATCAGGATGAGTTTCAGTGGGCAAAACATGCTGCTCACCAATTTTTCAATCTTTAGATAAAAGAAAACAAAAATCAGAAAACAGCATCAAGAGAAGTTTGTTAATCTAGCAAACCCACAGTCAGTGTCTCCGTGGGCCAGCCTCTGTCTGAGGCTCTGGGATGCAGCCCCGAACAAGAAGGGCAGAGTCCCCGCTCACGTGCAGTTTGTAAGCAGGGGGGAGATGGAGGGGGGAAGAAAAAAAGAGGCAAATGAATGAACAAGAAAGTAGCAGATGCTGGAATCTGCTATGATGAAACAAAACAGAGCGGTGTTTGGAGTGTCGCTTGGGGGCCACTTTAGACTGGCTGTTAGGGAAAATTAGATGAAAGTGGCTTTTCGAGAGGAAAAAAGCAACTAATTTCAGGATATTCTTGAGGTGACAACCCTAGCGATCCTACAACCTCACGGTTTCACACAAACAGGAGATTACAGGAGACTCAGCATGAAAGTTTTGCCTATCTCTCCAACTAAATTAAAATTGCCACTTTTAAACAGATAATGTTCAGGACGTGTGGGAAAGGAGATACACAAATGAGAAAATTTTCAACCCAGTTAAGGTATTCACCAAGCTCTGTGGCAGAAAGAAGCTGCATGAAATGTCCATGGTGAGGTTTTGGTGGGGGGGTTGCCCCTTTTTCCCCACTTCCTTTTTTTTTTAAGAGAGGGAAAGAGTGGGGAGGGGCAGAAGAAGAGGTAGAAAGAATCTTTTTTTTTTTTTTAAAGATTTTATTTATTTATTTGACAGAGAGAGACACAACGAGAGAGGGAACACAAGCAGGGGGAGTGGGAGAGGGAGAAGCAGGCTTCCCAATGAGCAGGGAGCCCGATGCGGGGTTCGATCCCAGGACCCTGGGATCATGACCTGAGCCGAAGGCAGACGCTTAACGACTGAGCCACCCAGGTGCCCCAAGAAAGAGAATCTTAAGCAGGCTCCACACCCAGCACAGAGCCTGATGCAGGGCTCAACCCTAGGACCCTGAGATTGTGACCTGAGCCAAAACCAAGAGTGAGACGCTTAAACGACTAAGCCACCCAGGCGCCCCTGCCCCACATTTTTCTTAATGAAACAGAAGAAGACCAACTCCACGGAGTTGCAATCCAACCAGCCTTGGGTTCCTACCACCTACTGTGGCTGGTCTCAGCCATGATCCCTGCACCCCAAAAATCCTGCCACTGAAGGAACTCTACCTAGAACCTTCAAGGAGGAAAGGTCTCTTTTGTGTAATACCATCACAGTACCCTACCCAGCTCTGCTGGGAAGTCTACCACATATGGTGGTCATTTTAACTTGTAAAAAATGATTACCTAAGAGAGTCCTTACCTGAGTTCTAACCAACAAAATCCTCCATCTGGAAAATCAGGGTCAAACTGTTCAAGGAAGTCCTACCCTAGGTCCCATTTATGCAGAGAAGTCAGTTGACCTTGTTCAACCTCGGTCCCCTTGCCTATAACATGGGGATAATAATGCAAGGATCAAATATGATAATGTAGATAACAGTGCTTTGAAAAGTTAGAAATCATCACCACATAAGATCTTATTTTTCATAACCTAAAATCAGATAGGAAATAGAATTTGTTGTGTTAGGAGAGATTTGGGTTCTGAACATCTACCTTTAGAAGAATGGCAAATGGTGAATCAGAATGAACTGGAAACTTTCAAGTTTCAATTTTTGAATCCCATCACAACGTAGATAATAATTAACACTGACTCAGATATACCAAAAGTCACATTAAGTTTCCCCAAACATAAGTACACCTGATGAAAAGGCAGATCTCTCTCAAGATAGCCACAGTCCTCTTCTGGCTCTGATGCCCATCCCACCCCCCAAGTACCTGGGTGAGCATGATAAAGGACTTCCTTTATAGCATGTCATGGTGTTAATGCATCATATCTGGATTTCTGAGACCCCTGCACATTCTGGATGCATTCGTCTTCAGGGAGTTGGTTGTGCTCCCTCCTCTGTCCAGCAAACCATTCTTGTACATCCCCCCAGAGCAATGCACCATCTACTTGGAGGAGTAACAACTGATTTACGCGTCTACACCAAACCCCACTAAGTCTACAGTCTCAAGAAGGACCATACCTTCTTGTGTCCCAGGCCTGTGCCACTGCCCCGGGAAAGTGCCTGGCATATGCTGGGACATGCTGGGTAAGTGCTGCTGGCTGCCGATGTGACCATCACGTTGAAATCAACTTAGATCTCCTACAACCGGCCATTCTATTCTAAGACAACACCAGCGATCCCAAAGAGACTCTGAACCTGGTCACCAAACTCAAGTCACTCAGAGCCACACTCAACCATTTTCAAACAAATTTTTAAAAAATGTGCAATCTAATGAATAGAAGATACCATTTTTGGTTCAAAGTACTCATATGCACCATTAGAACTCTCTGTAAATGAAGAGAGAAACAATGAATTCATGGAAAAAGCACTGAATTTCTAAAAAAAATTCTCCTCCTGGGTCAGACCTTCTATTAACTAATTCTTTGCTCTCTGGGAAATCGCTCGATCTCCCTGGGCCTCATCCTTAACATGAAAGGACCAGACTTCTTCGGCCCCCTTAGTTAATATAGGAGCACGCTAGAAATCAGTCGTTGATATGCAATAAATCACAGAGGGCGATGTGCCAGGAACTGCCTGAGCACCTTACACATTGACCCACTTGATCTTCACGACAACCCTGTGGGCCCTCACAGATGGGGAAACTAAGGCACAGACTGGAGTGACTCGCCTAATAATGCATAGCAAGGGGCAGGGCCAGGATTTAAACCCAGACATTCCGGATCAGAACCTGTCCCCTCACAACGCGGTACTGTTCCTCATGTTTGTGAAGCTATCCCATGTTTTAGAGCCCAGCTTCTCTGAACTTCATTTATCACAACAGGATGAATCTGCTCCTCTGACTGAATGCTCTTCCCACCGGCTTCACCCAATGAACTCCTGTTCAGCTTTCAGATCGCAAGCTAATGTGGTTTCCTTAGGGACCTCTCTCCTGAGCCACGCTCACCAGGTCAGATTCCTAGCCACAAGTTTTAACAGTACTATTTATCTTTCCTTCAGGGCACTTGTCACAATCTCTAATTATCTATTTATTTGTGTGCCTGTTTGATTAAAGTCTTGCTCTCCACCCTCACCTCCCAAGATGATAAGCTCCATGAAGCCAAGAGCTGAGCCTACGTGCCTCTGCATGTCCAGGGCTAGCACAGAGGGAGGCCCAGGGGGGATCTGGGAACCATTCGTCAAAAGAGAGAGCAACACCTAACAGGGCCAAGGACACTTTAGTCAAGTTTTGATTACCTTTAGTTGGCAAATATTCAGAAATTCCTATTGTGTGTGTGTGTGTGTGTATGCCGAATATATATGTCCTGAACATATATATCTGAATAATGAAATTCAGAATTTTACATATACAAACACAGAATATCTATATAAATGAATCTCAGTCTTTAGAAATCCAACCAAAGCATCAGATGCTCCTTCAGCACCTTCATAATAAGACTCCATTTAAATTCTCAGCTTCTACACTGCTTCTTCTCCAGGTCCTGACATCTCCCCAGCAGATGTTCTTGAGATAATTCTGCACAGTAAGGCAGCTCATATGTTGGCCAAACATTTGCACCTGAGCTCATGGCGCTTTCACAATAGAACTCCTGGCAAATGTCTTCTATCACCCCCGGGAGTTGTAACTATAAGGATCCCCTTTCCCATCATTAACAGTGCAGAGGAATTGTTTCCCTTGGCACAATGATGACAGCAAAACATCTTCAAAAAAGAGACTCATGACAATGAGACTACCACACAGGATGTGAAAATGACCCCCGAATATTACGTTATCACAAGACAAAATAGGGAGAGGTGCTGTCTGAGAGCAGGTGTTTGCCCCCCCCCCACCCCACCAACCCAGAGGGACAACCAGCCACTGAGCAAACAGACAACCGCACAGGCTTCCCTTACATAGCCCGCCTCCCACTCCCACCGCCCCCCCAATGCTAAGTCCCCTCAGTTTACTCTTGGCTGCGCACCTCCAGGCTCTCATTGTTTTTAGGTATATGAATCCATGTAACCACCCTAAGGCACGAACTTCTGGTCCTTCCAAGACCACTTATCCTACATCGGGCAGGGAGGTTACATGGCTCCTTGTAAGAGAATCTCAATGACATTGGTCAACCCTCTAACCTGAGGGGGACTTTGGAAGTCATTACTGCTGCTCCCTCCTCAGGGTTACACCTAAACCACCCTACAATAGGCCTTCATGAGATCAGAGCATGACGAATACGGACACTGAGAGGTTTAAGTTCCTGACTTCTTAAGGTTAAATATTGACCTGTCTGGGGGCGTCTGGGTGGCACAGTCAGTTGAGCCTCCGACTCTTGGTTTCAGATCAGGTCATGATCTCAGGATCGTGAGATCAAGCCCCATGTCCAGCTCCACACTCAGCGTGGAGTCTGCTTGAGACTTTCTCTCCCTCTGCCCCCACCGCTAGTGCACACACCCTCTCTCTAATAAATAAATAAATCTTCAAAAAAAAAAAAAATATTGGCCTGTCTAGGATTGGGAGAAAGGAACTGGTGAGGGACAAGTGCTGCTGTGAGTTGAAGGACAACTAGTCAGGAGGACAACTAGTCAGGAGGACTAGTCAGTCACTGCTCTACCTAAAAACAGAGGCAACTTATAAGCTAAAGTCCACCACCATCATCATCTACTCTTTCATTAAGAGCAAACCTCTTCCCCTTTATTCTCTGAGGATCTTAACAGAAGTGACTCTACACTACAGAAACGAAAACTGCACCCACCAGCCTACCTTACGGCAGTCCCTTCCAGCAAAGGTTGAGAGCCCTGCAAATGTGGCCATCAAATTAAAACCTTCAGAACCAGCTTCTGAAAAGTTTGAATCACTTCTTAAGAAATGCAAAGCAACGGCTTACCCGTGATGAGACGCACCCAGGGGAAGCAGCGCGCTAGTTCTGCTAGAGTGCAGTACCCAAGTCCGACTCCAGACTTCTGCGCACAGGCCAGGCTCAGAACAAACCAAATGCGTGCATTGAGGTGGCTACAGAGATGCAAACAGGAACCTCTAAATCAAGGTTCTCGTTTCTGTCATCTGGGCCATGACCCAATTTTTATTTATACTTTTGTTCTAAAAAGAAGTAATAAATTCAACTTACTGAGGAGAGCCTCAGATTCCAGACCAGGGCTCATGCCGTCTCCCCTTCTAGATTACAAGCTCTCTGAGGGCGGGTTTTTGAATGGCATCGGGCAAACATTCCCCAAGAAAGAAATCAGCTGCATGCAAACAAAATACAATAAATTTAAGATGCACACAAAACGTTTTGCTCTGTTTAAAATACAGCAACCTCAAAATAATAAAATAAAATAAAATAAGCAAACTCTCACTTTTTTCTCTCAACACAGAGGTGCAATACAGCCAGGCAATCACTCAATCCCTGCCTCCAAAGACAGACCCGCTCAGTCCTCCAACTTACCAGGTTGATTTCCTCTAACCATGTGATGTCAGCATTTACAGAACACAAGTAGCCTTTATTCCCCTGGTGAACCCCTTGGGCCATTTGGACATCGTAGATAAGAACTCAAAGCTTCTTCACGTCAAGATATCTTTTGCTTTTAAGTTGCCACTTCTAAATAAGTGTTCTCAGTATACACACCTTCAACCTTGGCTTGACCTACACGTGGCCATTTACTTTTTTGGAACTTGTCCTGTATCATTCACAAAGTTGTTGAAGGGGCGCCTGGGTGGCTCAGTCGGTTAAGTGTCTGCCTTCGGCTCAGGTCATGATCTCGGGGTCCTGGGATCGAGCCCATGGTCGGGCTCCCTGCTCAGCGGAGAGCCTGCTTCTCCCTCTGCCGCTCCCCCCACCCACCCCGCTCCTGTTCTCTCTCTGTCTCTCAAATAAATAAATAAAATCTTGAAAAAATAATAAAAAGAAAAGTTGTTGAATATTTGCTCTCTCAAGGACTATGCTACATGATTGCATGGTAAGGCAACAACATACATAAATACTCCCACGACGGCCTGTTTCAAGCTACCAATCATTTAACAATGGGCTTGCAGAATTCCTAAAAATTTAACCATCAGCTCTTGCTATGTGAGCTGGCTCCAGCAGACCACTGAATCTATGCAGGTTCTTGCAGGGGTACAGCTTAGAGACGGATGGCTGCTTGCTGCTAGAAACCACAACCTCCTCCCCTTGCATCTGACAGCTCTCATTTTATATGTAGACACACACCAAAAAGTAGCCAGAAAGTGCAAAGCAGTTTATTAATTGTGATGTGGTAAAGATCTCAAGAGTCACGATGGCTGTGCACATGGCCCAACAGTGCACGTGCTCCAACAAAAAAACAAACACAAAAAATGCAGTGAAATGCAGCTGCTAACAGTTCAACTGTCCAACACAGGGGTCAAAGGAATGGAGCTGCCTCTTCTGGCAGCAAAGTCCCCAGTAGTGCAATTACATGACAGGCTTGGTCCACTCCCTGTGGGTTTTCTTACACCTCTCATATGGAACCATAACAGAGTGACACAATAGAACATTCAGATTCGGGATTTGGCCTCCAACAGTTTTTTTACACAGGGACATACAACATTCCCTCTTGAAGCACCAGTGCACAGTTTGGGAGCTGCAGAGAACTAAGACATTCTCCAAGAAGCCCGGGGTAACAGGCCACATGGAAAACACAAAGCATTTTATAAATTCACATTTGGTAACAGAATTAAGAGCTCAATACGCAAAACTTACAAGGTAATGTAACCACGGGTAAAGCCTTCAGCAGCCGAAGAAAAATTCTGAAAGGCTTTTCACCCTGTCTGAAGCTTTCAGAATTAAATTTCCTTTTTAGACAAGGCTGGTCCTCAGACAGTGTGCTCTGCATCCAGAGCAGCAAGAAGAAAAAGAGAGAGAATAGCACCTGAGAAGATATTTAAAAAGTTAAAAAAAAAGAAAACCAACTTTATCTTCTTTCCATCCTTAAAGAAGGCAGGTATCCAAATACTGCTTTTTGCTCCTTTGGGGGAGAGAGAAAGAAAGAAAGGAAAGAAAGGAAAAGAAAAAGAAAAAGAAAAAAAGCCATAAGGCTGTAAGCCAGACTCAGGATGAGAGACGAGCAAGGACACTGAGAGCAGCCTTAGGACTGATGTGACCTTTTAAAAAAGCCATGGAGCAGATGAACTAATCAGCTTACTCTATTCCCGTGAAGGATGCTACTGTTCAGTCACTTAAGAAGAAAGGGACTTGTTCAAATCATGATCAAGGCTACAAAATAACAATGACCAAGTATCCACACAGCACCATCTACCTAAAGGGACAAACATACTAGCCTGGATTAATCCTCACAACATGCCTGAAAGGAAATTACAAGAAAACCGAGATAAAACCAGTTCCTCAATTCAGGAAATGTGGTTTTAGCTGGGTTCCTGCAGCATCATCTTTCTCAGAGACATGAGGACCCACAAGTCTGCCTCACAATTAGATCTCTATCTTCAAATCTAGAGCCCAGGGTATTAACTCTCATTGCTCAAACATGATTTCCCCTCCCAGCTGAGGTGTCAGACTGTCTCAGTAGCCTGGCCCCAGACGAGCCCAAGCAGCTCAAGACTCTGAGGCTTAAACACTGGAAATAAACTGTCAATGTGCCTTTTCCTCTTCCACTTCCTTACGTGACCAGACAAAAAGCATAATTTCTAATTAACTACCCAGACTCTCTTATGTATGGACTAGATTGACAAAAGAGGCCAGGCCAAACCTATGTCATATTTTTTCAAGTTTTCACTGATGACTTCCAGCACTAATAACCCAAATTTTTAAAAATAAATCCTGGGGAAGTGATTTTTTTTTTTGTATAATGTGTACGGTGTATTTGCTGTAATATGGAAGCCTCCTGAGCCACCTAGTGAGGAATCACGGACTCTCCTGTTGAAAAAAACAGCAATGGAGGAGGGGAAAATTTTTGTCTCTCATAATTGAGAAGTAAACTCTACCGCTGTTTTACAGAGGACTACAGTGTCGATCCTTCTGGACATGTCATGCATATTTCTTAATGGCTTATAGAAAATCCCATGTAAATTAAAATTGGAAATCGTTTGCTGCGGGAAAATGGAGGAAGTCGATATAAGGTATCAGAGAACAGAAATGAGAAGTAAAGGTTATGTACCATCTCACTTCCTTATGTCAAATATTATGCAAAAACTGTTTGTAAATACCTTAGCTCACTCATATTTGGCACATTTTAGAACACAAAAAAGTTCTGAAGAATGACTCAGGTCAAAAAGATTATTTCCTATAAATAGAAGCCTCATTAAAGCCAATCCAACATTTGAACTCCGGAATGGCATTTGTTAAAAAAGAATATTGCAAATAACTGAGAAAATATTCTCTACATTCCCCACTAAAAACCTTACAAAGAGTTTTTCTTGCCTCTGATCTGGGACATCAAGAAGGAAACCACTCATCAGTCAGCTATAAGAGAGTAAGGTAATAAACTGCACCTAGCAAGACAAAAGAAAGCGATCCCTTTAGGTCGCCATTCCCTTCCTTAATTATAAATTGATGACATTTTAATACTTTAAAAACACAGTCAAAGCAAACTATGGACTCCTGGCCCTGCCAACTCTATGGAAATTAGGGTTCCAAGTCACCCAAACACAATTGGTGGTGTCATGAAACCAAGGAGTGTATGCTCTTTGCTGATTCATAGCTGAAAACGTTCATGGAGCAAATAACAAAGGACACTTGTCCCCAACAAACATTTCATCTTGTAGCACATCAGGAAGCTACGAGCTCCATTTCATTTTTTAAAGATATTTTGGCATCCATGGTGTGGCCAACATTTAGGATTCCCCTCAAATAACTGGAAGAAAACATGTAATACATTCAAAACACAGGGGAAACAAAAAGTATCTTTCAATTCAGGAAGAGAACTCCTTCATTCAACTAGAGCATAAGTTATTAAAAGGGGTAGTTATGAGTTTCTTCTGAGAGCTCTTAATCAGTTTATAAATATAAAAAGAACATTTCTTCAATAAATAAATGGTTCCTGAAGTCTCTCCTGATGACTTCCAGAATCCTCCAGCACTGCCATCCAAGCCAGCTCTGCTTCTGAGAGGCTTTAGCTGCCAGTGGAACGGGACATGTTCTGCTAGCAGGTGATTCTTCTTATATCATGAAGACTTTCATCAATATGTCTCTTCATAGTCTGAGTCCTGGTGGGAAAGAACAGCAGTTGTGGTGTAGCTACGTGGCCACCGTCAGAGTTTAGACAAAGAGGTCGTGCTAGGACCCCTCGATGGAACTCAGCACGAGGTGACATTAACAATGAAATAGCACTGACTCAGCGCATCTACGTTCCCATGAAGCCTCCAAGGCCCTTGAAATATTTGCTGTCTTTTGGACTAATTTCTGCTTTGAAATCCTAATGGTTCCCTTTTCCATGGTGGATATTTTTTAAAACCTCAGCACACATGAAAAGACACCTGTCTACAGCAGAGCATGAGGACTGTAGCTAGGAGTCTGGGTTTCTCGGTTTCTCTGAGTTCCAATGCCAGCTTCACCCCCTGCTGGCTGTGTGACCTTGAGCAAAGTTATTAAATGACTCTAGGCCTCAGTTTCCTTATCTGTAAAATGGGGGGTGGAGGGGTAGTAAAAATACGGACACGTCATAGAAGGGCGACGAGAACTGAATGAGACAATGTATGGAAGTCACTTCGCATTGTGCTTAGCGCTGTGCAAGCACTCATTCAAGATTAGCTACTGTTACCATTATTCTTACTTTTATTATTTAAACTTGTATTCATTACTTTTAACCTCAAGTGGCCCATTAGTACTACCTGGCACACCACTTTTCTCTGGCCCATCGTTCTCCTATTCTCCTGGATGATTACCTTTCCCTCTTTCCTCAAACCTCCAGCACGTCCTCCTCACTTTGTTCTCAGCGGACGACCTTGCTTTCTCCCGACACTGGGAAAAGAGTAGTCAGCAGGGAACTTCCGGGAGCTCCCGTCACCATATTTATGCACTCACCTGCATCTGGGCCCATCTGCGTGGCCTTCCTTACTCTTGTTATGGATACTCTCTCCCTGCCTTTCTCTAAGGTCAACATCCCTGTTGTGCATCACATCCTAGAGCTACTCCAGCCACCCCACCCCCCCCCCGCAGCATCATTTTTTCCTTTTCTACTGAATCATTTCCATCAGCATACAAATGTGCTATAATTTCTCCCATCTTAAACAGAAAGTAACTCTTGACACACATCTCCCTCCTACCTATCACCCTATTTCTCTGCATCTCTTCACAGCAAAACTCCTTCCAAGAGCTGTTTACACCCACCGTCACCGTTCTCTCTCTTTGCGTTCTTTCTCAACCTTACCCCCATCGGGCTTTCTTCCCCTCTATTCTCCTGAAGCTGCTTTTGCCAAGGTCACCAATGACCTCCACATCACCAGATCAGCCAATAATCACTTCTCAGTTCTCATTTTACTTGACCTGACTCAGCAGCAACTGACACAGTTAATCACCTTCTTTACCTTGAAACACATTCTTCACTCGGTTCCCAGGATAGCAAACCCTCCCGGTTTTCTCCTACCTCACTGGATGTTCCTTCTCAGCCTCCTTTACCAATTCCCCTTCCTCTTCCCAACTGATCAACCTTGGAGAACTCCAGGGCTCTAGTCTACATCTACTCTACTTATTCTATCAGTTGCTCAAGTCAAGAACCACGGAATTATCCCTGATTCCTCTCATTCTTTCACAGATATGGGAAACCCATCCACAAATCCCTCTGGCTTTACCTTCAAACTATAATCAGAATACAACAACTTCCTACCACCCTGGTTCAAACCAGTACCATCCCCTCTCACCTGCATTATTGCTAAGGTCTCCTTATTGGGCTCTATGACTGTCATGGCCCCTTGACCATGGTACCACCTATCCTCAACACAGAAGCCAGAGTGAGCCTTTGGAAATACCTAGTGCTTCTCTTCTCAGAAATCTCCAGTGCATCCCATTTCATTAAGAATAAAAGTCCAGTTCATTCCATTCACTTATTACGTTCATAAGACATGGCATTGTCTCTCTGATGTCAACAAATGCTATTCTTCACCTTGCTCACTTCATTCCTGCCACATTGGTCTCCTTGCTGTCCCAAGAACATGCCAATCATGGCCTCTCCACAGAGTTGCTGCACCTACCATCTCCTCTGTCCAGAATGTTCCTCTGCAACAGCTATATGGCATCCTATCTACTTCTTTTAGGTGTTTGCTCAAATATCATTTCAGTGAGGTATTTAATATCATACCCCCTATCCAGCCATCCCATTTTCTTTCCCTATTTTGTTTTTCTCTACTGCATTAAGTACCATCTGGTATACTCCATGTTTTGCTTATTTTTTAAAAGATTTAGTTAGTTATTGTTTAATAACCAATAATTACTATTTTAAGAGAAAGTGACATTTCAGTTGTGTCTTGAAGAATGAGAGTTTTCTACATATGGAAAAGAATGGAAGTTATCTGAGGGCAGAGATTTTTGTCACAAGTTCACTTGTGTTTCCTAAGTACCCAGAATCTATCTGGCACATGTCAGATACTCAGTAAATAACTGCTGAATGAATTAATATCTGAAATGTGGATGGTGATAATCATGGACACTAACTTATTTTGTGTTATCAGAGTATTCAAACCCTGAAGGGTTATTGTTAGATCCTCTTCAACCTTCCCCTCATCTTAGCTATTACACTCCAGTTTGTGAGAGAGAGAAACAAAGAACACTGCAGTGAACAGTTGGGCTATAGTCATCTGGCCAAGCGCTGAGCTTGGCAGTGAGTATAAAGAGAACTCAAGTTTAAACCCTGCAATGACAGGTATGTTTCATATTAGATCATAAGTTGCTTTTGACCTGTTTCCAACTGCACCACATCAGAGAGTTTCTCCTCCTAGGACGCTGGGACAGCCACACAAGCCTCCCAATCATAGCCAGAGTTTAAAAAACGGAGGGATGACAGCCTTTTGAAATTTAAATCAACACTCAGGACTTCCAACGTGGGTATTTCTTTTTTTTTTTTTTTTCTTCCTTTTTTTTAAGTAGGCTCCACACCCAGTATGGAGCCCAACACATGGCTTGAACTCACAACCCTGAGATCAAGACCTGAGCTGAGATCAAGAGTCAGATGCTTAACCAACTGAGCCACCCAGGCGCCCCTCCAACATGGGTATTTCTTACTGATAAAGCCACAAGTCACCTAGAAGGTTATATCACTCTAATTCCCTGGAAAAAAAAAAAAAAACTGAGGCACAGCAGGAAAGTTCAATTCAGAATTCTGAGTCCAACCAGCCAAAGTCTCCTAGTATGACCCTGGTAGCACAGGCCCCTCCTCTTTCAGGGTGCTCTCTGTCAGTAGGCAGAGACTTCCCTAACCTTCCCTAACCTAAGGACACCACTCTATGCCTATGAGACAGAAAACAAAATAACGGTTAGAATCGGTCCCCTGAGACCAAAATGCTTTGGGGGAAGACCTTGATTCATACCTTGCTTTGGACCTTATCTGCATATCCTCTGCTGCCTCTGAGGGCAAAGGATCCCCTTAAGTATGCAGGAAGATGGAACATGAACAGTGAACAGAGAAATGGCATGAGCTTACCAGGCACTCAGCACAACGAACACAAAGCCTCGCCATGCAGTCATCCCCCTCCTCTTGGTCTGTGCTGGAGAAAAAGGACAAAGCAAATCTGAACAAATACTGTCCTCAGCACAGCAGAGCACGTAAGAGCACAGCTGCTGAAGTCAGACAGGTCTCGTTTTTAAATCCCAGTTCGGCCACTTACTAGAAGGGTGAGCAGGCAGGTTACTTAAGCGCTGGGATAAAAAATAACCACATGTAAACCATGTACCACAGTGCCTGACACAAAGCAAGTGCCCAGTAAATAGGAGCTGGTCTCAGTCATTCACTTAGAAATGTACTGAGCACCAACACTGCCCCTTGAAGAGCTCACAGCCTCATGGGTGTGAGAAACCTGTTGCAACCTAACAAGTACATTATGACACAATGTAATAAAGTGTTTTAATAAGCTTAAGGTCAAACTGTTAGGGCAGCAAAGAGGAGGGAGTGACCTGTTCTCTGGGGAGGACTCAGGGAGACTCCAGAGATGGAACATTTCAGCTGGGTCTTGGAGGATCAGGAAGAGTTTTCCAGGCAAACAACGGAGGGAAGGAGAGGATTCCAAGGGAGAGAAAAGCATGTGGGGGGGAAAAAAAGGAGGAAGACCTGAGTGAGTGTAGCTTATTTAGAGAAGAAAATAAGCTGTGTATCTGGCACGTGAAGTGAACGAGATGAAATGTCAGGGAACAAGGGGCCTGAAGGTTGGAGCATAAGGCATCTTGTTAGATCGTGCTTAGAAATAGACATCTTAGTCTTTCTACCAAGAGCCCTTGACCTTTTGGGGGGGCCACAGATTCCTATAAAGGGCACTCTCTCTCCCATGAAGCAAACATGCATGCACAAATACACATGTGCACACATGCACAGAAAAAGAAAATTTTAGACCCTTCCCAGGGAAGACTTCCCTCCCAAGAAGACAATGGAGAATCAAAATGGGTTTTATGCAGACTTTTGTCACCTGTTTTTAGTAGATTTATTCCTAGGGAAAATACTGGACCATGCCTGCTCACTGCCAACATGATGTTTCATAAATGCCTTTGATAATCACAATCCAATTAGGCCCTCAGAGCATGTGCTGACCAAGAACAGATCTTGGTTATTTAAATTGGTTTTGCTGTCCAAGACTGTTCTTAAAGGCTTCCTCATTGCTTAGGCATTTTCTGTTGGGACACATCAGCTTGGTGCCAAAACGAGAAGAGAAAAATAACTGACTTGTTGGAAATTCCTGTTAATTTTGAAAGAATGTGATATCCACTCCAGAATTTTTATTTATTTTATTTATTTAGAGAGGTGGAGAAAGAGAGAGGAGAGGGGGAGAGGGAGAGAGAGAATCTTAAGCAGACTTCACGCCCAGCATGGAGCCTGATGCAGGGCTTGATCTCACAACCCTGAGATCATGACCTGAGCCAAAGTCAAGAGTCGGACACTAGGGCGCCTGGGTGGCTCAGTCGTTAAGCGTCTGCCTTTGGCTCAGGTCATGATCCCAGGGTCCTGGGATCGAGTTCCACGTCGGGCTCCCTCCTCAGCAGGAAGCCTGCTTCTCCTTCTCCCACTCCCCCTGCTTGTGTTCCTGCTCTTGCTATCTCTCTGTCAAATAAATAAATAAAATATTAAAAAAAAAAAAAAAAAGTCAGACACTAAACCGACTGAGCCACACAGGCACCCCACCACTTTAGAATTTATATGCAGAACCATAGATAGTACAATCTGATTTCCAAAGCAGAGACAAGGACCCTACATTCACCCCTCCATCTCTCTCCCCAAATTAACATCCACTAGGTTCACCTCCAACCTTCCTTCTAGTACTCCTCGGCAGAACGAAACTTGGCCTGGGAAAAAGGAAAGGGGTGGACTCAGGCCTCTGGGGACTATCCACCAAGCAGGGCTCTGAAGAGGAAAGGGGTTAACTGCTCGGGGTTCCAGCTGAACTTACTCATCTGAAACCTCAATAGACGACTTCTTATAGCCAGACTTGCTCGTCTTCTGCAGCCCCGCAGACTTCCTCACCATCCTCACCAGCAGCAGAACCACCACCACGGCTGAGGGCAGGAAGACAAGGACAGAGAGGAGCGCCACTGAGGAGAGCATGGTGCCAAAACCTAGAGGAGGAAAAAGGGAAGGTGAGAGGGAGGGACGTGCAAAAGGGCCTTCTTTGACTGAGCTAGATTGTACTTTTGCTCTTGTATTTCTTCTGATTACAAGAATTCGTTGTAGAAGAGGTAGAGAGTACATGAAAGTACAAAGAAGAACAAAAATGCACCCGTAATCCCACTACGTAGGACTGACACGTTGGTATCTACCCATTCGGTGTTCTTTCTAGGAGTATGTGGGTATGGGTCTGCAGATAGGGAGGACAGTGCCTAGCTTTAGAAGTATGGATCATATTTTTATGGACTATTTCTAAATTCCTTTTTTTATGTAATATATGATAAATTTTTCCCACGTCATTAAAAATTCCTTCCAAGTGTTACTTGGCTGCACAGTATTCTACCATACTGAGTCATTTACTGAACCAATTTTGTAATGCTGGACATTCAAGCTGTTTCCAATTCCTTGAATCTGTAAGTTACATTATGATGATCATCCTTATACATAAATCCTCATATTTACCTCTATTTCTTTAAGATAAAATTTAAAATGGGATTCCTGGATCAAAGGGCATACATTTTTTTTTAAAGATTTTATTTATTTATTTGACAGAGAGAGACACAGCAAGAGCAGGAACACAAGCAGGGGGAGTGGGAGAGGGAGAAGCAGGCTTCCCGCAGAGCAGGGAGCCCGATGCGGGGCTCGATCCCAGGACCCTGGGATCATGACCTGAGCCGAAGGCAGCCGCTTAACGACTGAGCCACCCAGGTGCCCCAAAGGGCATACACTTTTAAGGCATCTAATACAACCAAACTTTCTTCCAAAAAAACTATACTACTTTCTACTCAGCCTGCAGCATGAACATACGTGTATCGTTGAAACCTTGAGTTATCCTCTTAAAAAAAGAAAGAAGAAAAAAGAGGAGGAAGGGAAAGGAAGGGAGAAAGAAAGAGGGAGAAAAAGACAGACTTGAGAAAGACCTAGGAGATGATAAGGCATCTATAACGAACCATAATGCAGTTCTGTATCTCTACATCTTTGGTTCAAATCCAACTGAGAATTAGATTGACCACTCAGTAGTCACTCGAGAATAATGTAGGAAAAAAGGTCAGTCCTTAACCTACTTTCCTGCACTTTCATGCTAAAAGGAAACTGCTGCCTTTTGTAACATAAAAGAAATGTGCTGCCTCCCATCATTAAAAGGGGCACCCTTTCAACACATGGGCAAGAAAATGGCTTCATAACTGAGGGTATGAACAGACTGGGGAAATCAAATGACTTCTATTTCACACAGATAACAAGGCTCCATTTACTTAGGAGTCTGCCATGCGTTCCACAAGACCTCTGGACACCTGAAGTTAAAATGAAAAATAGATAACGGGGAAACTATTACAACATTTGAATAACAACTTCAGTTTGCAAAATCAAGACTAAGAAATTCATCCTAATAGACAATTCAGGATGGCCAAATGTTCCATTGACTGACTGGCTTTCAAAGACGGGTAGCTGTGCTTGTCCTTGATCTCTCTGGTAAGTAGCACGGTAGTCACAGAGCCCGGCAGAAGAAGGTTGGTGGCAGTTAGCTTACCCCTTTCTGTGACTGTTAGCTCCGTCACAGGAATATTATGGTGCACATCTGGGGGATTCTTCACAGCACAGCTGAATGTCCCATTGTCCTTTAGGGTAGGGCTGCTTATGCTTATAGACGCATCCCCTTTGTATACATCTCCAACCCAGGAAATTCGATCCCGAAATGTACCTGCTGTGGTTGGGTACTGGAAGGACTGATAATGAAAAATCTAAAAAAGCAACACCATAACAAACGAAAAAAAAGAAGTTAATTTGCAAAATGCAATGAAAATGTAAAAATAAGTAAGTCCAAAATAAAACACAAATGCATAACGGGTTTTCTCAGTTGGACTTTTTTTTTTTTTTTTTAATGTTTTGTTCTCCTCCTTCCTATAGGTTAAAAGACAAGTTAATACAACTTATCAGGAAAAGGCCTGACCTAAGAGTCCTAGGATCCTAACTCCTGAAGATCTTCTAAATTCTCCCTGAAGTCCTAAAGCAATAGTTCTCAACTGGGGGCAATGTGGGCCTCCAGGAGACATCTAGCAGTATCTGGAGACAGTTCTGGTTATCACAGTTGGGGAGAGTGCTACTGGCATCTAGCGGGTAGAGGTCAGGGATACTGATAAAAATCCTACAGTGCATAGGATAGACCCCTCACAACAAAGAATTCTCCAGCTCAAAATGTCAACAGTGCCAAACCTGAGAAACCCTATTCTAAAGTAGCATCTGTTATTTGTGTAGTCCTTTCTGGTTTGCAAATGATTCCCACAGGTTTACTCAGTTGAGCCACATAACAACACTGAACGATACATGGGGCAGGTATGATTATTCCAAATTTATAGAAAGAGAAACAAGGCCAGAAACTAAGTGAGTTACTCAAAGGCACACAGGTAGTAAGTGGGCAGGGGAAGCTTTTGCTTAATCTCAAAATAAATAAAAGTAGGTACAATATAATCAAGCCTCTCTTGAGTTATCTATCTATCTTGGCAATTAATAAAAACCCCAAGCCAAATGCATGATCAGGACTCAGTGAATGTATGTTGAATTAAAACGGTGCTACTTCAGATTGATGATCAGACACTTTGTCACCAAAAGCACCTCATTATGTCTGGTGGTAGGCCAGGCAGGTACGACAAGACAACATGATCTTTCTCTCTTATGCAAGGTTCAAGGCTTTCTTTCCTCTTTCCTCTTTCTTTCCTTTCTTTCTTTCAAGACTTGGTACCTCCCCATGTACAACCACTAAATTGCCCAATTTTGAAGAGCAACTTCCCAGAGAAGATGTTGAATCACTTATCAGTTCATTTGTTCGTGCATTCATTCAACAAATATTTAGGGCTCACCTACTATGTGCTAGGCACTGTGTTAAGCAAAAGGACATAGTGGGAGCCAAACAGGCACAGTCCCTGCTCTCACAGATTTTACAGTCTAATGGGAAATACAGACATTAAGAAATAATAACATGTGTGATGAGTGTTCCAAAGAGGGAGGTAAGGGGCACCTGCCTGGCTCTGTCAGTGGAGCAGCGACTCTTGATCTCAGCGTTGTGAGTTCAAGCCCCATGCTAGGTGTAGAGACTACTTAAAAATAAAATCTTTAAACACACACACACACACACACACACACACACACACGCACGCACACACACACAAAGAGGGAGGTAAAGAATGCCTACCGCTGATTATCAGCATCTATATAAAAGGGTTTGAAACTCCTTACTGACCAAACAAGTCCTGCTGTGTATCTTCAAGATTAATACAACCTGTAAGTTCCGAGTTAAATTGGTGATACCCAAATCCTTGCCAACCGATTAGCCTGACAGAATCCTGACTGACCTGACCTGGACTGTGACAATCATGTAACGTGACTTTAAAGGTCCACTGATTCCAACTTGCGTGAGCTTGCTTTCTGACCAGCCTCCCAGAAAACAGCACCATACAGGAACTGCTGTTTGCAATTAAGGTTTCTGACCGAAGAAGATCCCCCACTGCTTGCTCTGTCCTACTTTTGGCCAAGGAGGCAAAGTTAAATAAGGCCAGCCATAGTTTTCTGACCACTCGAAATAAAGTGAACTATTTTAAATCTAAAGAAAAGGCGACCATGAATACAGCCTAGCTGCCTTCGCTGGAGCCCCCTAGCTGGCTCCTAGCTATGTGGCATTCGATAATGGGTCCTAAAACAAAACTCAAAGCTTATATATTAAAATCAAAGAGAAAGTTCTCCAATGAAGGAAACAGGATAAAAGAATTAAGGATACTTTCAAAAATACAATCTTACATACAGCTACAACATTCACATTCTTGATAGCATCTATCCTGAACTAAGGATATTGCTGGAAGCATAAAGAGAAAGGGCTTTTTATAGCACTGTAATCTTCAATTAGACATCCACAATGGGATATGAACCATAAATGTGTTTTATATGTGTGTATAAAGTATATTGTTTCTAATACTGCAAGACCATCTGTCACCAACAGCATCTGTCATCCACACAAGGTGCCACCATCTCCTTCAAAAGGAACCATATAAATCAATGTAGATGTTTATACACTAGGAGACGAGGCCAAGATAAATCTACAGAGTACACACATACCAACAGATACACCCATTGAGACAACCTCATACCACAGGAAATGAGCAACTTTATGAGAAAAGATGTCTATGACTGGGACCTATAGAATTTTTCTATCCAACAGTCCTGGAGGTACTCTTTTTAGTACCTCGAATCTGAAAACAAGCTATGAAAACATGCAGAAGGAAACAACAAAGGGGAAACAAAATTAAACCACGTTTCCTCTGAGTTTCTGACAATTTTTTTCCTATAGCTTATTTACAAGATTCTCATATGGAAGAATAAAAAAAAAAGCCCTACGTGACCAAATGAATGCCTTTATCTTCTTCTATTTATACAGAAGCTCATGTTTGATTCTAAGATGAGAAGCCCTGAGGTATGCCTGGGACCTGGAATAAAAGGATTCCAGAGCTGTTGACCACTTTAGACTCAAAGACATTTCCTTAATAGGAAACACTCACTGATTCTGTACGACTGCTGCTGGGGGGTCGGTAGGTCCAGTCTATGGTGAGTTTGTCAGTGACAGATGAAGTCGACTTGAAGGTGCATTTCAACTTGATCTTCTCTCCTACATAACCCCGGACGTGGGCATCTGCTTTAATCTCCAAGGAAAGGACGACTTGAACACCTAATCAAAGCAAGCCCAAACATTTAAAAGGTATGCATTTAGGTGGGATAGATAGATGTGAGTGAGCAATACAGAGACACTATCGTTTTTCGGGCTCTCAGAGGAATAAATGAATATCTTCTCAGGCAGGCCCAGAAGGTCAAGGAGCAGGGATCTGCATGAATCAAGGGTAGTATTTTTGTCATTTTACAATATTAAATCGCAGAATGAATGCTTGGGTAAAAATCTAAAACCGGATCACACCAGCATTTTTCCAAATACAGACTTGTGGTTAAATGCAGTACAAACAAGTGGGTCCGCCCACAGCAGCTAAAAGGCGATGCTGTGCACCCCCTGATACACTGACACCCCAGGAATTATAGCAGCTGCTGTGGTCTAAGGGACTTACCCCCAAGGACAGCCTGCCTATTACCTGAAGCTACCACTTTCTCAACCACCAGCAAAATGAGAACAGGAAATAAGAAGAGGAAATTTTTTCAAAGAATTTTAGAAAACTGCCCCCAGGTTCTATCTAGTCGTGTTTTATCTTTTCCTCTCTCAAAGCTAGTTAATGAATCCTGCATCCATTAAAAGTAAATCATGGGGCGGAAAACAGAACAATTTAATGCACTCTAAAATGTAAAAATATCATTTTTAAATGCTCTAGAGATTTAACTCTTGTCAAAACAGGCTCATAGATCTAACTTTGACATTCCAGCTCCCCCAAAAAGAGCTCCCACTTTCTTCTGACCAATCCCCTTTCAAAAAACACTGAGTAGAAATTTATCTTCCACAAGGGAGCCAATTTTTAGGAAAGTCACCAGCACTTTGTTTTTACTGCTTTCTTCTCCACTGCGACAAGCCCTGATTCTTTTGGCAGGCCAAAGGCACACAGAGCGGCAAGGATTTAGAAGAGGGCAAACCCACACACAATCCACACACCCGCAGTCCCCCTAGTCGAGGCAGGATGCAAATCCCAGCACTATGGCTTGCTGGCTCTGTGGTCTCAGCAAGTTAACTTTACTCTTCAGTTTCTCACTCTGGTGAGAATGATAATAACAGCACTTACCTTAGAAGGTCAGTGTGAGGAATAAATGAGTTAAAACAGGTGTAACACTGGAAAGCCTGCCTACCCCAGAGTAAGTGCTCAGTGCACTTCTTCAGTTCTGCCTACACTCTCTCAACCTTCCCCATCACAGACACAGTTATGAGTCATCAACACCTTTACCTCTGTCTGCTTTGAATCGTTTTTCTTGCTCATCTCAAGACAATCTAGTCTGTTCACATTCTTCTTAAAAGGAGGAGACCAAGACTGAGCTCAAAACTCTAATAAGCATCTGACCGATCCCAAAGATGAGGCTTACCTCTGTTTCCTCCATACCATCATCCACTCTGACTTTGCCACGCTAAACTTGTCGTTCCTTCTATGACTTGGCAAATGCTGTTCCCCTGCCTGGAAAGCCTTCATCCTTCAGCCCCTACTACCCCCTTCAGCCCACTCCCGACCCACCCTACACACAACTCAAGCTCCAGCTCTAAAAACTGGAAGCTGGAAATGGATGGATAATCCACACTCTCCCCATACTATTCCTTTATCCTAAAATTCAAGTGCAGTGGAGAGATTTGAAAGCACGGATTTAGAATTAGATAGACCTGGACTTGCGTTCTAGCCCAGCTACTTTCTAGCTGTAAGATTTTAATCACAGTCACCTAACCTGTTCAAGTTTCAATTTCCTTACTCAGTAAATGGGAAGAATGACAAGACCTACTTCACTGGATCACTGTAAGGATCCAATAAGATTAAATAAGATAACACATAAAATGCTTAGCACAACATCTGAAAGAGAACCTTTCAATAAATGTTAGCTGTTATTATTAAAATGAACACCACAAACATTCAAAAACCTTCAATAATTCCTTCTTGGGCTATAGAATAAAATCCACATAGAGACAACCTGGCCCCAAACTTCTGCCACTCCACCCACCTATTCATCCCATCCCTTTCACCATGCCCAGAATGTCTGCCATTTCCCAAATTTAAACTTTCATGCCACTGTGCCTCTCCCTGAATATGGCTTTGTCTGGAAGGCTCTCCCCATTTCTACCAATCCTACCTGTTCCTACCATACCACAACCCCCCAGGGCTCACACACCTTCAAAACCCTGTTTCAAACAGCAGCCCTCTCTGTGATGCCTTCCCAAATTCCCTGGTGCAGTTAACTGCTCTTTCTTCTCTGTTCTCATAACAGTTAGCACATAATGCTACTCAAGCACATGTACTGTTGATTGCCCTCAATTTGTAAAGACTATTTCCCCTGTTACACACAAGCACCTAGAGGGCAAAAATTCAGAGGGAAGGGAGCAGACAGAGACTGAGAGAAAGAGGTGGACAGGTCACCAAAAATTCTAGTATAGGAACAAAGTGTGCTCATCAGTCACCCACTCTCCTCCTCTTTTACAGTATTTCCAACATTCTTAAGTCCTCTACACTCCTCTCTTTCCAGTGCACCCATTCAGGAAAAGCTTAACCCTAGATGACCACTCCTAGCCTGTGGCTGATGTACATTGAAGGAGAAAAATCACCCAAATGTACAGATAGTTACCATGAGAAATTCATGGACTCCATCTATAGCTGAGCCCTTAAAGAGGCATGATGACCCTTTAACCAGCCTCGG
The DNA here is from genome assembly GCF_004348235.1 of Phoca vitulina. Classification (NCBI taxonomy): domain Eukaryota; kingdom Metazoa; phylum Chordata; class Mammalia; order Carnivora; family Phocidae; genus Phoca; species Phoca vitulina. The sequence goes on from NW_022589741.1 coordinate 14,302,708, forward strand.
TCAGCTCCTCTCTCTGATTCCTCCAACCTCTGCCATTCTCACCACCCTCCGTGCAACCCCCAAATCCCTCATTCTCAGAAGAAAACATCTCCTCTTACTTTTTCAAGAAATGTAAGGCTATACAAACTGCCCAGCCATGCACTCTCCTGTGTCTACACCCATCCATACTTCCAATCTGAAAGTGTGTGGTATCCCTTTTCCTATGCTAGGCCAACCCCTTATGTTCTGCCCTGGATCCCTCCCCTCCAAGCCCTGCTTCAGCAGAAAAACCCTCTCTACTATCTTCAAACTCTTCCTTTGCAAAGGGGCTCTCTTCCCCTTCAGCCTCTAAACACAAAGAAGTCTCTCCCATCCTTAAAAACAAACAAAAAACAATAAAACAAAAATAATGATGATCTTTCCTTAACCCTGCAAAACTACGTGTTACCAACTACTGCCCTCTCTTTCCTTTCTAAGCCAACTTTGTGAAAGAGCAGTGTACACCTGGCATTTCCATTTCCTCCCTTCCCATTCACTTCTGGGCCCCTATAGTACAATACAAACTCAACTAACATTTCTGATAAAAGGCATCATGTCTTAAAAGTACAAAATCCAAGGGATAAAAACTCCAATAGGTACTTTTGTATCCTGATTTTATGGCTCTCTCTGATGCAGTGACCCCTTGCTCTTCTCGATCCTTCTCTATCCCAAGGCTTCCATGACAATACTCATTCATTCACTCACTCTTCAAACATATAGTTATTGAGGACCTGTTCTGTGCCACCCTCTGAGCCTGGAATTAAATGTGAGCAAAATAAATACACTCCCTATTTTGGAGCTTAAAATACAGCAAAAGTTCAACACATTAATCAAATAATCATAAAGACAAATGTATAATTACAAAATCTGGTAAGTACTATGAAGCAAAGACAGAGAGTGACTATGAGAACTGCACCAGTTATGGTAGAGGAGTAGGGAGTGGTTAATGAAAGCTTCCCTGAAGAAGTTACTTTTTGAGTTGAGCTCTGAAGGAAGGGTGACAAGGTGAGGAAAGGGAGAGTATTCCAGGCAGAAAATACAGCATATGCAAAGGTCCTGTGACAGGAAGGAGCACAGTCAGCCATGGAACCAAAAGTAAGGCAGTATGGCTCCAACACAAAAAGCATGAGAAAAAGAAAGATGTGGCTAGGAGGTAAGCGGGAAGCAGATCATGCAGAACCTCAGAGATTTGGGTCCTTATTCTTAGAGTAATGGGAAGCCATGAAAAATACTTAAATGTGGGACTGAGGGAGAAGAAACATGATGAAGTTTTCATTTTTTAAAAGATCACTCTAGGGAAGACACTTAGGAGGAGTTGAGTAAATATAAGGAGATTACTTAGAAGGCTACTACAATAGTCAAATGAGAAATAAAGAAAGCTTGAACTAAGTTGGTGGTAGGAGACATGGAAAGAATTAGGAAGACAATACTTACAGAGTAAAATCAGCAAGAATTGGTGGTAGATTGGATGTGGAATGTTAGGGAAACAGAGGTGACAAGGATGACTCCCAGGTTTCTGACTTGGTAATACCATTCACTGACATAAGAAAGACTAAAAAATACCCATCATGGCAGGGAAGAACATGAGCTTGATTTTGGATAAGTTTAATGTGCCTCTGAGATGGCCAAGAGATAATGTCAATGGATGGCTGGTGTAGGGCAAAGGTCAGCAAACTATGGCCTGTGAGCCAAATCTAGCCTACAATGTCTCTTTGTAAATCAAGTTTTATTAGAATACAGCCATATTTATTCATTTAGATATTGTCTCTGGCTGCTTTTAAGTAGTTGCAACAGAGACCATATGGCCCACAAAGCCTAAAATATTTATTCTCTAGCCTTTTACAAAAGTTTGCCAACCGCCAACCCTGGTTTAGAGCAAATAAGAAATACATGGGTTACAGTTTTAAGTCAGAATCTCATTAATGTCCCTCCAGCTAACTCTGCACACTGATTGTCACATACACACAAACTCCACATGTGATTTAAGTTAACCCAATCAAAGTATACGTTTCAGAAAATTTGCTTGGAAAGTTATTTAATGTCTATGTCTTGTTCATGTTCCTCTCTATGTTGGAATTTTACTCATTCCCTATCTCTAACTTTTCTTTCAAGATTTAACTTTGGTGGCACATCCAGGAAGTCTTCCCTGTCTCCTCATGGCAGATTAAGGGCACCTCTTCTGTGCTCCCACATTTCTTAGTACCAGATTCTAAAATTATCTGTTGACTTGTCTGTCTTCTCCAATAGACCCTGAGCTCATCAAAACAGAAACTAGCACATTGTCGATGCTCAGTAGTATTAAACTGAGCCAAACCAACACAGTTTCCTTTTTATGAAACAAAAATTATTGCAAAATAAGCATAAAAACTACAAGTTCTGAGCAAAATTTGGTTACTGGTAAGTACACCATTAATAAATCTACCTACCAACCAACTTCTTGTTAATATGTTTGAATTCCATATTCATGAGCATGATTTTGCCACAAAGTTATCAATAAGTAAAGTCATTTTGCTTAAATCTAAACACTGGATAAGTGGGTCTTAAATGTATAGAGAAAAGCAAGATCCATGGATGAACTAAACTAATCTACATGTCAGGATGTTGGTTCCCCTTGGGAGAGAAAGGATAATGACTGGAAGTATAAGGCTCCTGGAATACCAGTAACATTCTATATCCTGATTTCAGTGCTGGTTACCCAGGTGTGCTCAGTTTCTAAAAATGCATTAAGCGGTACAATTACCATATGTTCATTTTCTCTCTATATATATTATACTGAAATTAAAAGTGTTTTACAATCATTTGTCTACTCCACTCAAAAAATAAAATAAGAAAAAAATTACTAATCCACTGTTACATTCATTTAGAAATTTTCATCCTAGGCCTAATGTGCTTAGGGTTATTTATCTTTTCTCCTGAGTAAAAAAACATTCTTGCCAGGGCAAAATAGCCAACAATAGAAATACTCATAAAAATTAACAATTTGTTTAATTTGGGAGGAAAACAAGAAAATCACATTTAAATATATGTAATTTTATACACAGAAGGAATGAAAAAAAATGATAAAACAAAACTCCCAGCTTTGTACACCCAATTTTCCAAAATACAAATCTGTCAACATTTAGTTCATAAAAGTGCACACTTAAATGGAGATAAGTATAAGAACCCTAGGCTGTCTAATCTATTGTTTCCGTGTACTATGACAACTGATAAAACAGGACCATGTTTATAACTTGGAGAATTCAAACAAGCTAATCACTTAATGGGTGCTATCTTTGAAGAGGAAAAGCAAATAAACACTGGTATGAAACCAAAGTCTATTGCCTAACATTAAAAAAAAAAATGGGTGAACCTTGAAAACATGCTAAGTGTAAGAAACAAGTACATACGGGTCATAAGATAAATTTTTAAGTTTGAATTAGTTGGTCTGCTGTCTTTGGTGGATGCTTTTAACATGAAATGACATCAAGTTTAAGAAACCACCCATCATTTCTAGAATTTTTTTTCTCAATAGGACAATATTTGAATATTTGTGAGAGGGAGAGAGAGATGAAACCAGGATTATTTGGAATGATAGGTCAGCCTAAATATTATATTGCAAAAGAATTTAGCTGAAAAACTGGACAGTTGTGATGACAGAGTGCTGGGAGGGATCAGGGAGTGTGTCGGCAACATGAATATTAGTCATCAAATAAATAACTTCCTGGCCTTACCTGCTAAGATTTAGAACAACTTAAGTTCTTTACATCAAAGGCCCCCTTCAGAAATTCCCACTTCCCCACAGGGAAATTTTACGAAGTTAACAATTCACTCTGATCCTAGCTCTATTAACACATAATTTCCTGAGAAGACACACACATACACACACACACACACAAATCCATAATTGCACCCTAAAATGAAGGTAATTAGGTTGGGCTGAAATTTACGCAATTTGAAAACTGCATGAAAGCAAAACTTATCCAAATCCTAAGACTATGCCATAGTGTGAATACTGTACTTATGATATTAGTTAATAGATTAAAAATTTTAAGAGTTTATATGCTTTCTTGTATTTTAAAAATGTTACTAAAATGCTACAGCAGTTGCTTTTTCCTCAACAAAATGCGTCTCTCCTGTAACGAAATCACAGCACATCCTTTCAGTGACATATAAAATAAACATTTTACTTCCAAGGCCCTGACAATCACCTACGAAAAAGTACCAACAGTCATGATTTTCTTTCCCAAAATTACTGAGACAAACTCCTGAACACTAGAACTACCCCTTCCTAATCAGGACATACAGTCCACAAAACCACAGCGGAGTCAACCGCTGGTAACTCATCACAAGATAGCACGGGGTGACCACAAAGCCAGCGCCCTCCGTGGTTTAGGCACGTTGTGCCATCACCAGAATACAAAGCAGTCACGCAAGGCGGTCGAGCTCCCCAGGGCTCAGGAAAGCACTGACAAGCTGCCAACGGCCCTCAAGTGGGTGGTGATTACAAGAAGAGAAAACGCTCCCCACACGCTCCCACTTCTCGCACTGCCAGAAGCCGTGTAGGGGCTTTCCTGAGACCCCCCCACCGGAACCGGAAAACCGACCATCTTCCCTAACCCCCCGACCGGAAGTTGGGGGACGCAGCCGGCGCTCTCACCCTGGAAGAACAAGACGCCCAGCAGTGGGAACAGAGCGCAGCCACGGCCTCCAGCAGTTCCACTCTGCTGCATCCCGACAGCTCTCCGGATGCTTGCACACCTTGTTTACGGCTCCCGGTAACTACACAGGTGATACCGGAAGTGACGTCAGGGCGGGAGGCCGCGAGAACACTTTAAAATGGCGATTTGAAGTTGCCATAGGAACGTGGCATCTTTCCAGAGCCACACCTGAACCTGCTCTGACCCGCGATTTTTTTAAGTCTCGAGTGAGAATTAATTATTCTCTTTTGCTTGACAATGAAGCCACAGACTTTGGAAAAATTACAATTTATTTTTATGGAATTCTGTCGTACTAGTCTTGCTCCTCCGATTCTCTTCAGAAGTCATTTTTTACTCCCTACAGATTATTTTATTTGAACTATCTCAAAATAGGTTTCTATAAATTTAGAGTTAGAAGAGACCTAGGAGATTATACAGGATCAGTCAATAAATATGTATTAGGCCTTCGTGATGAATGTGTACCTCAAGTGTCTTTGGTTCGTGTTTTGTGGGTAGCTATCACAGCGTCCAGCTCAGTACCCACATAAATTGAGTATTTATTAAACTGATGTTTACAGTGGCAATGATGAAATGACTACAACATAAAATACAGGGAAAAAAGGAACTCTTTTGGTGGGAAAAGTGAGCAAGTAATGTTTTCAGTGCTGGAAGTGAAATGAAGTGATACTGTCCCATTCTTCTAAAAAGATGGGATGGTACCCTGCTCCAATCATTAGTCAACCTGTCCTCTTGGAATCTGCGTGTATTTAATGGAAACAAGAGGGGAACAAAAGTATGCTTCCGCTTTTGGGAAAGTTTAATAAGCTTTCATTTTTCAATTCCCATTCCGTTACCAGACGTGAAAGCTAGTGATTTTCTCTATTGAGAAGGTAATGTAAGAGTACCGAACAGAAGAGATGATACCCTTCCTTCAGAAGCGTTCCCAAACTAAGTAGTTTGTCGTGCCCAATTCCCAGTTGTCCAAAGCAATGTGGAAATCCATATACATTTATCCAGTATAAACTAATTTTATCCATTATTGGCTTCCAGACTCCCTCCTTCTAAGGAAACTCCTCAGTAAAGATAAAATATATAACCATCTGTTTTTTGGTACTTGCTGTGTAAAATGTTTAGATTTGTATATAAGCAAATTATATAATTGATAATTCTTTATTACTAAAGGTTATTTACAAATGTGTTTAAGGCACAATAAAAAATAAATTACAATACAAAAGTTATCTTTAGGAAGAAGACACTGAACAACAGGGTCATATTAACCCCTGAATATTTAGCCAAGACACAAGCTACAAGTTTTACTGGAAAAGACTTTCCATGAGTTTTTAACCACTTGTTCATTACACTTACGGAACATCATCCAGGCCATCTGTTTGAAAAAATATGTTATTTTCAAAGGCTGAATTATGGAAAAAAATAGAAAATGTGAGTTAAAGGTAATATAGACCTTTAAATCTAACTTTTAGTTTTAAAACTAAGTATTAAGACTACTTTTTTAGTGTAAAAGACAAAATGAGACAGGTATGGAATGAATCAGAATCAAGGTTCATATGTAAATTGTACCAACTATTTTAAAATACCCGAAAAAAATATCAAAGTTCAGCATCTTTAAATACAGGTAACTATTTGAAAATTCCAGTTTGTTAAAAGAAAGAACATCTTTGGCCCAGTCAGTAAAAACTGAAAATATTAGACTATAAAGATGGGGGAGAGGGAGCAACTAAACCTTCAGATGTTTTGTACATTTTGAACAAATGCTGCTATAGCTTAAGTTTGGAAAGACAATGGGAGATTAAACACTTTAAAAAGCACTCTTCTTTCCATAGCCCACTTATAAAGTTTGCTTTCTCTACTAGTATAAGGGAAAAAACGAACAAAGTTGGTTTCATATTATTAGTTTTGGTATTTCTTTGCCCCATACCAAATCCTCCCTCCCACAAAGTAAGCAAGTAAATTAAAGCAAAAATAAGATAAAGAAAAGGAAAAAAAATAAATAATATCATCCAGTTCTCAGAGCTTTATATAACACTGTACAAAATTATCATCATATAGGGTTGATTTTTTTCACCAGCCCTAAATTTTTACAGTTGTAATGTACTATTTCAGAATCCTTCCATGTAACTGCTTAATGATTCCAGTCTGCAAGTGAACTTAGATTTTGTTCTGTTGTTATAGATAACTGAATAGTAAGCTAAACAGTATTCACCGCTCATGAAAAACCTGCACTTTTGGTTGTTTTTCACAACACAGAAAAAAAAGGGCGACAAGTGATTCATCCTGGGGTGGCATTTGTCAATCTACAAGCATTTATAAACTTTTCTAGCTACTCTGTGATTTAGATTTGTGCTATTATAAAACTTGGATCAACAAAACAAAAAATGAACATTATCTAGGATACTGAAAAAAATTCAATAAAACAAGATGTGTCCCATACTTAAGGACAGCCAGGAAAAAATCAAACTGTTCTTTTAACAGTTTGAATTTAAGATTTACTGTTAATCAATCAAAAACAGCTGGGAGAATTAGCTCACTTTTAATTAAGAGTGAGAAGGAAAGAGTAAACACATTAACTTAAGTAGCAAAAGTGCTACTCTAAAGAAACTAGTATGTTAAAGGAAACGTCATGACAGACAAATTGGCTCTCATCTCATTTGATACCAATGTATGTGTGTACAATTAATAATCCACAAGGAGTGTTTAAGGGCAAAAATGTACCTTCTTAGTATAAAAGGCTAATAATGGGCATTTGAAAAATATTTGCACTTTGAAATTAAATAAAACCTTAGTAATAGACTGTGTGTGAGTTTGTTGGTATCTGCTCAAGAGGGCCTTTGCCAGCTCCAGAGAGATGTTGCTCATCTAGATGGTTATGTACTGCAGAGCTGCTTGGAAGACAGGTCACAACTGGAAAAGCCAAAGAAAAGCTTCCATCAACTTCAGCTTATCCTAAATTTCTTGTTCTTGGGAATCTTCAGCTTTCTGAAATACAAAAGTTTAAATGGATAATGCATTTGGGAAGAGTGCATAGAGATACCTGGAATTATGAATTACATATATATTATTAGATATGTTCACCACTGTGAAGGAAAATATTCTTAATGGACTTGTTCTCCTCCTAATTCAACTTTTAAAAGATGTTTCCTGATCCTTGTTACATAGTTCTCAGTGTCAATTTCCTTAATTCATAGCCTCTGCCTTGCATGGACACTTGGATGATCCATAGCTCACTCACACACATGCATGCCTTCTCTCTCTCTCTCTCTCTCTCTCCTGCTCTCTCTCTCTCTCCCCTTTTATTATAAACAAAATCAAGCACACAGAAAAGTAGAAAAGACAGTGTATAGAATTCACCCATTACCTAATTTTAAAGCATTTTTTGTATTATTTGCCATATATTTATTTGGTTTTTAATTTGTTATATATAAATACATATATAAATTTATATGTAATAAATGTATATTATATATAAATGTATATTTAAGATAGGGACATTCTCTTCTATAACCACAAAATCTTTATTATACCTAATAAAAATTAACAGTAATTCCCTAATATTATCCATTTTCCAAAATTTTCATATTCAAGACTCCCAACTGCCCTCCCCACCAAAATCTTCTTACAACTAGTTTGTTAAAACTAGTATCCATCCAGTGAGGACATCCAGTCACATTGCACTCGATTGTGTTAGTTCCTTAAATTTCTTTTCATTTCCATCTTTATTTTCCATGACCCTGACTTGTTAGAGAATCTGCTTGGCTTTAAAAAGACAATAGCCCTTGGTAAAATCTCTCTCTGATACTAGATTCTTCTGGGTTTACAACAGAATCATTTCTCTCCGTATTCTATTTTATAAATCCTTGAGGGCTTTCCCTGAAGCTTTAGTTTACAAAAATGTGACTCTTTTTGCAAATAATAATAGTGGACCTGCTTCGGAGAATAGGAAAAATTCTGATCATATGAAAAATAAATCATCCTACCCTTTAAGCATAATAAACCTGAAAACTAGAAAAATAAAACTACACACTACTAAAATTAGATTCATAGTCCCAATAACTAGATGAAAGGAGTTGAAATCAATTCCAAGTAGTATGAAAGTTCCGCCAAAATGTCAGACATACCCAGTGAGTTATTCTCTTGATGCCACAACTGGTTTACAATAAAATAAAACAAGCAGATATTGCTTCTTTCATTTAAAAAAATAAAGATTTATTTACATGTTGAAAGTGAATTTATTATTCTTGGTCATGGTAAACATAACCACCAAGCCTCAAATAATCTTAGAATTCTCCCATCTTCCATGGCAGTAGGGTCTCACTGCCTCATCCTTTGCACAAAACACACTCAAAGAGGAAGCTGTACATAACACTAATAGAAGACTTCTACCTCCCCGACCCAGCTCCTCTAATTTCATGTAGAAGTCCTAAAATCTGGGAGATCCACATTAGAGATGGGCCAGACAAGAAAGCTAAGGAAAGAAATCAACTCATTTATGAGCCTCACCATCTAAGAATGTTAGTCTGTGTCTTCTAAATAAATGGAGACCTTTTTTTCTTGGTTGAGCCTTTCCTCTTCTTTTCTGTAACAAAGAAGTAGAAACCAATGTCAGGTGAAAATGACAAGAAGCAAGGGAGGTAAATCTTAGAAAGAAAGCTTTGGGCGATGTATTTTCTCCCGTATTTTGGGAAGCATTAAATGCATCTGGGAATAGATCCAAGCTTACAGAGAGCTAAACCACCAGTGCCATCTATCTAATAATACACATGCCTCCACATGACCCTGGGTCTCTGAACCTCTACATGCTTCAGAATACTTTTATTTTTTTTTTATTTTTTATTTTTTTTAAAGATTTTATTTATTTATTTGACACAGAGAGAGAAAGGGAACACAAGTAGACAGAGCAGCAGGCAGAGGGAGAGGGAGAAACAGGTTCCCCACTGAGGAAGGAGCCTGATGTGGGGCTCGATCCCAGGACCCTGGAATCATGACCTGAGCCGAAGGCAGCCATTTAACTGACTGAGCCACCCAGGCGCTCCCAGAATACTTTTAGATGGGGATACAATGTGGGAACCTGAAGGAGTTAAAGCAGACACCTTAGTTTATCATTAGTTCCAGCCTCTAATCCCACTCCTTATTCAGAAAAGAAAAAAGAAAAAAAATCTGCGTTGACCTAGAAGCCATCTTTATTGCTTTGTAGTCAAACCCTAACATCAGAGTTGGGTTCATTGGGCTTCTTAAAATCAATTCTATTTACTTCAGTAAATATTTCTTGAGGAAAGGAAACAAATGGTGCTGGGACAACTGAAAAACTGCAGGTGCAAAAGAATGAATTTGGACTCCTACTTCACTCCATATACAAAAATTAACTCAAAATCAATCAAAGACCTACTGGAAGAGTTAAAACTGTAAAGCTCTTAGAAGAAAACAAGCATAAATCTTCACGACCTTGAGTGAGGCAGTGGTTTCTTAGATATGACACCAACAGCAGAAGCAACAAAAGAAAAAATCGATGAATTGGACTTCATCAAAATTAAGAAGTTCTGTGCTTCAAAGAACATGAAGAAGAAAGTGAAAAGGCAACCCACAAAAGACAACCCAACTTGTAAATGGGCAAAATATTTGAATAGATAGGTCTCCAAATAAGATATGCAAATGCCGGGACACCTGGGTGGCTCAGTCGGTTAAGCGTCTGCCTTCAGCTCAGGTCGTGATCCCAGAGTCCTGGGATCGAGTCCCACATCAGGTTCCCTGCTCAGCAGGAAGCCTGCTTCTCCCTCTCCCACTCCCCCTGCTTGTGCTCTCTCTCTCTCTGACAAATAAATAAAAATATTAAAAAAAAAAGATATGCAAATGGCCAATAAACACATGGAAGGATGCCCAACATCATTAGTCATTAGGAAAAGGCAAATCAAAACCTCAGTGAGATGCCACTCCACGCCCACTAGGTGGCTATAATCAAAAGGTCAGGGCGCCTGGGTGGCTCAGTTGGTTGGGCGACTGCCTTCGGCTCAGGTCATGATCCTGCAGTCCCTGGATCGAGTCCCGCATCGGGCTCCCTGCTCGGCAGGGAGTCTGCTTCTCCCTCTGACTCTCCCCGCTCATGTGCTCTCTTTCTCATTCTCTCTCTCTCAAATAAATAAATAAATAAAATCTTTAAAAAAAAAAATAAAAAATAAAAATAAAAAAAAAGGTCAGACAACAAGTGTTGTCAAGGATATGGACAAATTAGAAGCTCATATGTTGCTGGTGGGAGTATACAATGGTGTAGCTATTTTGGAAAACAGTCTGGCAATTCCTCAAAAAGGTAAAAATAGAGTAACCATATGTTCCAATAATTCCACTCCTAGGTATATACCCAGGACAGTTGAAAACATATGTCTACACAAAAATTTATAAATAAATGTTCATAGCAGCATTAGTCATATTGGCCAAAAAGTAGAGAAAATCTAAACGTCCATCAATTGAATGGATAAACAAAACGTGGTATGTACATGCAATGGAATATTATACAGCCATAAAAAGGAATGAAGTACTACTATACACTCTACATGGATGAACTTCGAAAATACTATACTAAAGTCAAAGAAGCAGACATACAAGGCCACACTGTATGATTATCCATTTATATGAAATGTCCAGAATAGGTGTAGAAATGCTGGCCATACTGACTCCATCTTTGACCCACCATCTTGTTGTAGTCTGCTTGATGACCTCTTCAGGGCTACATGTTCTAGAGTATTGTATCAGATGCAATGTAAAAGATAAATGTTCAAACTCCACAGTCACATTCCAAAACCAGAATGTCCAGGGAGCCTATTCTGGATTTCAATGGGCCCATTAAGATACTGGTGCAGATAACATAGTTTTCTGCAGAGCCAAGGTGGTGCCAGAAGGTCTGTTAAACGTTAGCGATCAATCACGTGTATGCGAACACGCCCCCACACATCCTGCTCCTTTAAAACCAGCAAACTAGGGGCGCCTGGGTGGCTCAGTTGGTTAAGTGTCTGCCTTGTGCTCGGGTCATGATCCCAGGGTCCTGCTTCTCCCTCTCCCTCTGCCTACTGCTCTGCCTATTTGTGCTCTCTCTGTCAAATAAATAAATAGACAAATAAAACCATCAAACTAAAACATGGGACTTCGGAGGTGACTAGCTGTGCTGCTGTCCAGATGGCAGTCCTCTTGATCCTCCCTGTCAGTAAGTCACTCAGCATAAAACTCTGTGTATTCTGTATGGAGTTGCCTACTTCCTTTTCGTTTCAAAGTGCCTTCTCAGTTTGGGGGCACTTTACGTTCTCCTCACCTTTGAACAATAGGCAAATCCATAGAGACAGAAAGATTAGTAGTTGTCAGGGGCAGGTGGGAGGCAACAATGGTGATGGCTAAAGGGCATGGAGTTTCTTCTGGAGGAGATGAAAATTCTGGAATCAGTGGTGATGGTCACACAACTTTGCGCACATTAAAAAGGTGAATGTTTATGGTAGGTAAATTTCATCTCAAAAAATATACATATTTATTGAGCACCTTCTATCAGCATGGCTGACTTTCCTAGGCACTGATTAGTGGCGCCCCTGCTGACTGCCCAGTGGTCCTTACAAATGTACACTTTACATTAAAAGTAAAGGAATGTCCGGGGCGCCTGGGTGGCTCAGTTGGTTGAGCGACTGCCTTTGGCTCAGGTCATGATCCTGGAGTCCCGGGATCGAGTCCCATCGGGCTCCCTGTTTGGCGGGGAGTCTGCTTCTCCCTCTGACCATCCCCCCTCTCATGCTCTCTCTCTCTAATAAGTAAATAAAATTTTTAAAAAATCAAAAAAATAAATAAATAAAAGTAAAGGAATGTCCTAGAAAAGTTTTATATAAGCAGATTCTGATAATATCAAATCCTCCATAATAAAGCCTATAATGAAATCTTCTGTGAAATTAATTAAGAAAGCTTTTCTAAAGTTACTAAATCACACCCTAATTTATCCATCCTGTGAATTTGAATTCTTTCACAAGACTTACTCAGAGTGAAGAACATCTGTTCAACAATCATTTAGCCCAAGTGTAAAATACCAAGAATCATGATAAAAGAGTATTAGAAGAAGACTTCCCAGAACTGCCCAGCCTTACGGTTTTATCTCCACCACTTTATGAGCTCTCTCAGCCCAGCGCTTCTTCCGGAAATGCTGGACGAGGACCACCACGATTACTATGATGACCATCAGTGCACAAGCAGAGCCAATGGCCAGGGCCAGGAAGTAGATCTCAGAGAAGCGGACTGTAAGGAAGAAAAGTGGATCTCATGTTTCTAAAAAGAGAAGGGACGTGATGAAATCTAAAGCGAGAAGAAGGATGTATTTTCATCATTAAATGGAATCTTCCTTTCTCCTACCGTATTACCTTGTGAACTCTAGGAGCAATAAGAAAGCTACACAGACTACTTTAGTGGTTCTCAAACTACGGTCCCAGGAGTAGCAGCAACACTCTTAAGAACTCTGAAATGCAAATTATCAGGCGCCTCCAGAATGGCAGGGGCCCGGCCATCTGTTTTAACCTGTCCTCCAGGTGATTCTGATGCAGGCTGAAACTTGGAGAATTACTGAGCCAGTTGAACCACCTCGTGGGGTAAGGTTATTGCTGACCTCATCAAACCCAGCGCCCAAACTGTTTCTCCTCAATTCCCTCTCACCTCTGGCATTCAGTCAGTCATTTATTCCAATTTATTAAGGGCCTACTATGTTCAGACATTGCAGTGGAAATACAAAGCCAAAAAAGATATTACCTTCAAGGAACTCATGCCCACCGGGAAGATAGGCAAGTAAATCAGTAACTATAGTCTAGTAGATAAAATGAAACAAGAGGGAACCTAGAGGGAAAGGTCCCTAAACCAGGCAGAATCTGGGAAGCCTGGGTCCCTTGTCTTTTAGTCAGATTTCTGATTTAAACTTAAGTAAACCCAGGGCTCCTGAGTGGTTCTGTCGGTTAAGCATTTGCCTTCGGCTCAGGTCATGATCTCAGGGGTCCTGGGATCGAGCCCCGAGTCCCTGCTCAGCGGAGAGTCTGCTTCTCCGTCTCCCTCTGTGCTCTCTCTCAAATAAATAAATAAAATCATTTTTAAAAAAAATTAAATAAAGGGACGCCTGGGTGGCTCAGTCGGTTAAGCGTCTGCCTTCGGCTCAGGTCATGATCCCAGGGTCCTGGGATCGAGTCCTGCATTGGGCTCCTTGCTTGGTGGAGAGCCTGCTTCTCCCTCTCCCTCTGCCTGCCGCTCCCCCTGCTTGTGCTCTCTCTCTCTGACAAAAAAATAAATAAAATCTTTAAAAAAAGAAAAATTAAATAAATAAACTTCAGTAAACCCTCAGAGCCAGAAAAGACATTAGAGAAATGTCTAGCCCAGGAGTTCCCAGCCTGGAGTCTGTGAAGGAGGACAGGGATAGAGGGGAGCCATAAGCCCACAAACTCCATGTCATTTTGTGTGTCTGTGTACATTTTTGTGGGAAGCAGAGACGTGGCTTTCACTAGATTCTCAGAGTAGTGATCACAGTATGTGTAAGAACCATGTGTTCTTGTCTAACCTGTTCATGCAGGTTAGCTGCAGATGAATTCAGAAACTGAGGTCCCAGGACATTCCAATACGTCTTTCGGTACTCAAATGACTTCTCCAAGGTCACACAGCCCTATTGATGGGGCCCCCGAAGGATGATACTAGGAATGAAAGGAGGAAATCCTACCACTTTACAGGCTTATACATTTTGGGTAGTAATATTATGTGTTGGTTAAGAGCACGCACCAGAGAGAGTTAGATCAAAATATTAGCTCCACCATTTACTAGCTGTGTGATTTGGGGTAACTAATTTATTTGAGCCTCAGATTCTTCAGGGTATTAAATAGGGGTAACAATATCCATTTCTTGAGTTCTTATTTAAAAAATTCTATTCCTGGGGGCGCCTGGCTGGCTCAGTGAGAAGAGCACAGGACTCTTGATCTCAGGGTTGTGAGTTCGGGCCCCACATTGGGCGTAGAGATCACTAAAAATAAATAAATAAAGTAAAAAAAAAAATTTCGTGTAAATTTTCCATGCTGTGCCAGCACATAATAAATACTCAATATGTGGTAGCTATTATAATTTTCAATGCAAACAAATATTTTTTTCAGTGCAAGTCGAGAGTTTGGGGAATTTTTACATCTATTATCTCATTTTATCTTCACCATAATCCTTGCTATATTATTCTCACTGTAAGGAGAGAAAAAAAGATTTATTGACAGTTGTTAAATGATAACAGTGGCTCAAACCCAGATTTACAACTCAGAAGTTTTATGGTCTTTGCTTTTCGTTATCTGGCAGTTTCCAGGTTTGCCTTTACCGGATTGCAAGCAATACGGTACCTTCGTTTAGAGTACAGCTTTGGAGTCAAAGATGCTTGGGTTTGAGTTCTAAACGATTCCATGTATCAGCTCCATGAATTTGGACAAGTGACTTAATCTCTGTGAGCCTCAGTTTCCTCATTAGTAAAATGTGGAGCACTAAGAGCACAATAAGCTGATGTGATATATAAAGATTAATGTATGCAAAGCCCCCGGCATGTGGGAGTACTTAATAAAGGAGAGCTGTTGTTATTGGTATCTGCCGCCTAGGGTGGTTGTGTGAGTTAAATGAGCTAGTACGGGTCAAGTGCGGGACACTGCCTGACACAGAGTAGGTACTCAATAATATCTGGTGAATAAATGAGTGAATGAATGGATCTATTGTTAGTCTTTTATCAGAGAATTGCTTCCTCTCTCTTTTCCAATCTCAATGCCATTTCTGTAACAGATTCCCTGGTCCGTTTGCTTAACTTCGTGTTTCTTGCCACAGCCAAACAAAGCCCTTCTCTTTTTTACCCCGCCACTCTTCAGTCTCCCTCTGTGGATTGCGGATCTGAAGGGCTAGCCCTGCTCTCTACCCTTTCAGCCATCACAAAAGATTACCCCTCTCTTTTCTACAAGCTCTTACGTTTCCCCAAACCGTTTTCCCCTGCCCGACCTACCAGTGTGCACGACGCTGAGCCGAATCTCCCCTATCAGCCCATCAACGTCAGGTGGGTTCTTCACCTGGCAGGTGTATGTCCCGTTGTCATTAAACTGCAGCTTCCACAGGATGATGGAGACATCGTACCGCTCAGGGTTCCCGTCCCAGACCACCCGATCCTTGAAACGCCCACTCATGGGTTTGAAGGGATCCACATGGTAGTAGAATACCTAGAAGGGAGAAGTGGCCAAAGGTCTTCTTCAGTACGTGGGCAAGGAGGCCGAGATGGAGGGAGCCAGCCTCACTGCCCCATCTGCAGCTCTCCCCCAAGAACCTCTTGCTCTCCCGTTGATGGACCTCTCAGTTCTGTCTGTCTCTGTCCCAAGAATTGTTTCTCAGCTTTGCCCTGTACTTGTTGCTAAGAAAAGCACAGGAAGGGCAAAGAGAAACAGACTGGCTTATTTTCCCAACCAAGAGTCTCCCGGCCAATGACAACAATCTACTTACAAACTGCTCAGGCCCCCCATCTCGAGGCCGGAAGTTCCAGGTCACTGTCAGAGCATCACCCACAGGGGCAAAGCTGGAGAAAGTGCATTTTAGCCGAACATCTGTCCCATTGACAGCCTCTAGCACTTGGGAGGTGTAAATTTCCACTGCAGCTATCAGCTCAAGGGCTGCCGCAAAGAAAAGGAAAAGGGAAGATGTGGATTGAGACAATTTCTGCGGACACTGCTAAAATAAATGTCTGAGTGCGGCACGAGACCGAATTGAGATGCCCCAGCTCTCAGACTTACTTCATCCTGAGTCTGCATACTCCCACCTACATGCACCTGTGGCCTTCCCATGCCACAGAACTAAAAATACCACCCAGCGAGCCTTCTTAGTGCTCACTTTCGCCACGGCACCATACCCCAGCCTCACGGTACCCACTGCAAACTGTTCTAGCAAACTGCAGACGTTGGCAAATAAAATTGAAAGCAGAAACAAATCAAAACTAATCATAACATGAATTAGACATGTATTCAGATTAAGCATTATGTATTGTGTGTATCGTGGTCCCCTCTAAGTTGTCCAGAAAGGGTCCTTGTTAGGTCATGATTTCATACTGTTCCTAGTCTTCTGCAGAAATTGAATTCGTCAACCCAGGCCAGCTTCTGCTTGCACGCCTGGAACCTCTATACCACGTGGCATTTTTTTTACCGTGATATTTACATTGAGAACTTGCACGTTGGGCCAGTTTCAAAATTATGGGGGGGGGGGGGTGTGCTCTCTCCTGAAATTCTCAACTTTTCCAGGGCTACTGCAAGTCCCAGACAAGACCCACACACAGAAATCCCAGTGCCAAGTCCTGCCTGCAGTGGGAGGTTGAGAGTAGCCACACGGAAAAAGAAACAAACAAAAAAGGGTTTGTAACCTGAGATTAGAAAGCCCTCTCTGTGCCCGAATCACTAGCAGCTGAAACACACCTAAACCTGTTTGTCCGAAATCAGTTCTCCAAAAACAACCCACCAACTTCAGTTTCAAAGTAAAGTCAAAACCAGAACGGACCGTCACTGTGGCTCAGGCTCCCCAACAGAACTCTGGCGACTTGGGAGACACTTGGCTAACTCTGGGGGGGAAGGCAGGGAAGGAGCGAACGCCGAGAGAAGCCCGCCAGCCCTTACCTGTGAGCTGTATGCCAAGGAGAAGCAGCCCAGCACACGAAGGGCTCTTGCCATACATGAGGGAACCCAGCCCTGGCCCCGGAGACCAGACCGGGCAGACCGAGGGCTCCAGCTCCCAGCCAAGGCCACGCCGGTAAGGACGAGCGCCGCGTTTTCCCCGAGAGAAGAGCCAGTCCCTCACCTACTGGGAAGCTGAGCACCAGTGCCTGTGACTCATCCCGGCTCTGCTGGTGCACTTCGCTGGAATGAAAGGTGGGGCCTCAGCTGCCTACTGCCCTCCTCCCTTTGCTCCCTTTCCTCCCTTTCCTCCCTCCCGCCCTCTATGCTACAAGCAGTTTGCACTTAGTTCCAAGCCCTGCAGTCTGCTCTCTAGGTCCCAGTCCGTCTGATGGGGCTCTGGCTTCTGGATGGCCTCAGAGACAGCCAGAGGAGCTGGTACCAGCCTGGAACGGCCCAGCAGCTTTGGGTTTGGCCCCCCGCACACACTGTTGTTTTCTAAGCAGGCTTCTCGCTGGCCTGGGAAGTGAATGTTGAAATCTCCTCGCAGTGACTCCGCTTCCCAAAGCACCTCCCTGGGGCCACAGGAGCCTAGACCGGATTCACACGACTCCAAAACAATCCGAATGTCTCAAGACCCGCTCCGGACAAAAAGTCCTACAGCCTATACCCTCAGTTTTTAGTTAAATGTTACCCACATGCATCTCTGCGCCTTTCCTAGCTTGTAGCTTTCTCCTGACACACCCCTGAAATAAACGGACCCAAACAAATCTCGATGTTTAATGACCCCTTCACTTTGAAGAACTTTAAGAAGAAGCAGGACATCGTCCCTGCTCATTTAACCTACTATCTCAATCCAGTTCACCTCCCCAATATTCCCATGAAGCGTTCCCATTTTTCCAGAGAGGATACTAAGAGCCCAGAGAAGGTAAGTGATTTGCCCAAGGTTGCACAGCCAACAGGTCGTAAAACTGGAACTTTTCTGACTCTTAAGTCTAATGCTCTTGCCGCAAAATTACACCCAAAGTGAACCATGGACCCAGAGGACTCTCAAGGAAAAGGTTTTCATAATAACTTTTCTGTGCCTCAGATTTCATCTGCCATTTTTAGGGCGGCCATCTGTCCGGAAAAATCTGAAGAGCTGAGGAATTTAAATGAGAAAAGGTGCCTCCTTGTCTGGAAAGAGGGTGGCTAATTGTACGAGATTAACAAAGCAGCGTTGAGAAGCAGCAGAAGACAAAGGAAGATTACACCTGAAGTTAAGAAGTAGGCTTGAGCAGGAGTCTAACCCTCAACAGAAACGAATTGCCCTAATCCCCGGATTAGCAACCTAGAAACTCTGGTGATTCCTGACATCTCCTCATTAAACCCTGGAATGGAGAAGTGGCCAGAAAAGGGAGGAAGGGTCAGGCTGACTGGAAAAGGTAAAACTTCATAAAGACGGAAGAAAATTCCACCAAGGGAGAGGCAGATTACAGAAGTGGAAAAGAAAAGCCAAAAAGAAAAGAAAAGCAGCAGGAGAAAGATGTCATGATCATGTGGGGAAAAGAAAGAAAAGAAAAGAGAGGAGGGAGGGAGAAAGAAGAAAGAAAGAAAGAAAGAAAGAAAGAAAGAAAGAAAGAAAGAAAGAAAGAAAGAAAGAAAGAAAGAAAGAAAGAAAAGGAAGAGGAAAGAAAGAAAGAAAAGGAAGAGGAAAGAAAAAAAGGGAGGAGGGAGGGAGAAAAGGAAGGAAGGAAAGAAAGAAAGAAAGAAAGAAAGAAAGAAAGAAAGAAAGAAAGAAAGAAAGAAAAGGAAGGAAGAGGAAAGAAAAGAAAAAGGGAGGAGGAGGGAGGGAGAGAGAGAGAGAAAGAAGGAAAGAAAGAAAGAAGAAAGAAAGAAAGAAAAAGAAAAACGGTAAACAACAAAAAACAGTTGTTAGAACAGAGAAACCCAGGGGCCCCCCCAAATGAAGACCAGCAGTGTCCTAGCAAGAATGTTTTCTTAAGGTGGGTGTTCCTGAAAACAGAGTGGCTCCTTTGTCAGCGTCTAGGTCAGAGATCCACCTAAACTTCAGCAGGCTGGGGGAAATCTTCAAAATGGTGACGGGATAAAATAGAGCCTCTCTGGTATGTAGGTCTGCCTCGTGCAGCTGCAGGAGCCTGAAAGAAAAGGAGTGAAGGAAACTTGATCCTCTTTGCTGGCTTCTAACTTGCAGAGAAATGCAGCTCTAAAGGAAAGGGAGGTAGAGCCTGAGGTTTTGAAGTCTAGAGCAAACTGCAAAACTTGGTGAGAGGTAGAGTTACCAAAGAGGTCAAGGACACAGAGAAAAGCAGCAGGAGAGGAATCAGGGCAGGCAGCCCGAACAAACTGCCTGTTGTCAGGAGCAGAAGAATCTTCCCCCACCCCCCACCCCCCAGGTAGCCAGATGCCCTGCAAGCTGGCCTCCAGCCCTGCTCTGAGGGTCAGCAGCCCCCCAGATCCCATTCTTCAGCAGAGTTCAAGTTCCTGGCTTGGTGCCCAGCAACGCCCAATGCCTTCCTTCCAGTTAACAGGAGTGGCTCCAGAGTCACCCAGTCCCCCTCCCAGCGAGGGGAGGGAGGAGACCAATGGCTAGACTCCTTAAGTTGAGAAAACACTGAGTAAAAAGGATATTTGCCCCTGAGTCCCCAGGGAGCCCGTCAGCAGGACTGTGATCACAACTGGAGGCTTCTAGGTAAGGTCTAAAGTGCACTTAGTGCCTAGGAAAATGGGGGAAAAGGAAGGAGAGTGAAGTTTTCAGAAACATCACTTTTTTTCCTAAACTTTTCCAGAGAAAAATCCTGATTATCATTAAAATGGATGACGTACCAATAGTTTTGAAGGCACCTCATCTGTCCCAACCGCCTACACGTTTCCCAAAAAGATTTCTAATGGGGTACCAAGAAACTCACTGGCGAGGAGGAAACTCACCGAGGGCTCAAAAGACATAAAGGATAACTAGTCTGTACCAATATTTGTAAAAATTGTCATGTTAACATCCAAGGCAAAAGTGTGGTTTTTTTTTTTCACAAGATGAAATCGGCATTGTACAAAGCAAGAGAAACAGATGATTTAGCTCTTGGGGTGGTTCAAATAAAGTGTTTGTTTACTCAAAACTTTCTGTCCATATGTTTTCTTATTAGGAAAGATTATATTTAATTTTTGTTCTATGCCAGGCAAGACATAAAAAGTAGAATAAGAGGGGCGCCTGGGTGGCTCAGTCGTTAGGCGTCTGCCTTCGGCTCGGGTCATGGTCCCAGGGTCCTGGGATCGAGCCCCGCATCGGGCTCCCTGCTCTGCGGGAAGCCTGCTTCTCCCTCTCCCACTCCCCCTGCTTGTGTTCGCTCTCTCGCTGTGTCTCTCTCTGTCAAATAAATAAATAAAATCTTTAAGAAAAAAAAAAGTAGAATAAGAGATTTCTGCCTGGGGAGAAAAATCGGAGTTCCAAAGAAGATTGGGAGGCGCAGTGTGTATGTTAACAAATAATTACCATATTTGTGACTTGAGAGAGAGAGAGAGAGAGTCAGGAGGGAGGGGCAGAGAGAATCCCAAGCAGGCTCCACACCCAGCATGGAGCCCAATGTGGGGCTCAATCTCATGACCCTGAGATCATGACCTGAGCCGAAATCAAGAGTCAGACCTTAACTGACTGAGCCACCCAGGCCCCCCTGAAATGGGTCCTTAAAGGATAAATGGGAATTCTGGAGAGAGAGGAGAAACAGAGGCACTCCTGTTGGGACAAACAGGAGGGGGTGGGCAGGAAATGTGGTCTCCATGGGACCCACAAATAATTTCTCAACCCAGTGCTCAGGGAAGAGTGGCAGGCCAGGAGGCTGGAGAGAGGCTGGGCCCAGATGTCCAGGGTCCTCATTCTCCATCCTAAGGAGTATGGATTTGATCCTGACAACTACACCATTTGGAAGTAGCTGAGACACGACCTGAAAAGAATGGAATTACTTTGGTATTTACCAGACCATTAAAAATAATGAGGAAAAGCCTTGGGACCTCAACCACCACATAATCTACCGACTTTCTCATATGCCCCCTGGCCTAGGAGCCAGATTGAAAAGTCCAAACTTAATACCCATTTTCAGAAGACTCAGAGACTCCCAGCCACCCCTACCAACAGCAGTGCCAATCGATAGCTCCTTTCTTTCCTTCCTTTTTTTTTTTTTTTAACTTCTGGTGAGCTTCTCAAAGATGAGAGAGGGAGGCTAGGATGTCAGAGTCCTAGATGAGAGGTGGGCTCTCAGCCCAAAAGAAGTGGTGTGTTCCCCTTGGTCCTCCTCTTTGCCTTGCATTCCCTAGAGATATTCCAAAACCAAGTCTGGATCTGAGACTGAGCTCTAATAGCTTAGAAAAACCAGGCGAGGGAACGCCTTCCTATCTCCCCACCTGACTGCAGCTTGGATACCTCCCCAGTAAAGCCCTGGGCTCCTTTCTTAATTACAGAGGAGGGGCATCATGCTCTTATTAACAGGCCCACAGAAGTGACTCTGAGGTTTAACCCTTCCCTTACTCTAAAGAGCAGCTAGATGGATTTGCACAGGGCTGGAGAGATGGGTATCTTTGAAGATAACCGAAGGACCTCCCTGTCCACCATAGGTACCACATTGAAATAATGGGTGAGAATTTATATTTATATCATGTTTATTGATGAACATAGCATCTTCTGGTTACCATGACCAATTGTCATTCTTAGGAAATTAATTCATTTCCCAAGAAAAGAGCCAGCCACTTCTTTTTTGACTACCACATATTGGGAGGCAGGAGGCAGAAACTGGAATCCCACCTGCTTGGATCCAAATGCACACTTGGCCGCTGACTAGCTGTGAGGGCTTGGGCAGAGATTTCATTCTCTGTGCCTCGATTATGGCATATGTAAAATGAGAATAGTAATATCTGCCCCGTAGGCTGGGTGTAAGAATCCGATGAAATACTGTATTTAAATACAGCTCTATGCTTGGTACCCATCGAAAACACTCAGTAAATTTGGTTGTTTGTGATTATACTTAATTAAGATATTGAAAACTGATCCTGTGACCACTTTGGGAGGAGATCTGAGAGTTTCTTATCAGGCCAAGTTTCGTATAAAGCTAACCACCTTAGCAATTCCACTCCCAGGTATTTATCCAAGAGAAATGAAGTTATATATCCACAAAAAGACTTGTATGAGAATATCCGTAGGCGTTTTATTCATAATAGTCCTGAACTGAAAACAGCCCAGGGGTCCATCAACAGAAAAATAGGTACTTCTGTAGAATACTCATACAATGGGATACTACTCAGGGGAAAAAAGGAACAAGCTTCTGATACATTCAACCACATGGATGCATCTCAAAAATACAATGTTGAACAAAATTTGTCAGATATAAAGTAGCACATACTCTTTGGTTCCATTGATATGAAGTTCTAGAACAGGCAAAACTAATCTTTGGTGGAAAAATCCTAACAGTGTTTACCCTTGGGAAAGTGGGGACGGGCTAACAGGAGGGGCACAAGGGAAATTTCTAGAGTGATATTAATGTTCTGCATTTTGATAGGGACTTGAGTTACACAGCCTTGTGCATTTGAAAAAAACTCTTCGAATGGTACACATTTAACATTTTGTGTGTTTCATTGTATGAAAATTTTATTTCAATATTTTTTAAAAAGAATTATAAATAAATATTGGACTCGTTAATGTTGAAGTGTGTAGCGGAATGTGTCCTGATGCCTGCATTTAATTTTTTTTAAGATTTTATTTATTTAGAGAGAGAGAGAGAGAGAGAGCACAAGCATGGGGAGGGGCAGAGGGAGAGGGACAAGCAGACTCCCACTGAGCAGGGAGCCCAAAGCGGGGTTTGATCCCAGGACCCCGAGATCATGACCTGAGCTGAAGGCAGACACCCCACTGACTGAACCACCCAGGCGCCCCTTCAATTTAATTTTAAAATGCATCAGAAAAGTAAGATGCATTGATGGATAAGTAGATAAAGGGATGGATAAGGAATGAGCAGATGCGTGACAAAACATGTATAATAAAATGTTACTTGAAGAACCTAGGCGGGGTACACAGGTGTTCAGTGTAAAATTCTTCCCACTTCTCTGCATGTTTGAAAATGTTCATAATAAGGCGTTGGCAAAATCTATTCCCTCTTTCACCAAGTTTCCTTAGCATTAAGTAAATGTTTATAAAGTGTTTGAGATTCATTATTTTACATTATGCTAGTTTAGACATCATTCCTTAGAATACTGGTAGTTTTTAACAAAGAAAAATTACCACTAATGGGGCGCCTGGGTGGCTCTGTCAGTTAAGCGTCTGCCTTCAGGTCCTGATCCCAGAGTCCTGGGACTGCGCCTCGGCAGGGAGCCTGCTTCTCCGTCTGCCTGCCGGTCCCCCTGCTTGTGCTCTCTCCCTTTCTCTCTCTCTGACAAATAAATAAATAAAATCTTAAAAAAAAAAAAAATTAAGGCTAGGTTGTAACAGTATATATCTGGTGTGACCATGATTCTCTTTACTTTTATATTATACACATACACATAATATATCTAAATATATGGAATGGTTGCCTCAGAGGAGTGAGACCTGGGGAATTAGAATGGGCAACTTTTACTCTCTGTACTATTTCACTTTATTTCCGTGAGTTGATACTATTATAAATTTTTTAAAGAGTTAATTCAGGGATGCCTGGGTGGCTCAGTTGGTTAAGCATCTGCCTTTGGCTCAGGTCATGATCCCAGGGTCCTGGGATGGAGCCCCATGTGGGGCTCGCTGCCTAGCAGGGAGCCTGCTTCTCCCTCTCCCTCTGCCTCTCCTCCCACCCTCCCACCCCCGCTCGTGTTCTCTGACTCTCTCTCTCTCTCAAATAAACAAATAAAATATTTAAAAAGAATATTTCCATTTATCAAGTGCCTACCTGGAGTGTCTGGCTGGCTCAGTCGGTGGAGCGTGCATCTCTTGATCTCGGGGTTGCAAGTTCAAGCCCCACTTTGGGTGTAGAGATTACTTAAAAGTAAAAACTTAAAAAAAAAAAAAGGTGCCTACTATGTAACCAGCACTGTGGTAGGCATGTTACATATATTATTTCTGATTTCCATAACTGCAAGATAAGCAGATGTCTCCATTTTATAGATGAGGAAATTGAGGCTCAGAGAGATTTGTTCATTCTTGTATCTACTGAGCCCTATTGTAGGTACAGAGAAAAGGGTAAAAAGAATGATTAACCAGAGGTGAGGCTGAAAATCTAATCAGAGGCCAGACCCTAACAGTTCTTGATAAGTGTTAAGGTGGTTTGGACTTTATCTTGAAGACGCTAGAAAGACTCTGAAAACTTTTAAGCAAAAAGGAACTGATCCGATTTGTGTATTAAAAAGAATCACTGGGGCGGCTGGGTGCCTCAGTCGTTAAGCGTCTGCATTCAGCGTGGGTCATGATCCCAGGGTCCCGGGATCGGGTCCCACATCGGGCTCCCTGCTCCTAGGGAAGCCTCCCTCTCCCCCTCCCACTCCCCCTGCTTGTGTTTCCTCTCACTGTGTCTCTCTCTGTCAAATAAATAAAATCTTAAAAAAAAAAAAAAAATCACTCAGTGGGCGCCTGGGTGGCTCTGTCCATTAAGCATCCGACTCTTTATTTTGGCTCAAGTCATGGTCTCAGGGTCATGAGACTGAGCCCTGCACCGGGCTCCACAATGAGTGGGAAGTCTGCCTGAGATTCTCTCCCTCTCCCTCTGCCCCTCTCGCCCCACTCCTGCTCTCTCTCTCTCTCAGATAAATAAATAAAATCTTTTTAAAAATTTAAAAATTTTTTAAAAAGAATGTTCTGGTTGTTCAGGAGTGTCCTGGTTTATACCTGCTATCCTGCTGTAATGATTAATAGCACCCCTTTTATATTCCGGTGTTATGGTTTGGAAGATAATTTCTACGGTCAGCCTAGATAAGGGGAACCCCAGAATGAGCCCAGATAAGGCTAACTTTGAAGGTAAAAGGGTCGGGAACAAAAACTGGAGTAGTTTTCCTCTGTGTGTGTGTGTGTGTGTGTGTGTGTGTGTGTGTGTGTTTATAAAGTTCTCTCCCCTCCTGAGGGAGTTCTCCCCTAATGGCTTCTCCTTTATGTGTTTCCTAGGAAAGACAGGTCACTCCCCCAGAGTGAGACAGGAGATAGAGGAGCAGACGTCTGAAAGAGAAAGGAAGAGGTCTGCCATAGTTGGTGACAGGAATGAGAGAGGAAATTTGCCCAAGTCTGAGACTTAGAGGTCAGGTACACACCCAAGGTTTCCCACCTAGTGACATGACCAGAATCCAGAACCAGGTCTGGCCAACTTCCAGGCCATCGCCAGAGCCAAACTACTAAGAGTCAGGTGCTGTTCTTAGGAATTCAAAGGTTAAAGAAAAGATACCATCTTAGCCCTCAAGGAGTGATCAGGCTTTTAACAAGTAGTCACAATATGGAGTGCATTGCAATGATGAAGGACACGCCAGGTGCAAGTGATAGCACAAGAATTAGGACAACTCTGCCTGGGAGCACTACGGAAGCTGCTCGAGAAGGTTAAACAATACCTGGCATCCACTTGACAAAAAGGCAGGGCTGGGCCAAAGTCTTGGCGTTAGGACTGAAACAGCATGGAACTCTACATCGGAAACTAATGATGTACTATAAGTTGCCTAATTGAATTTAAATTAAAAAAGGGGGGAACACCTGGGTGGCTCAGGCATTAAGCATCTGCCTTTGGCTCAGGTCATGATCCCAGGCTCCTAGGATCGAGCCCCGCATGGGGCTCCCTGCTCCAAGGGAAGCCTGCTTCTCCCTCTCCCTCCCCCTCCTTGTGTTCCCTCTCTCGTGTTCTTTCTCTGTCAAATAAATAAATAAAATCTTTTTAAAAATTTTTTAAAAAGGATTGAAACAGGATGGCCTATGTAGGAACTTCAAGTAGGAGCTGGAGCATGGTAATAGTAAGAACCATCACTTGTCACATAGCTTACTTTTCATATCTTTACATCTCACACTTAGAAAGTACTTGATTAATATTTCTATTTCTTTTTTCTTTTTTTTAACTAGGATCCATGTCCAACGTGGAGCCCAATGCAGGGCTTGAACTCACAACCCTGAGATCAAGACCTGAGCTGAGATCAAGAGTCAGACGCTTGATCGACTGAGCCACCCAGGTCCCCTTAATATCCCCATGTCACAGCTGAGGAAATGAGCCTGGAAGATTTAGTAACTTGCCCAAGACCACGTAGCTGGGAGACAGTGTAGCTGGGTTTTTTTTTTCCTTTTAAGATTTACTCATTTATTTGAGAGAGAGAGAGCGCGCAAGCTCACACATCCAAGTGGGGGGAGGGGCAGAGGGAGAGAGAGAATCCTGAGCAGACTCCCCGCTGAGCTCAGAGCCCTGAGAGCATGACCGGAGCCGAAACCAGGAGTCAAATGCTTGACCAATTTAAACCACTCAGGCGCCCCAGGTACAACTGGGTTTTAATTCCAAACCCTCTGGTCCTTCTACAAAGCAAGCTCAGGATAAGAGCAGAACAGCAGGAAAGGAGCTATGGAAGGTGAAATTCTTTTCTCTCCATTGTATTACAAGGGTTCTCAGTTAAATTCTGAAAATGTAGGGGGAATTCTAAGAAGTCATGGAAATTTGATTTGATTTTTTTTAAGATTTTCTTTTTAAGCAATCCCTACACCCAACGTGGGGCTCGAACTCACATCCCTGAGATCAAGAGTCACACGCTCCACCGACTGAGCCAGCCAGGTGCCCCAGTAATGGAAATTTTAAATACGAGTAAAAGAGAAAGGCAATAAAGACTCCTCAGTAACACTAAGGAGGCTTTACTTTTCCTAAAGGTAATAGACATTATTAACGGGTTTTACACCCACTTGAAGATTTAAGGACAGATAATCAAAAGCGGTTGCATCAAGCACCCACTGAGTTACAACAGTAAGAGGGTGGAAAATAATCTGTTGGTTAATTAAAAGACGGAGTCTCCACGTGAGCCACACCGTGCCAGGCAGAGTGGGAAAAAGCTTCACCTTTTCCAACATCTTCAAATATTTTGCTCCATAAACATCACGGAGACAGCATGCTTTACCTTTGAAAACAGACCTAATCTTCGCAGAAGAAAGCTGAACTTGCAATTAGCCTGCTTACGGAATAACTGCGAGTGGAGACTTCCCAAACAAGCTTGCCGCCAAGTCTTGACTTGAAATGTGACTCAGCAATTCTGGTCTTCCCGGGCCTCAGCCTAAGCACTGTTCTGCCCTGGGTCCTGCCCAGAGGTCCCCACCTCTCATTCTTTACTATTTTCAGCAATCGTCTTGGGGGAAAAGGGAGTTGAAGACACACTGGGTTTAAGAAGACACCCAGGCGTCACCATTCTATATATATTAGGCTAGATCTAGGGGAGCCTGGGTGGCTCAGTCGGTTAAGCGTCTGCCTTCAGCTCAGGTCATGATCTCAGGGTCCTGGGATCGAGCCTGCTTCTCCCTCTGCCTCTCCCCCTGCTCGTGCTCTCTCTCTCTATCTCTGTGTCTCGAATGAATAAATAAAATCTTTAAAAAACAAAACAAAAAAGCCACTCCCATTTTGAGTTTTTTGCCTGGTTTGTTTCTTTGGTATTCCTATATGATAGATTTGTAGCAATTTGCTTGTAACAGCCAAATTCAACCATAGTCCTAGTAATAAGAAACTCCAAATTAGCTAAAAAAAAAAAAAATTTAAGATTTATTTATTTATTTTAGAGAGAGCTAGCTCGAGTGAGAGCGTGAGCAGGGGGAGGGGCAGAAGGAGAGGAAGAGAATCTCAAGCAGACTCCCTGCTGAGCACAGAGCCCCAGGAGCTTGCCTGGGGCCTCAACATGGTGGGGGGGGCCTCAACACCGGGCTTGATCCTACCACCCTGAGATCATGACCTGAGCTGAAGTCAGATGCTTTAACAGACTGAGCCACACCTAGGCACCCCAAATTAGCTAAAATTTTTAAATTTATATTTATTATTTTTTAAAGATGTTATTTATTTATTTTAGAGAAAGAGAAAGAGTGAGCAGGGGGAGGGGTAGAGGGAAAGGGGCAGAGGGAGAAGCAGACTCTCCATGGAGCAGGGAGCCCTAGGTGGGACCCTGAGATCATGACCTTAACCAGCTGAGCCACCGAGGCGCCCTTATATTTATTATTATCTCTTTTACCTGAGAAGCAACATCTCATGAAAAAAAATGTAATTTAGCAACAGAATCAATGAAAAAGAGATCAGACATGCTAAATTCATTCTTACTTTCATCTCTACCCCCCCTTTTTTTAAAGATTTTATTTATTTAGAGAGAGCGCGCCCGCGAGAACGCACATGTGCGCACGCGCCCCCCCAGCACAAGTGGGGGAGGGGCAGAGGGAGAAGCAGGCTCCCCACTGAGCAGGGAGCCCCATGTGGGAATCGATCCCAGGAACCCAGGATCATGACCTGAGCCAAAGGCAGACACTTAACCATCTGAGCCACCCAGGCGCCCAACCCCCCCGTTTTTTTTTTTAAAGTAAAGTCTATGCCCAACATAGAGATTGAACTCAGGACCCTGAGACCAAGAGTCGGGGTCCACTGACAGAGCCAGCCACGTGCGCCTCTATCCCTTTTTCATACTGTCTCTTTCTAACCTTTCTTCCTCTGCTCCCCACCTATTCATAGCCTTTCTTTTCTT
Source organism: Phoca vitulina (assembly GCF_004348235.1). Taxonomy (NCBI): domain Eukaryota; kingdom Metazoa; phylum Chordata; class Mammalia; order Carnivora; family Phocidae; genus Phoca; species Phoca vitulina. The sequence continues at coordinate 14,331,722 of NW_022589741.1, forward strand.
TTAAGTCAGGGTGTGTGGGTGGCCACATAATTTATCGTCCAAACTAGGACACTTCTGAGAGTACAAGTGGCATTACTGTTACTTACGTGGGAAAACAGGCAGACAGCAGGACGGGGGCAGGGACACTGGGAGGTAGGGTCACCCTATTTTAAACACTTGGGTCTACAGTTGCCACATTTATAAGATGAGGGGAGTAACCAGGTGACTTCCAAGAACCTTCCAGCCCTTTCCATTCGAAGAGTCTACTGTTCTGATTTAAAGTGCTTCAGCCTTCGAGCTCAGTCGTACTCAGAAACAAAATTAAAGTCAGGTGGTTCTTTCACTGATAAGCTGCCCCAGGCCTCAGGACCACTATTTTCTATCACGGACCTGTTGAATGCAGAGAAGCACCAAAGGTGCTGAGTTAGCTAAGGCATTTTAGCCTCTGCCCTCCCCTCCTCTTCCCACTGAGGCCTAATGCCTCGAAGGGAAGAAACAGGTTGGACTTGTCGGTTCAGGATGTTTCTGGGTGGAAAAGGCAGCCAGCCACTTGCCCAGGCAAACAGGATGTGAGTCTTCTCAGGTGAGTCAGAGCGAGAGAGGGAAAGCACTCCTGCCCCTCTCAGTGGGGGTCTGCCCCCAGCTTCAGAACAGGGAAGGCTGAGGGAAAAGTCTGTTCCAGTGTGCTAGACCCCAGTATCAGCTAGTAAGTAACCAGAGGAAGGGTATTTCTTTTAAAGAAAGAGCAAAAATTTTCATTTAAAGCTGTCACCTTGACATTGGGTATCAGCTATACTTGAATTAAAAACACTAACTAAATAGGGGCGCCTGGGTGGCTCAGTCGTTAAACGTCTGCCTTCGGCTCAGGTCATGGTCCCGGGGTCCTGGGGTCGAACCCCGCATCGGGCTCCCTGCTCGGCAGGGAGCCTGCTTCTCCCTCTCGCACTCCCCCTGCTTGTGTTCCTGCTCTCGATATCTCTCTCTGTCAAATAAGGAAATAAAATATTTTTTAAAAAACTAAAGAAATAAATAAAGTAATAAAACATTTGAAACAAATGTAACATCATATACCAACTATACTTCAATTTTCAAAATAAAATTCATTCATTCATTAAAGCTGTCACCTTCAGTGCAAGCTTTTATTCTAATGATGCTGATATCATCCCAAACATTTCTGGAATTGTCTTAGAAGGTTGAACCACAGTTTTTTTGAGATCCTTAAATCATGGCAAATCTTCGTGCTTTTGAAAGTGAGTTTGATGTTTGGACACATCTAAGTCACACAGATCAAATCTTAAGAAAGTACGGGAAAGTGAGTGACCAAATGGGGCATTGATTATAAAATCATGAGAATGATGATCTTGTGAAGTTTATAAATGGTCCCTGAGAACCCTTAAGAAACAAAAATCTAGGGGCACCTCACTGGCTCAGTAGGAGGAGCATGGGACTCTTTTTTTTTCTTTTTAAGATTTTATTTATTTATTTGAGGGATGGAGAGAGAGAGAGAGCACAAGCAGGGGGAGGCGCAGAGGGAGAAGCAGACTCCCCACTGAGCAGGGAGGGTGGGGCTCGATCCCGGGACCCTGGGATCATGACCTGAGCCGAAGGCAGACGCCCAATGACTGAGCCACCCAGGTGCCCCAGAGCATGCGACTCTTGATCCCGAGGTCATAAGTTTGAGCCCCACGTTGGGTGTAGAGATTACTTAATTTAAAAATTTTGAATAAACAATTATTTTGTGCATTAAGTATGATAAGGGTATAATCTCTCATAGAGCTTAAGATCTCTCATACAGTTATTGAGTTGATGTGCACATTAAGTGGCTCTTCTCTGTTCATGGATTAAAACCTTTGATGAGGGGCGCCTGGGTGGCTCAGTCGTTAAGCGTCTGCCTTCAGCTCAGGTCATGATCCCAGGGTCCTGGGCCCCACATTGGGCTCCCTGCTGGGCAGGAAGCCTGCGTCTCCCTCTCCCACTCCCCCCTGCTTGTGTTCCCTCTCTCACTGTGTCTCTCTCTGTCAAATAAATAAATAAAATCTTAAAAAAATAAAACCTTTGATGATCTGGCCCCCACCAACTATCCAGCCCCACTTCCCCTTTTTCCAGTCTCCTTGAACCTTATTCTTAGCCATGCCAAACTAATCCCATGCTTGTTCTTACCTCCGCATGTGTATCCATCCATTCTGTGCCCACCTGATGAGCCCTGATTTGCCTTTCAAAATTCAGCTCACATTCTATGAAGACTTCCCTGCCCCCTGCAGTCAGAGTTAATAGTTCTCTTGACACCTTGTGACACTTTTATTATAGCCCTTGCTACACTTGGCCATGATTACTTGTTTATACATCTGCCTCTGCTTTTTTTTTTTTTTTTTTTGAAGATTTTTTTGAGAGAGAGAGAGAGCGCACGAGTTGGGGGAGGAGCAGAGGGAGAGGGAGAATCCTCAAGCAGACTCCTCACTGAGTACGGAGCCCAACATCCCAGGACCCTGAGATCACGACCTGAGCCAAAAATCAAGAGCCAGACGCTTAACCGACTGAGCCACCCAGGCGTCCCCTGTCTCTACTTCCTTGAGGGCAGAGTCCAGGTCTTACTCACCTGGGCTGATAAGGGTATAATCTAAAGCACCTAAAACTGCTATAGGCACGCAGTAGACAATACTGAACAGTCTCATCTGAAGCTAAGCAGTATGGAGCGCCCTCTGGTGGAACCCAAGGAAGCTGCAAGAGTAAAGGTCTAATCTCAGTCCCAGCTTAAACTTTGCTTATTTTTCCGAAGATCATCGCCAAGACAGAAAAATCTACACTGCACAAGAACTTCCCATCTCCCACTGTTTTCAGCCTAGGAGCCATCATGAAATAAGAGGAGCCATCATGAAATAAGAGGAGAAATAAGGGGCTCCTGGGATCGAGCCCCACCCTCTAATATAACATATATATTAGATTTTATTTGAATGTGTGTAATGTAACATTAATTAAAAGTCAGAAGGTGTCTCCTACTTTCATTCATCCATTAAAAATCTTAATTATTGAATGAGTGATCAAAAATTATTAAATAAATGATCTAGGGGTCTGAAACCTAGAATTTGGAGTGGACCTATATATTCATTCATTTAATAATGACTTAATTGAATAAGAATACTGAAGCTAAACACTTAGAAAGCACCTGTTATATGATGAACAGTGCTGAAAAAAAAAATAGACGATGTAGACGATGCCATATCTGGATTCAAAGAACTCAGTCAGTGAATACTAGAACCTTCCCAAAGCTCTTTGCAAAGCATTTGAACACACTGTACCATGTAATTCTCACTACTGTATTTTACAAATAAAGAAAATGAGGAGAACAGACAGGAAAGGATTCACCCAGCTGCCCAGCCCACTCTTGCTACAAAATAAATGGTAGCACTAGGGCTCATTCTGGGGATTCTGTATCTAAATCCAAAGTTCTTCCCACGGGTTCACACAAAGACTGACAAAGTCAAAGGCAATTCTTTCCTTAAGTTTTTACTATGGAAATTTTCAAACATATACAAATTTAGACAAAATAGTATAATGAACCCTAGGTACCTATCACCTGGGCCCACTTATCATCAACCCATGGTCAACCTTTTTCCATGTATACCTTCCCCCACCCAGCCAATATTATTTTGAACAAATTGAAGGCATCATTTCACCCATAAATATAACTTCAATACCATCATCAGGCCTAAAAAGAATTAACATTTCCTAAATATCAAATATCCAGGGTTAAAATTTCGAATTATCTCATAAATGTTATTTAAAAATTTACAGTTTGGGGGTGCCTGGGTGGCTCACTTGGTTAAGCATCTGCCTTCGGCTCAGGTCATGATCCCAGGGTCCTGAGATTGAGCCCCGCATAGGGCTCCCTTCTCCGCGGGAAGCCTGCTTCTCCCTCTCCCTCTGCCTTCCTCCTCTCTCTCTCTCTGTCGAATAAATAAAATCTTTTTAAAAAAATTTACAGTTTATTTGAATTAGGGTCCAAATCAGGTCCAAAATTTGCCATTGGTTCACATGTTCCCCAAGTCTCTCTTTTTTTTTTTAAGATTTTATTTATTTATTTGACAGAGAGAGAGCGCGCACAAGCGGGGGGGGGGGGGGGCGGCAGGCAGAGGGAGAAGCAGGCTCCCCACCGAGCAGGGAGCCCAATGTGGGGCTTCATCCCAGGACCCCAGAATCATGACCTGAGCCGAAGTCAGACACTTAACCGACTAAGTCACCCAGGAGCCCCCAAGTCTTTTTTAATATATAGGTTCCCCTTCATCTCTTTTCATTTCCATACAATTTAAATGTAAAGGAACTGGGTCATTTTCTGATAGAGTTTTCCACAGTCTGGATCTTTTTGCCCCTATCAGCATGATGTTGTGTGATATGTTCCTTTGTATTTCCTATAAATCAGTATTGTATTTAAAGCAGTGATTCTCAATCCTTCCCAAGAGTATCAGAGTCATCTGAATGGCTTGTTAAAACAGATTGTTGAGCCCCACCTTCAGCTTCTGATTTTGGTCTGGGGCAGTCCTGAAAATTCGCATTTCAGGTGATGTTGACCACACCCAAGAACCGATGATGTAAACTACACTGGGGCTCATTCAGATTCAGAGTTAACTTTTTCTCTGGGAGACTACCTCACCTGGCACTGTGTTCTTCCATCAAGGGGTACATAATGCCTTGGGTGTTATAGACAACTGATGAATCACTGAACTCTACCTCTGAAGCTAATAATACATTATATGTTAATTAATTTTCAATTTTAAAAAAGAGGTACATAATGTGTAGTTGCCTTTTTTTGTGATATTAACAGTCTTTGATGCTCAGCGCTTGAATCTATTCATTCATTTGGTATTGCAAAATGGTGATATTCAATCATTCCTGTTTCATTTACTAGCTAGACTACTTCTAGGAAGAGAAACTTCCTCATCTACTAAATAGTTACCCAGTGGGATAGTTCATATAGGAAAGACCCATTTTGAGCATGAGTTGGCACTAGCATCAGCTACAGATTTGTTTTTGTGTTTATCTGTAGGGTCATTATAAACTCATGTCATTATACGTGTTTGATGCATTTCGAACATTATAATTATTATCCTTATTGATTCTCAAATTATCCCATCTTTGACCAGTGGGACCCTCTTCAAATTGGCTTCTGAATCTTTGTGTTGAAGGAGCTGAAGGCAAGCTGAGGGGTACCTGGGTGACTGTCGGTTAAGCGTCTGCCTTCAGCTCAGGTCATGATCTCAGGGTCCTGGGATCGAGTCCCACATGGGGCTCCTTGCTCAGTGGGGAGCCTGCTTCGCCCTCTGCCCCTCCCCCAACGTGTGTGTGTGTGCACGTGCACCCTCTATCTCTCTCAAAAATAAATAAATAAAATTAAAAAAAAAAAAAAGAAGGCAAGCTGAGGGCAAAGCACAGGCTGACACCCCGCAAACCCCCGCCCCCAGGTGGGATATGGGTGACATTCCTCAGGCACTCCCGGCTGCCCTAAAGCTAAGGGAAGGAAAAACAAATGGCTAACTTACAGAGATTACAGTCCTGCAGGACAGGAGTCTCCCTCAGTTTACAAACGTCTTAGTGATTTACAAGAAAAAAGCATTCTTATGAATAACCTAACTTCCAAAAGGAAACTGCCAACCGTCCTAATGTTAATGCTAGAAAGAAAACCACCTTAACATGACACTGGCAAGGCCTCCAATATCTTGTATGTCCTCTTTAGCATAGGAAAGTTCTTTTGAAAACCTCCCTTTCTCCTTACCTCCTTCAACTCCCAAGTATAAAATCAGTCACGCCTCACAGCCCCGGTGCAGCTACTCTTCCTGCCCACGGGTCCTGTCCCTGTGCTTTAATAAAATCATCTTTTTGCACCAAAGACATCTCAAGAATTCCTTCTTGGCTGTCAGCTCCAGACCCCACCAACATTCAAAAACTACATCACTTGTAATATGTGTTTGCCGTTATTACTTAAGAATGTTGAGAATATTCAAGTCTGTTATAGAAAATAAGAGAATGAGACAAATAAAGAGGGTAGATGACATTAAGTGGAGAAGCAGATAGCTTGTGAAACAAGTTAGACCTTGATGAGTAGAACAGGTGTCTGCTGATACGGGAAGAGATGGACAAACGAGGTCAGCACTGAATACTCACGAGGCACACGAAACACCAAATATTTATGAGACACTCAATATTTATAAGATCTTAAATCAGCTATCCCTTTGTGCTCCTATTCTGGCACTCTGCATCCTCTGCCTAAGATTTACAGCTAAAACCCATAGCTGCCCATCATGTAATTTGTAAGCTCCAGCTATCACCCGGAATTCTCACCCTTGTGCACCTACAAGAGAGTGTAGGTGAGGGAATGCTTTCCCTGACCCTCTCACAGTCCCTAGCTGAGTCTGAAAATTAAACTGGCAAAGACAGATCAACAGGAGAAAATCCTACAGATTTATTTAATGTAAGTTTTATGTGACATAGGAGCCTTCACAAGGAAATGAAAACTCAAAGAAACAGATCTGAGTATTTTATGCAACATTTGATGAAGAGTGGGCAGTTGTGGGGGAATAAGTTGAGGAGTCTGAGGTCATTGTAGTGAACTGGGGGAATCCAGCAAGGACTCTTGGTTCAGATTCTTCTTGGAGCTTAGATAAGGATGCTCCTTTCCTCCAGGCATAGGGAGAGCACCCCTTACATGAGGATTTTATGACCTGTTTCAGGGGAAAACGGCAGAGAAAGATCAGAGTGACCATCTTGCTTTTGCCATTTTCTCAAATTCCTTCAGCTTGAAGTATTCAAAATGCCAAGGTGTCATAGTTGGGGTAGTGTGTCCCGAACCCCATCGAGAGCAAGAGCATTTAGGGCCCAGCCATCATCAATCTGCTGAGCCCCCTGGCTCACCCACAACTCCATCCTTGTAAGAGGCTGGTGCAGCAGAAAGATGGGATTGATGAACATTACATAACACAGGTTCACATGGGCTGGTTCTTCCACAAATTGGCAGCCTGTCCTGAGGGGGTTAACCTTCCCATTCTCTTTTCCATTGCTTTTCACTGCATGTTTTTCATTGGTTTAATAAACCAAATAATTCACAGATCTTAATTTTGCCTGTGAGCCATTCTGTTCTGTGATCTGTGGGATTGCTTGTTCTATAGTACATTAAGAGGCTGCCATAAAATCAAGGTAATTTCTCACATGATAATCCTTTTGACACATGACAAAATGTTCCAGGCTCATCTTGTACACTTCTTGCCCTAGACCTGAAATCATCCACAATTCTTCAGTGATTCCAGGCTACTTTTAGTGGGAAATAGTATTTGAGGCTGCAGTCTGGATACTGGGGGTGCTCACTGCTCCTGGGTTGGCAAAGTATCTTTTTTTAAAAGATTTTATTTATTTATTTGACAGAGAGTGAGCGCACAAGCAGGGAGAGCAGAAGGCAGAGGGAGAAGCAGGCTCCCCACTGGGCAAGGAGCCCGATGCAGGACTTGATCCCAGGACCCTGGGATCATGACCTGAGCCGAACCAACCAACTGAGCCACCCAGGTGTCCCAGTAAAGTATCTTTTGAATTATATATTGTTATATGGGCTTTTCAGGTCTTCCATTAAAATGCATAATTTAAAGTTAAATATGTAGGGGGCGCCTGGGTAGCTCAGTCGGTTAAGCATCCAGACTCTTGATTTCAGCTCAGGTCATGATCTCAGGGTCATGAGATCAAGTCCAGTGTCGGGCTCCGAGGGGAGTCTGCTTGAGATTCTCTCTCTCCCTCTCCCTCTGCCCCTCATCATCTCCCTCCCTCTCTAAATAAATAAATAAAGTTAAATATACAGGCTCAGACCTGAACCTACTCCTTAATATAATCAACCCTCAATTAGACTGTACAGATAAATGCATAAATGAGAGAGGAACTAGAGATACCAGATTTGAGGTTAAACGTGACAAACTGAACAAACATTTATCTCCAACTTCTAAAGCCTACTAAAATGGCATATACCCGTAAAAGACAAGGAAAACGAGAGGATAACAGCAGATAGTAAATGCAACAAAACTTTAGGAGCTGAAAAACAAGTGAATGAGTGCTAAACAAATTCACAAGCTAAAAAAAGCTAAATTCTCCTAGAATATTGAAGAAATAAAATACTATTCAACTCATTCACTGAGACCAGCATAACCTGATATATAAGATGAAGACACTATAACACAGAAATATCAAGCTTATTTCACTCATGAAACAGGAGGCAAAAATCGTACACAAAATATTAGCAAATTGAATCCAACCAGGTGAAAGAAAGGAAGAAAGAAAGAAAGAAACCCCACCGCTACAAAGTAGGATTTATCCAGTTATGCAACAATGTTTAATATTTAAAAATGTATAAATGTAATTGACCACATAAACAGATTAAGAGAAAAACCACAGGAACATCTCAATAGAAACAGAAAAAGCCTTGGATAAAGTCCCATGCTGATTAAGGATAAAAAACTCTTTGTAAATTGGAACTAGAGGATGTTCCTTAACCTAATAAACAGTAACTATTAAAATCTTACAGCAAATATTATCCTAAATGGGAAAATAGCAGATTCACTCCCAAATTAAGAATTGAGAACAATGCCTGATGTCCTCAATTTACTTGGTGTTGTGTGGGAGGCCCTAAATAGATCTGTACAACAAGAATAGTAAATTAGGGGCACCTGGGTGGCTCAGTTGTTAAGCGTCTGCTTTTGGTTCGGGTCATGATCCCGGGGTCCTGGGATCGAGCCCCGCATCGGGCTCCCTGCTCAGCGGGAAGCTTGCTTCTCCCTCTCCCACTCCCCCTGCTTGTGTTCCCTCTCTCGTTGTGTCTCTCTCTGTCAAATAAATAAATAAAATCTTAAAAAAAAAAAAAGAATAATAAATTAGAGGCTTACAGAACAAAAAGAGGAAATAAAGCTACAATTGTTTGCAGATAACATGATTTTTTTTTTACATTACCAAACAAAAAATTAAGAATAATAGAATTTAACAATGAAAGTGGATGTAAAATTAATACATATCTATACCAAAAAACAACCAACTAAAAACATAGCTAGAACAAAAAAATATATACCACTTAGTGTAGTATGAAGGTATATCCAACAAAAATCTAACAAAAAATATATGTGACCTAGATGGAGGAAATAATAAAACATTTGTAAGAGACATTTTTAATTACCTAAGTAAATGAAGAGCCATACCATGTTCATGTAGTCGAAGACTTAACATCATAAAGATATCAATTCTCCCCAAATTGATCTATAAGTCTACTCCATTTTCTATCAAAATGTCAACAAAAACAGGGGGTTTTTTTGTTTTTGTTTGTTTTGTTTTATTTTGGAGAGAGAGCACACTCTCGCATGCGAGCAACACAGAGAAAGGGCAGAGGGAGAGAGAGAATCTCAAAATCTCAAGCAGGCTCCACACCCAGCATGGAACCAGACCCTGGGCTCGATCTCATGACCCTGAAATCATGACCTGAGCAGAAATCAAGAGTCAGACACTCAACCAAGGCACCAGGCACCCCTCAGCAGAGTTTTTAATGAAACTGTTAAGATGATTCTAAAATATATATGGAGAAGTAAAAACAAGACTAGCCATGACACTTCCAGAAAGATCAGGGCAGAGAACTTACTCTACCAAATACCAGAATTTATTATAAAGCTATAAAAATTAAGATGGTATGGTACTGATGTAGGGATGGAAAAATTAACTGACAAAATAATGCATAGTCCATTAGCTTTACATATATAAAACTTTGGTATATAATACCGATGTCAAAATAATAATAATTAATAGTAATAATAATAATACAGGTGGCCTGTCAAAAGAGTGGGGAAAGGAAAGACGAAATATGGAGGTTGGAAAAACGCCACATGGAAAAAAATGAAATTGAATTTCTAGTTTACACCATATACAAAAATCAACTCCAAATGGTTTAAGAAGTGGTGGAAGAGGCAGGCAGGAGATTATTGGTTTTCATTATAAGCCTGGCAGTACTAATTTAACTGTTGTGTTATTTAGATTAAAATATAGATTCATTTTTAAAATATAAATAAAATTTTTAAGAGAGAAAAAGTCCAAGCATTAACAAAGATATAATGAAAAATAACATTCATACACTTTTTGGGAGGGCAATTTGAAAATATCTGTCAAAATTTAGCTGCACATAGTCTTTGATCCAGCAATCTCTCTTCTTGGAGCCTATCCTACAGTTATACTTGCTGAGAGATATATGTACATGAATTTTGTTGCACCATTATTTGAAATAACAACAATAAAAGGTATATACAACCTAAATGACCACCAGTAGATGATTGGTCAAATAAATAACGGTACCTCTAGTCAACGAAATATTTCGCAAACAGTACAAAGAAAAAAATAAAAAGCTCAAAAGTTTGAGATTTCAGACGTGGAGAAATCCCAGGTGAAGACAAACTCAAAAGTGTGTCTTGGGGAGTACGTAAGATGGGGTGGAGATAGAGGCCATCGAAGCTTAAGAAGTCAATAATGTGCAAAGCCAGAGTGGTAAGGATGGCTCATTGGGCATTACTCAAATGTTGAGGGCAGAGAGAAAAGGTGCAAACCAGGAGCATAAGTCACTAGTGAATGTGAAGGAATGCTGGAGAAGTAAGTTGACAAAATCTCAAAAGAAGAGGGGGAGAAAGCCAGAGGCAGGACTTAAGAACTGGCAGTTTATTACGGAATTGATCCAATCAAGTCAAAATGAGGTTGCGGGGAGAGGAAGACAAGAAAGGAGACAGCAGATGAAGAGTGTTTCCGTAAGCTAGTTACTACTCCGGGTACCTGCGGGGCAAGTCTCTTAGGAGACCCTCTGAGGAACCATGTATTTCAGAAATGAATCAATCTTCTAACCGATAGAAGACTGGGGCATGATCCACTACCTCCTCTCCCATTAGTTCAGGGCTGCCTCTGGGGGCAGTAAGTCCCTACCCTCTCCTGCCCATTCAGAATTGTGCCTGCCTGCACAGGCTTTCGGGATGGGACATCAGTGTGCATCAGAAGTGACCACAGAGCTGCAGCTGAAGTCATAGGTGGGCTAAGGGGATGTAGCATAGGACACCAACAGCATCTCCACAAGGGTTTTGTGTTTGTGCAGGAGAGGAAATAGAATGCGCTGGAAGAGACAATGAAGAACAAGGAGCCAAACTTTGGATTATTGTCCTCTAGGAGATAAGGGCATTTGGAGAAAGAGCAAGAAAAAAAGTGTCTTGAGGAGGGAAGGAGAAGAGGAGCCAAGCTTTCTGCAAGATAGGAGGTATGGGGAAAAGCATTGTGTGAAGAGGTTGAGGATTTCAGGCAATCTCTTTACTGTGGAATTCTAATGGCACAAGGGAAACAGCTAAAAGAGGAACAGTGGGGTAGGGCAGATGTCAGCTCCGTATGGGGATGTAAGCCCACATCAGTTGTTGCAGCCCTGAATGCCTACTCAGAAGTGGCCTTGAGAGACAGTAGTAAGGGGAAATCCTCCCCAAAAGCAGAACATCCGGCACTATACATGGTCATCCACATCAGTGGAAAGAGAAGTGGCCTGGTGTTAAAATATATAGAGATTCTTCATGAACAGCGGTGAATGGCTTATTTATTGGTCAGGGGCCTTGAATGAGTAAGATTAGAAGCTTGGGGGCAGGGAAGTATGGAGAAGAGGTGTGTGTATACGGACCTATGGGAATCATAAAATGTGAAGGTCTTTGTGTCATAGAACAACCACCAGAGAACATCCATCGTGGAAGAGGCACTATAACACAAAGTGGAAGACAATGACTAAGCCAGCTAGGGTCAACTAGCCTCCATCCTTGGCCATCCCCAAACAGGGACAACGAGGTTATAAATGTGTGGTGGAGGCCATATCTGCTACAACAGTGTGGGCTCCCACCCACCAACGCTGATCAGCTCTGGTTGCTGCCCAAACAGTCCAATGCTGAGGCTCTAATTTGGGACCATCCCTAGAGGAAACCAATCAGCCACATCTTGGTAAGTTAATTACAACTGGGTCCTCTCCAAACCAAATCTGGAAAGGGCTTAATTCATTTCATAGGAATTGATACATATTCTGGGTGTGGGTTTGACTTTCCTGCCAGCAAAGCCTACTATCCAAGAGTTCACATACTGTCCGATCCATTAGCATTGGATCTTGCATAGCATCACTAGGGACCGTGGAACCCACTTTATAAAAAAAGCATATGGATGTGTGACCATGGGATCCACTGGTACTATCATAGACCACACCATCCTGAAGCTGCCAGCTGATGGATCAATGGAAAAGCCTTTTGAAGACAGAGCTAAGCTTTCAACTCAGAGATGACACCCTGCGGCCTGGGGCACTATACTTATACATTTTAAGTCAATAACTAGCATATGGTACTGTGTCCCCAAGAGGTAGAACACATGCATCCAGGAACCAAAGGTTGGAAATCGGAGTATCCATGCTTACCGTTACTCCCAGTGAACTATTCAGGAAATTCGTGCTTCCTGTCCCCGTAACTCCAGACTCCGAGTTTCTAGAGGTCATGGTTTCCAGATGCAGAATGTTTCCACCACAGTACACAGCAAGAGTTCTATTAAACGAAGCTACACTTGCTCCTCACCATGGCCCAGAGACCTGAAGACAAAAGAAAAAACTGATTCACTTCAGGGCACCTGACTGGCTCAGTCTGTAGAGCATGTGACTCTTGATCTCTGGGTTGTGGTTGTGAGTCCAAGCCCCATGTTGGGTGTAGAGCTTACTTTAAAAAAGGAGGGGGGGGGGTGCCTGGGTGGTTCAGTCAGTTAAGCATCTGCTTTCGGCTCAGGTCATGATCTGGCGTCCTGGTTTAGAGCCCAGAGGTGGGCTCCCTGCTCAGCAGGGAGCCTGCTTCTCCCTCTCCCTCTACTGCTCCCCCTGCTTGTGCTCTCTTGCTCTCTCTCTGTCAAATAAATAAATAAATAAACTTGAAAAGAAAGATTCACTCTCCCAGCAGAAGGAATCCTTCCTTATCATCAGGAGGAGTCAGGGCTGTAAGGAACAAGGAGAATACATACAAAACCCAAGGGTTCACAGCCTGAAAAGGCCATGCGACCAGGCTCTTGGGGCTCAGACTCCTCAAGCTATGTCTTCCCCTAGGTTAGCAGAAGTGCTAGCCAAGGCTGGGAACAATCTAGAATGGGTAACAACGGAGGGAGAGGACTACCAGATGGGACTCCAGAACCGCTGTATAGTGGGACTGTAATTAGTCACGCTAACTTTCCATTTATAAGCTTCTCGGGGAAGAGATCAAGCAGGGTCCTGAAAAGGCTGTTTAAGGGTAGGGTGAAAGGATGATACAGCAAGTAGATCCAGGCAGGGCAAGGAGTGAACTACATGGGTGCCACGTGGTGCTGCCCAGGCTTCCTCTTGAGGACTGCTCACTGCTGCTGGGGCGCTGTGTCCCCTGGGGGCTCTCAGCTGAGCTCTTTCACATTGTTCTCAGCAGAAGCAGCTGCCTTGCCCAAGTCCTTACCCCCTTTCTGGGAACAGCTCACATCCAAGACTAGATGATGTGCCAGTTACCTCAATTCCAGACCATCCTGGGAGGTCGTCCCAGCCTGAGAAATCCCTGTGGGATTGGCTACCCTGACTTAGTTCACCTCCCCCTCCCGCCCCCCGCAGCCCCCAATCCTGCTTCCTTCCCTTCCAGGTGCTGTTCCCTCGCTCCCTCAGTGGGCCTCCTGCACACAGATCTCAAAGTTTGTTTCCCAGAGAACCCAAATGATGACAGTGCATGTTCAGAGATAAGAAGGCAACCAGCAGAAGAAACCAGTTCACAAAGTTAAAAGTGGTTTTCTCTAGGGAGAGGAACAGGGCTGAGGCGAGGGGGGCAGGAGACTGTCGTTATATCCCCCTCTGTGCCCTTCCTGCTTTTTAACACACATGTATTAATTCCGTCATTAAAACTTTTGTTCACTTAAACTTTTTTCATTTAAAGAATTCGATACTGTCACTCTCTTGTTTTAAAACTTTCCATTGCTTCCCATTGCATTTAGAATAATCCTTGAGAATTGTTAACATGGCTTATAAATCCCTCCCTGACTGGTCCCTGCTGAGTTTCCTACCTCACTCTCTCTGTTAGCTGCCTTCTGGACTCAGAGTTTCTCAAATGAGCCTCTCTTCCTAACCGGGGCTTCAAACATGCCTGCTCTGTCTGGAATACTTTACCCGTCCTCCCCTCCACCTGGTTCTCTGCTATTCCATCCATCAGACTTCTGCTTGGATGTCACTTTCTCAGGGAGACCTTCACTGCCCCTCAAACTATATTAGTCACCCCTTTATCATTCCCACAGCATCTGTAGGAATGCACCTGTCACTAGATCCAGTATATCTTAAAATATTTTGCAAAGTCGGAGGGTACTGAAAATAATGAGGAATTGGCTAATAGCACTGGGAATATTTGTTAATAAACTCAACTGAGAAAGTTTCAAAAAATAATAATAATAATGTCAGTCTCCCGAAATCATCCATTTACCGTCCACAAGGACCGTCTTGCTACACCTGTCATCACCACCCCCTGGCACATAACTGCAGCACAGTAGATGTTATATATTCACTGAGTTTTGCCAAAACGTCTTTAGAGTCTCAGCTCTGTACCCAACAAGTTAGGTAACCTGTCCGAGCTGCAGTTTGCTCAAGTATAAGATGGGGATAAAAATAACACCTACCTTGGAGGGTTGTTTTGAGAATTAACTGAGATGTCTTGGCAAAACCCTGAGCACAGTGCCTGGCATATGGTAAGCATTTGATTAATGTATGCTTAAAATGAAGAAAGGCCGTATCCATATACACTGACATCAGCAAATTTTGAGACTCACTTTTTACCCTTTCCAACACTGAATGCTGTGTTTTCAAATATTTTTGTAAAAATACACGTATATTTTTGTAAATTCATAGGCAAAAACAAAGGGGGGGATCTCATGGTTTTAAGCCAACGTGTATTTTCAAGTCAAGAGGCTTTGTTAATGAGATGTCCCTGCTATCCCATGACGGGCACACCATAAAGAAAGCAAAGGGTGCCCGGCTGGCTCAGTCCACGGAGCATGCAAATCTTGATCTCAGGGTTGTATGTTCAAGCCCCACGTTGAGTGTAGAGATTACTTAAAAATAAGATCTTTAGGGGCGCCTGGGTGGCTCAGTCAGTTAAGTGTCTGCCTTCGGCTCAGGTCATGATCTGACGTCCTGGTTTAGAGCCCAGAGGTGGGCTCCCTGCTCAGCGAGGAGTCTGCTTCTCCCTCTCCCTCTGCCCCTTTCCCCTGCTCATGCTCTCCCTCTCACGCTCTCTCACTCTCTCAAATAAATAAATAAAACCTTTAAAAATAAATAAATAAAATAAAATCTTTTTTTAAAAAAAACCAAATACTCAGTGCTCCCCTCCTTGTCACAGCTTATTTGGGGGGACGGCGTATTTGAGAAGGGAGTCCCAACCATGGCATTATTACCGTGCAAGGCCCCATGCGGTGAAATTGCAGGTATTTCTCATCTTCCCTTCAGGTTTTGCCACAGCCCTGTTGCTTGTGCTATGGGAAGATAGGGGGCCCATCTCTCCCCAGCCAGCCCAGGTGGCTGCCTCTGCCTCCAACGTTTCCAAGTGACGTAGAACCCTACAGGCCCAGAGGCCCCTCCACACTTCCTGTGTGGGGTTCAGAAACTCGCCTCCCCTCCCAGCCTTAGGTGCCTGCTTCGGAAAATGGTGAGTCTCCCTCTCACGGGTCCCCTTTTTCATCCCGGCATTGGGAACAATGACCTCAGGGTCCTCACCTTCAGCAGGGGTTTTGGGAAAGTCCTCTGGTTTCTTTTTCAGAAGTAATAAGCCACCGGCCTCCGCCATCTTAGGTAGAATAAGGGTCCATCCAGTGAGAGAAGGATGCAGTCGCGGAACCTCTGGAGAATTCTGGGACTCTGTCTCTTATCAGGTAAGTAGGATGAAATGAGAAAGGGTGGTATTTCTCCAGACTATGGGAAGGCTCCCAGGCTACCTTGGTGCTGCCCAGTGGTCCCAAGGAGCCTCATTTACCATAAGATGGAAGGAATGTTTTGTGCTACATTAAGGCAGGGATCTAAGACTGCAAGCTAGTGGGAAAGAATACGCTCCATGCACGGGAGAATTTTCAGGGAACAGCCAAAGAAAAGCATTTGGGATCATTGCTTTTGAAAGCAGAGAACTTTATCTGCCTCCAAGAACAAAAGCTGGTTCATCAGTAAACTACCCAGCCTTTAAGAACGAACACAAAAGAGATTAGAGCTAATCTCCACCCCTCCTCCATGCCAGGAATCTCAAAGTTAATCCCCAAGACAATACACACTGATGACCAAGAGCTTTTAATTAATTTAGTCCTTTTTGAAGCAAGGGAGAATATAAATTGATAAATAACCAAAAGCAATTCCACATCCCATAGGAGATAAGATAAAAAAATAAAATAAAGATTGCCGTTTAAGTGCCAGAGACTGTATAAAGAAAAAATTCTTTACACGTGTTACCTAATTTAATTCTTACCTCCATCTTGGAAGGTAAACGTTACATCCTGTATTTTACAGACAAAGAAACTGATACGCAAAGGTAGTAAATAACTTGTTTAAAGCCACACAGCTAGTAAGTGCGAAAGCAGACCTGGGGAACGCGACTGTCTACGCGCTTCATGGCTACATGGTGTAAAATGGCTCAGGATGGCTTTATTTCAGCGGCCTAGAAAAGGCTGGGGCTCCTCAGAGCCAGAGCCATGAGGTCTCCACTTCCTGCTTCGCTGTGAGGGTCTCAGGCTTTTTTTTTAAGATTTTATTTATTTATTTGACAGAGAGAGACACAGCGAGAGAGGAAACACAAGCGGGGAGAGTGGGAGAGGGAGAAGCAGGCTTCCCGCCGAGCAGGGAGCCCGATGCGGGGCTCGATGGGGGCTCCATGCGGGCTCCATGCGGGGCTCGATGGGGGCTCAATGGGGGCTCGATGGGGGCTCGATCCCAGGACCCTGGGCTCATGACCTGAGCCGAAGGCAGACGCTTAACGACTGAGCCCCCCAGGCGCCCCAGAGTTTCTCAGGCTTGAAGGCTCACACAAATCACCTGGTATTCTGCAGCTTCTGCTTCAGCGGGACTGGAGTAGTGATTGCCATTCTGCATTGCTAATAAGCTCTGGGGCTTTTAAATCTGCGACTGGTCCAAGGAAAACATTTTGAGGTTGTCAAGGGGCAGGGTGTGACTCCTGCAAGGAGGGATCAGGCATTTTCTTTTTTTTTTTTTTTTTTTTTTTTAGATTTTATTTATTTATTTGACAGAGAGAGACACAGCGAGAGAGGGAACACAAGCAGGGGAGTGGGAGAGGGAGAAGCAGGCTTCCCTCCGAGCAGGGAGCCCGATGCGAGGCTCGATCCCAGGACGCTGGGATCATGACCTGAGCCGAAGGCAGACGCTTAACGACTGAGCCACCCAGGCGCCCCGGGATCAGGCATTTTCTTAGAGGCTTATAATATCAACTATGTTTTCCCAGGGCGGAGGGGGCAGGGGAGATGGAGAGAGAGAGAGAGACTGGATATCAATGTCCCAAGCACCCCTCAAGATTTGACATCATGAGACTGTGCCCCATCTGCTCTGGAAATGGATGGGTGGTGGGCGGGTGGAGGGGGTCTCACTCCATGTAGAGGCTGTTGGTAAAAGAGAGGTCCAGGTATACGGAAAACTTTCAGGCAACATCAGGGAAACTGGTCATCCATAATGAGTCCAAGTTAGTGCTAAGTGAGGAGCCCATTGGAAATGTGACCAGGCTGGTCAACACACCGGCTCTACGTGATGAGTAAGGGGAGTGTCAAATATCTCCATCTCAAGCAGAAAACAAATGGAAAAAGTGAACAGACAAGCCAGAGCCAGAGACAGAACAAGATTCTCAACATTTGTACCTAACTGAGAGCTTGCTTTTCTTCCACAGTCTGATTTTCAAAATGGAGGCTTGGTGGCAAAATTCTTTTGCTATTTCTCCAGTGGCCCAAAAAGTAGCCTGAACTTTTTCTACCTCCTGTTTGTCAAATATTGAGTGTCATGTTCAATGCTAGATGCTTCTTTGCTTTGTTTCATCCAAACTGATCAGGAACCCCTGGTCCATACCCAGCAATACACATCACTTACCTGGGGTACAGCAATGAGTATGACCCAGGGGTGGTTGGGAAAGACTTTAGATGTTCAGAAATGCTCAGACCAGACCACATTACTTTCTCGGCTTGGAATTTCAGGGACCCACAACATTTACTAACTCTTTTTTCTTTCTTTTTTTTTTTTATTTTCTAGTTGGCGCTTGGGGGCAGGAAGGTAAGATATGCTTTCTTTCCTTGTTATGAAATCAACCTGGCATTCTTTGTTTTTATGAATGGAGCTTTCTCTAGACTCCCCCCACCCCCACCCCCACCAACAGAGCTTCCCCAGAGACCTATAAAAGAGGTTTCTACCACCTTCTCCTTTGCCTTTTCCTGGTCAGTCTAGAGATAGTTCCAGCCCAGAAGAGGAAAAGCAATGGACATCATAGGAAATACAAGTCTTAACCATTCAAAAGAAAAAAATTGAGACTGTTGAGTTGAATGTGCCAAAAGTTTTCATTTGTTTGCATTTCATATTTGATGTGGGATTTTGTAGAAGGTATGAATGTATGCACGGGGATGTGGTGAATAAGCCTCTGGAGCATCATTTGGGTGCACCTTAGAGTCACATGTCCAAATACTCTGAATGTGTGTGCATTGCATTCATGTGTGCACACGAATGTGAGTACACCTGGCCTGGACTTACTTCCCGATCACAGTGGCAGAGTCAGGAGTGTCCCAGGATTGGAAGGCTTTCTATTCAATCAGCTCCTCTGTGCTGAGTGACCCATTTTGTGTTTTAAGGCGGCCACTGGGCCCATCTACATTCTGTGACACTGCCCCCTTTGCAATGTTTTTAGAATCCTTTCTTTTTTTTTCTTTTTTACCCTGCAGCATGCTTTACTATTACCTTATTGACAGATGGAATATGTCGAAAGCACTCATGTGCTTCAGGGTAACTAATCTCTTCTGCAAGCTACTGCCAGTTAGAGTTGATTTTTCTTCATCGTTGATTTATGTGCAATACCTATCTTCTTTTTTCCCCAGCTTTATTGAGATATAATTAATGTATAACACAATGTAAGTTTAAGGTGTATAATGTGGTAATTGATACTGCAAAATTACTACTTAGGATCCATGTTTGTAAATTGCCATCAGGTGTTAATGTAGGATGTAGGGCCCCAAACAGCTTTTCCTATACAGTCATGAGGAATTTGAAGATCCATTGTTGTCTTCTTTTTAATTTAGAAGATTATTTTTATTTTTTTAAGATTTAAAAAAAATCTCCACACCCAATGTGGGGCTCAAACTTACAACCCCAAGATCAAGAGTCGCACATTCTATCAACCGTGCCAGCCAGGCGCCCCAGAAAATCACATTTTAATACTGTAGAGAAATGGAAAGATAAATATAAACTTGTCCATAATTATTTCACCAGTCATAAACATTGCTGACAGGCTGACGCAATTCCATGATGCAGTCTTTTTTTTCCTTTTCTTTTTCTTTTTTTCTTGGAATTGAGTTGACATACAATGTTACATTAGTTTCAGAAGGTCCTGACCCAGGGGAGCAGGGTCTGTTCTGAGTAGCTGATAGAAGTATAGCTAATAGTTGCTTTATCATTTCCTTTTCAGAGACTGAGGAACCTACGGGTAAGAGGATTTTCACTCTATGTGGAACAAAATGGTATTAAGGACAATCGTAGTAATAAACACTGAGAACCAGAACTACCAGAGGAAAAATACAATTGTCCATCGGTAGGATTTGTAAGAAATGCGCCTACGTCTGCGGCTGTCATGTATCCCTGAGCACGCGTTCAGGGAAGCATACACGTGTGGGTGTGGGTGGGAGCCACCACTGAATTTTTATGTAAATCACAAGTTCTTTGAAGGCACAGATGGCGTCTTATTCACCTGGCCCAGCGCCTGGCACATAGTAGGGGCCCAGCAAATATTTTTTAAATGAGTAAATGATCACTAATTCCCTTTCTTCAAGAAGCTGATGGTTTTCTGTAGAAGATAAATAACTGATAATACAGTGTGTTGTGCGCTGTGATATGGGTAAGTACCAGCTAAAATGAGCTATAAAAACAGTAGTGGTCAACTCTACAGAAGATAGTGGGGAAGCTTCCCCAGAGGTGATTCTTGAGCTGAGTTTTAAAGGATGAGCTTTGGGACGCTGGGATGGCTCAGTCAGTTAAATGTCTGACTCGTGATTTTGGCTCAGGTCATGATTTCAGGGTCATGAGATCGAGCCCTGTATCAGGGTTTGTGCCGAGCATGGAGCCTGCTTAAGATTCTGTCTCTCTCTTTCTCTCTCTGCCCCTCCCGCTCACATGCACTCTCTCTCTCTCTCTTAAAAAAAAAAAAAGTAATAAAATAAAGGATGACTTTGTATTTTATTTTTTTTAAAGATTTTATTTATTTATTTGACAGAGAGAGACACAGGGAGAGAGGGAACACAAGCAGAGGGAGTGGGAGAGGGAGAAGCAGGCTTCCTGCTGAGCAGGGAGCCCGATGCAGGGCTGGTTCCCAGGACCCTGAGATCATGACCTGAGCCGAAGGAAGACACTTAACGACTGAGCCACTCAGACGCCCCAATGACCTTGTATTTTAGGAAGAAGAATATTTTAGTCAGAGGAGTTAAGGCTGTGTAGTGTGAGGTTAAGAAGCTAGAGTGCCATATTTGAACCCTGGATCAACTTCTTATTCGTTGAGTGTCTGAATAATTTACTTCACTCTTCTATGCTATAGCATCATCATGTATAAAATGGAAATAATAATGATACCTAGCTTGTAAGTTTGTTTTAAGGATGGAATAAGTGATTCACTTAGAACATCATCTGACATATAGAAGCAATGGGTGAATTTTAGTTATTATTCTATGGGAAACATGCAGACTAGATAATAAGCATTAGAGTTTATTGAGCATGCGTATTCTAGGTATTGCCCTAAATATTTTACCTGAATTTCTCATTTAATTCTCCTAATCTCCCTATTCTACAGATAAGGAAACCAAGGTTTAGAAAATAAATAGCCCAAACACTGAGATAAATAGAAATGCAGATTTAGTTGGTACTGATGCTCGTTTTCTTAACCATCATGAAACACTGTCTCTGGATGGATGTGTATTAAATCTTTGTGAGCATTCTAACTATTTCTAGGCACAGACGTCCAGGCCCTTCTATGAGCCTGTATGTCTAAGCTCTGCTACCAAATCTGCGCTGATAAAACTCCTGAGCAATTTTCTTTACATTCTTTACATTTCTTTTCAAACAAACACACCACGCAGAGTGAAGTGTCTATTTACTTTTAAATGATTTTATTTATGATTTCTAGCTTATTTAACATTGCTAAGAAATAGCAGTATTGAAAAATTATTTCTAAGTCAAAATAACATCAACTATCTACATCATTATACTCAACCCCCAATTATTAGCAGATAGATAAATCTGGAGAATGACTTGTTTACCATTCCGTATGATCTCAGCCAGAGAGGTGCCTGAGCAACTGGGTCAGAACTCAGTTCTGTTCTCCATTGTAGCAGGACTCCAAGAAGGAAAGGAAGAAAGTAACTAATATGTTTTCTTTAAGCATCCGCTATGTACCATTCATTTTAACCAGCATAATCCATTTAATACTCACAAATACCCTGTAAGGTGGGTGTTTCATCTCCATTTCCCAGATGAGTAAACTGAGGCTCAGAGAAATTCAATGACTTGTCCTCAAGCACATAGCCTAAGGCAGATCTGGGATCCAAACACAGGGCTGATGCAGTCCAGTGCTCTTTCCCCAACAGCATACTGTAGCAAAAAGCCCCCAACAGGGAGAGGGCTGTCTCTGAGCACCACCACCTCTCCTGTATTCCAGCTGCCACATCCAGGCTTGAGCATAACCTAGTGCCGCCCTGTGTCCCGGCCACAAGTCTTCTAAAAAGCAAGGATGCACCCCAGCCGCACCTCCCAGGATAACATTGCCTGCTGTGGGGAATGTGCCTGGGCTAAATTATCTTAGCGGATTTCAGTTGTCCACACCAATAGTGCCTCCCTCTAACAAAAATAATTGAGAGTTGATTATACTCAGGAGATGGTTCGACATAAAGCCACTTTTTATTGGAAGAACCATTCCTTTAAAATGAGTACAGTCCTTTACATAATTTAAGGGCAATGAAAGAAAAGTGGTATAAAATAAGGAGAAGGATGCTTTGTCTCTACTATGAGGGATTCTGTTCATTATAAGAGAGAACTTCTGAATGGTGAAAAATAGGTAAGACCAAGAATCAGTGGCTCAAAGATCTTGCGAAGATGAGTGAAGGTCTTTATCTCTGAGAAGACCCTTTCATGTCTATCCAGAATACAGTTTGTGCTAATGTAGGAGGCTGAGCTTGAAGACTTCTAGAATTTTTCAGCTTTAGGGTTTTAAGACTTTCTGAGCTTCAGTGGATCTGGATCTAGGGGCACATGCTGGTATAGTCTCAATGTGATGCATCTGAGCTGCATCAACAAGCATACCTCACCTTCCAGGCTTGGGGCTCCCTAAAGGATGGGCCTTCTTTGGAGGTTCTTGGGGATAATGTCTAGTCTCACTTGAAAATTTTTGTCTACAATTTAAACTTAATCCAAGGTTATTTTCTTACAGTGCTTTCCTTTTCTCATGTTCAGGTGAATCAACAGGTTCACCTCCAGAGAACGGTAAGTTTCTCTGTCTTTCATGGATGCCTTGAGGATGCAGGTGGGTGGTTAGAGGAGAGGGAATTGGTTGGGAGAGATTATCCCCAAGAACTGAGGTCATTCCAACTCCTGTTTTGGAAATATTCCCAAAGGGACTTTTCTAGGCTTTCCTTTACTTCCCTCCTCCCCTTCCCAAGCCCCCATGTCCATGCCTAAACTCTGAAGTCACGCTCAAAACGTTCTCCAGTTCCCCTTCTCCATCAGATCCCCTCTTTCATGCCCTCTAGCCAGTAGAGCTCCCCTTTGACGAGAAAATCCAAGACCTGGATGACGGGTGACCTTCTGCCTCTGGTTGGTTCTTCTATTCCTAATTTCCCTTTGCCAAAATCTTAATGGTTTCTCCCTCCAATTTCTCTTCTCTTCTCTCCCGTTTCCCAGGGTATAAAGTTTCCATCTCTGGAACCACGGTAGTGCTGACATGCCCTGAGGAAGTTGAAGGTGAAAATCTACAATGGGAAATGAATGGTGAAAAAATACCAGAGGCTAATGAAAAGCAGCTATCTCTGGATGAGTTTTCAGAAGTGGAGCACAGTGGTTATTATGCCTGCTATGGAGACGCCTCGAAGAAGAACTATCTCTACCTGAAGGCAAGAGGTAATACAGGTCCCCAGAGCAGACACCATGGGACACCTTAGAAAGGCCCATTTCAAGGGCGCATTTTCAATCATTTCTTCTAACACACCTCACGGTCCCCTGGTATCTTTGTGCTTCTCTTCTACTCAATCCTGAGACTCTCAGGGGCCACACAGCATCAGTGTTTTCTGAAATATGGATTAAACACCAATATGGGGTTATCTGGGAAAGCTCAGTCAGCACTTAGATCTAAAATAACAACTTTCCAAGAGGCAGGATCGCGTCATTTGCGTTATATCAAATCTGGAATTATGGCACATAGATAGGGTTTATCTGGTGCTTTATCCAGAGATCAATTCTTCAGAAGAATTTGCAAAACTGCTATAATAAAGTGTCATAAACTAAGGCACAATAATGATAGCTAACATTAGTTTCAAGCACTTGCATGGATTTTTTTCATATAATCCTCTCAACAACCATGAGTTAAGTACTATTTAGTTCCCATTTTTTATTTTTATTTATTTTTTTAAAGATTTTTTACTTATTTATTTGACAGAGAGACAGACAGCGAGAGAGGGAACACAAGCAGGGGGAGTGGGAGAGGGAGAAGTAGGCTTCCCGCTGAGGAGGGAGCCCGATGCAGGGCTGGATCCCAGGACCCTGGGATCATGACCAGAACAGAAGGCAGGTGCTCAACCATCTGAGCCACCCAGGCGCCCCTTAGTTCCCATTTTTTTAAAAGATTATATTTATTTATTTATTTATTTGAGAGAGAGAGAGCACAAGCACGGGGCAGGGAGAGGGGGAAGCAGGCTCAATCGCAGGACCCCGGGATCATGACCTGAGCCAAAGGCAGATGCTTAACCACCCAGGCACCCCTGTTTTATTCCCATTTTATACAAGGGGAAACAGGGACTTTGTGAGTTGAAAACACTTCTCACAATTCTCACAGCTAGTGAGTAAAGGAGCTGGGACTTGAACCCAGGACTCTCTGACTCCAGAGCCTCTACCCATAACCTTCACTCTTTGCTTGGTGTTACATACATTGAAAGGTCTGGCTTTGGCCATGGCAAGCATGTGAGTAGTAAAGGGAGAATCGCCTTTATTTGTTCCTTGGTGGTCTCTACTGTCCTTGTGTCTTCTTTTCTCGGTAATTTCTCTTCCCCTCCCCATATCTCTGTCCCCCACAGTGTGTAGGAACTGCATGGAGGTGGACCTGATGGCAGTGGTTGCAATCATCGTAGCTGACATCTGCATCACTCTGGGCTTGGTGCTGCTAGTGTATCACTACAGCAAGAAGAGAAAGGCCAATGCCATGCCTGGGATGAGAGCAAGAGGTGCCGGCGGCAGGACGAAGGGTAAGACCATGGAGTTACATTGGAAGAGAGTCCCACCAAGGGGGGGATGTCCAGCCTGGGCCAGGATGGGTGGCAAGTCCACGGCCAGCTCAAGACAGCTTCTATAGAACATTCCCCATGTGGCCAACATCTGGACAGAGGGTAACACGTCTCAGATTGCTTCTCTCTGTCCTGCCCTAGAGAAATACAAAAAGTGTATTAACAGGGTGGCTGTGGAGTATTCTGGAGTAACCAGATTCCACATCTCCTCCCTCCAATCTGTGGGGAGAGAGACTTTGGGATCTTCGTTCCTGCCTTTTCCCTTCCCTTACCCATAGAAAAGGAGACATGGAAGGACTTTGAGCTGAGGAAAATCATAAAGTGATACGAAGAGTATGGAGGTCATTAGGGATGGGATTAAAGGAAACAGGAGACAGAGTGGCCAAGATGGAAAAAGGGAGGCCTAGAGGAGAGAAAGAAGGCATTTGCCGTCCCTCCCGGATCTCGGTCTCATGGCCCCGAGATGGGTGTTCCCTCGTGGGACCTAACCCTTTCCCCCTCCCTCCTCTGCAGGACAAAACAAGGAGAGGCCACCACCTGTTCCCAATCCGGACTACGAGGTACCAAGGGATGGAGTGGGGGAGGGGAGCTTTCTAGGGGAGAAGGGGACAGGTGGGACTGTCCATCCGGCCTGCCAGACACTTTGAAGCCCCTCACTCAGGCTTGCCAGACAGCCCGCCTTGTGCCGGCCTCTGCCGAGCTGGGCTGTTTCCAAGGCTGCGTGGCTTCTACAACCATGGCATGGGGTCGGGGGGTGGGGGGGAGGTGACACCCTCTTTCTGTGGCTCATTCACTAGCTGGGATACAGCATGGGGAATCCCATATCCACACACGCCCACGTGACAAATTCAGCACCGAGATTCCACCTGCACGCACCGCAGCCACATCGGCTGTTGAAATATTAAAGTACTTCATTGGTAAATGGCCGCCAGCTTCCTGCCCCGCTCTCCCAGCGCACACACTGCCAGACATCACAGCCTCTCCCCCCACTAGACTGCCTCTCGATTTGACAACTAAAGAGTTAATGGCTGGCATGGCAGAGAACCGCCAGGATTGTTTCGATTGCTTGCTGTGCCTGCCCTACCAGTTGTTCGGTATCGGGAATATCACACCTGAACGAGTGCCACAGGTATTTCTCGAGCACCAGGCAAGCAGGTGGTATTCACTTCCATGTAAGTGACTCCATTTAATCCTGACAAATGCCCTGAGAGGTGGGTCTTTAGATTCCCATTTTGGAGATGGGAAGGCTGAGGCTCCCAGAAGGTGACAGGTTCAAATCTGTTACCAGTGGGCACCAGGTTAGAATTGGAGCCTGTCTCCTGGTTCCTAGTGCAGGGTTCTTTCCATGGCACTAAAGCTAGATCTTCAGGGGCCCTTCTTTGTTAGGAACTACTTCCTCCCATCCTGCTGACCACAACCTCTCTATTTACCCCCCGCCCCCCAGCCCATCCGGAAAGGCCAGCAGGACCTGTATTCTGGCCTGAATCAGAGAGGCATCTGACGGCTCCTGAGGACGCTGCCTCCTCCAGGCCCAGCTCTGGCTTCTCCAGGGCCTGCTACTCCCTGTACCCTGGGTAAATCCTGGACTCCAGAAGAGAATTGTTCCTCTGCCTGCTGGAGAACTCACACCCTGCAGCCTTGTCCCCAGCTCCCTCCATCCTGCCTTCTCTGCTGGCCCTCAGCCCTAGACTATCTCTGCCTCATTATCTTGTGAAACATCACAGCTCCTCACGCCCTCTGGTCAGGCTATTTATTTCTGTTATTCACCCCCACCATCACCAGTCCCTTCCTACCCTGCAGGAGATGTCCCTGCTCCCTTCCCTTCCCCCCTTTCCTGGGAAGAACTTGCCCCCGTCCCTAACTATTGCATCTGTTTACCTTTCTTTTCTTCCAGCTCTCTCTTTGGCAACGCTTTGTGGGGATGGACTGGGTAACTCCAGCAGGGGGCCTGCCCCATGCACAGACCCTGGCCCAGAGCCAGCCCGTTACTCCCTACCCCAGGTCTTCCCTGCAGGCCCCTCCATGAATATGCTAGGCTCCCTGACAGCTGAGAGAGAAAAGAAATAAAGTGTATTTGGCCAAAAGAATTGCTGTCCCTCTTTTCTGGGAGGCCCTCAGAGGCTGCCTTGTTTCCTCACGTCCTCCCTACCTTTGCCTCAATTCCGCCCCCCCCACTATGATCCCCAAAACAGGTGCTGCCGCTGTCTTTGGAGAGGGTGTTAGGGAATAAATAAAAAAGAGACAGAGAAAGAAGTAAACAAATAGTCCTCTGACTCACTTCTCTTGGAGAAAAGCACCAAGGATGTCAGAGAGTGACTGATGGGTCCCCGGTGGAGGGGTCAGTTGAGAAAACAGAGGGACAGAAGCAGAAGCCTTCAAAGGCAGGTGGGGGCGGCGGATGGGGAGCTTGGAGGCTTCAGGGCGGGGCCCAGATTTCCACAAGCTGCTGGGAGAGGAAGCCAGGGCTGAGCCCCCGGCGGGGCCGTGGAGAAGGCGGTGCTGCCGAGCAGCACCCTCCCGCCCCCTGCAAGGCAGCCAGAAGGTGGCTGAGGTTTGGCAGGCCCGGATGTGGGCTGCGGGGGCCGGTAGGAGGGCTGGCCCCCACCCGGCTCCCTGTGCTCCTCCAGCACAGGGCGGAGGCCGGAGCTGTGAGAAGCCCCAGCAGGCCCCCTTCACCCTCACTGCACCCAGAAACCTCCCCGGCTGACCACAGGGCTATTTATGCGTGTGGCCACCACGAAAAGGCCATTCGTGGTTAGCAGCCTGCCACGTGCCGTGCACACTCAGCCTCAGGCTTGTGGCTACAGGTTTGTTTTACCCTGTGGGTGCTTCTTGCCCTCTGTGCACTCAACACCGGAGGCTCACTCACTAGCTGCTGACCAGCAGGCTGGCACTCTTGTCCCAGGTACACCTGATCATGTTCCAGGACGGGGACATATGGCTCAGGGTGAGAAAAGCAGTAACAGCTAAGGGCTAGTGAGCACTGACTAGGCTCTAGAAATCACCCTCAGCACTTTCCATGCCTTATCTCATTTAATCCTTAGCGCAGCAAAGTAGACAAGATGGATGGTGTCCTCCTTTTACAGATGAGGCTACAGAGACTCGGAGAGGTTAAGTTATTTGCCCAAGTTGCACAGCTAGTGAGGGAGGGAGCAGGAATGAACAGGCAGGACTGTCCAACTCCAACGCTCTGAACAGCTACCCAGTGCCGGTGCTGACAGTGATCATAAAGAATGCTCTCGGGTTTCCTGGCTTACAAGTTCTGTATTTAATCACTTAGGCACTCTTGCAGCGAGTGCTTTTCTCATCACTCATGTCGCAGACCAGCACTGTGCTAAGTGCTCAGGGGAGACAAAAATAAAATAAAATAAAACTCTCTCTCTCTCTCCTCTCTTCCCTCCCTTCCTTCTCTCTCTTCCATCTCCTACATACACATTGTGTTGGTTCTGTTTCTCTAGAGAACCCTAATGACAAACCCTGATGTCAAAACCAGGCAAAAACAGGGGCGCCTGGATGGCTCAGTCGTTAAGCGTCTGCCTTCAGCTCAGGTCATGATCCCAGGGTCCTCGAGCCCCGCATCAGGCTCCCTGCTCCGCGGGGAAACCTGCTTCTCCCCCTCCCACTCTCCCTGCTTGTGTTCCCTCTCTTGTTGTGTCTCTCTCTGTCAAATAAATAAAATTAAAAAAAAAAAATAAAACAGGCAAAAACATTACAAGAAAAAAAAACTGCAGACAAATATTCCTTATGAATAGATGCAAAAATTCTTCACTAAATTTTAACAAATTTAATCTAATAATATATAAAAAGAAAAAAAAAGAATAGGGCCACCAGGCTGGCTCGGTCAGTGGAGCATGCAACTCTTGATCTTGGGGTTATGAGTTCAAGCCCCACGTTGGGGGTAGACTTTACTTAAGAAAGGGGGTGGTGCGCCTGGGTGGCTCAGTCATTAAGCCTTTGCCTTCGACTCAGGTCCTGGGATGGAGCCCTGCATCAGGCTCCCTGCTCAGCAGGTAGCCTGCTTCTCCGTCTCCCACTCCCCCTCCTTGTGTTCCCTCTCTCGTTCTCTCTCTCTGTCAAATAAATAAATAAATAAATCTTTTAAAAAATATATATATATATAATAAAGAATAATACATAATGACCAAGAACAGTTTATTTCAGGAATGCAGGTTCGGTGCAACAAATCATGCCCCAATGTAATTTATCATATTAACCGACTAAAGAAGTAAAACCATATAATCATCTCAGTGGATGCAGAAAAAGCATTTGACAATACTCAACTATTTTTACTAAAAATCCCCAGCAAACTAGAAAGAGAACGGAATATCCTCAATCTGTTAAAGAGCATCTAAGAAAAACCTATGGCCAATATCATCCTTTATGATGAAAGACAATGTTTCCCCCTAAGATCACAAATAAGGCAAAAATATCCTCACTTCTCTTCTATTCAACATTGTACTAGAGGTGTCTAGCCACCGCAGTAAGCCAAGGAACAGAAGTAAAATACATCCAGATTGGAAATGGAAAAGTTAAACTGTCTTTATTCACAAGCAACATGATCATTATGTAGAAATTCTGAGGGGCTTTACAAAAAAAAAAAAAGGTACTATAATTAATATGTGAATTTAGGAAGTTTTCAGGGTACAGGATCAATATACAAAACAACTATATTTCTAGATACTATCAATGAACAATTGGAGATTGAAAGTTTAGAAATACCATATAAAAGAGCATAAAAAAATATAAAATACTTAAGGGATAAATCTGACAAAAGATGTGTTTGTAGATTGGCAGAGTCAATATCATTAAGATGTTGAGTCTCCCCAAGCAGATCTATAAATTCAACACAGTCCTGATCAAAATCCCAGCAGGCATTTTGTAGTAACTGAGAAGCTAATTCACATGGAATTACAAAAGACCTAGAATAGCCAAACTACTTTCTTTTGAAGTTGCATCTCAGCCTATCCACTCCTGAGTATTTATCCAACAGAAATAAAAGCATATGTCCACACAATAACTTATATGTGAATGTTCATGACAGCTTTATTTGTAATAGCCCAAACCAGGAAATAATCCAAAAGAATATCAACAAGTGAATGGATAAATATCCTGTGGTATATCCATACAATGGAATACTACTGGACAGTATAAAGGAATAAAATATTGTAGATGTACCAAGATGTATGAATCTCAAATAATTATGCTGAGGTGTAAGAAGCCAGACCAAAAAAGGGTACATGTTACATTAGTATACTTATATATATAAAAATCTAGAAAAACAAAAACTAATCTATAATGACAGAGCAGATCAGTGGTTGCCTGGAGGGTAGAGGGATAAGGGAGGGATTGCAGGCAAAGGGGCACAAGGAAACTGTTCAAGGTGTTGGATATCTTCATTACCTTTATTGTGGTGATGTCTCACGAGTGTATATATGACAAAACATCACATTTTATACTTTAAATATATGTAGTTTATTCCTGTCAATTTACCTCAGTAAAGCTTTTTTTTTTAAGATTGATTTATTTATTTGAGAGAGAGAGTGTGTGTGTAGGGAGAGAGGCAGAGGGAGAGGAAGAGAGAGAATCTCAAGCAGACTCCCCACTGAGTGCAGAGCCCAACACAGGTCTCGATCTCACAACCCTGAGATCATGACCTGAGCCAAAATTAAGAGTCACACACTCAAATGTCAGAGCCACCCATGCGCCCCAGTAAAGCTGTTTATTAAAAGCACAGAAAAAGAGGGACACCCGGGTGGCTCAGTCAGTTAAGCGTCTGCCTTCGGCTCAGGTCATCATTGCAGGGTCCTGGGATCGAGTCCTGCATTGGGCTCCTTGCTCAGCGGGGAGCCTGCTTCTCCCTTTGCCACTCCCCCTGCTTGTGCTCTCTTGCTCTCTCTTTCTCTCTCTGATAAATAAATAAATAAATAACTTTAAAAACAAAAAACGGCACAAAAAAAGAGAACCAAAGGACACAAGTTTCCAGAAGGGCTCAGGTGGAGGGCAGTTTTCTCAACCTTGGCTTCACCATGGAATCACCTTAAGCCATTTCGAAAGTCCTGATGCCTTTGCCCAAGATAATCAGAAGCTCTGGAGATTCCCAAGTGCATGCAATGTTGAGAACTAGTGAGAGGTATGGGGGGATATAAGAGCCTACAAGGACTACAAGGTGAAGGGAAGTGTGCAAGGTGTTGGAAGGAGACAAGTACTGGGTGCAGTAGAAGTCACCGGAAAGTTCCCCAAGGCGGAGGGATCCAATGTGGAAAGCGGGAGGCAGGCTGCAAAGGACTACAGTCCTAGGGATGTAAAGGGTGTAAAGCCATAACCACGAATGAAGCCTGTGTACATTGGAAGTTCATTCTGTCTCTAACAAAATCAGCATCTGTGTATAGCTCAGGAAAATGGTGGGCAGAATCATCCAGATCTCTGGCTGTGTGGTTGTTCATTCTTTCTTTCCCACTTTGGGAACCTTGGTCTTGGAAACTCCCACTCTTATTAAACTGTCCCGAAGTTCTCTCAGTTACCATAACTCAGAGAACAAAAGGAAGGGTTGCCCCTGTGGTAGACAGGAACGAGCATAAAGGACACGAAAGCATTAGTGGCCTCAGTTCTTCCTCTAAACCGGAGACTCTCTATATTGGGGCTTCAGAATCACCTGGGGGCTACATGCCTAGAGTGGAGCCCAAGTGTCTATGTTTTTAATAAATCCTTCAGGCTCCCAAGGTTTCAGAACCACCACCAACCCACTAGCTGAAGATGACATCCATTGAAAATATCCCAAGCCCCTGTCCACTCCCCAATTCCAGCTTTCCAAGCGGGTGAGGAAGGGTAATGAAGAGTTTCTGGTGTTAGTTTATCATGCAGAAGACAGGGGCGGGACAGGGCAGATTCCAAGGAGAGGAAGGTGAATGGTACCTTCTCTACAGGAGTAAAGGTTCCTGAACGGGCCTCTACATTGAAACCTCCTCACAGCTAGTGGCTACCACTCCATGGGGGTCATAAAGCCAAGGCCAGCCCCTTAGCAGAAGTGGGACTTTTGTCGCACATGCTCTCCAGGTCTTGATAAGAAGTGACCTCCTGGGGGGCACCTGGGTGTCTCAGTCGTTAAGCGTCTGCCTTCAGCTCAGGTCATGATCCCAGGGTCCTGGGATCGAGCCCCGCATCGGGCTCCCTGCTCGGCGGGAAGCCGGCTTCTCCCTCTCCCACTGCCCCTGCTTGTGTTCCTTCTCTCGCTGTGTCTCTCTCCGTCAAATAAATAAAATAAATAAATAAAATCTTTAAAAAAAAAAAAAAGGAGTGATCTCCTGGGCCTTTGATATTTCCACCTCCTCTGCTCATGATGTCATGGAAACTTCTGTGTGGCTGGGTCTGTAAACATAGCAGCCTGCCCTCAACTGTGGTAAGGAAACCAAAGCCCTTCAGGGGTTGTAATAGGGGGCTGGAGGCAACAAGTATCTGAGGGAGTGTGGTGGAGCAGACCCCATCCCCAGGGAGCCCACCGGGCCAGAAACACCAATGGGCCAGAATGGGGTGAGAGACTGCCCATCACACTGTCCATCTGGGGCAGAGGAATGGAAGCAATGAAGGAAGGACACAGGTGGACAGGGAAGGCAAGGGTCCAGCCAAGGCAGAACAACTCCCATGCCTTGCCCGAGAGCCTTGAAAAGTCCAGGCACCTGCTGAGTGAAAGAAGACATCTTTATTGGCTGAGCAAGGGAAGAAGGTACAGTCGATACTCCCATAAACCACCGGTCTCAGGTTCACTTTTTCCGAGGCCAGTTTTCACCAAGATGACTGTACTGAGCATCATTCCGATCTCGAAGGGGCTAGGAGGTGAGAGGGAACAGTGAGGCAGGGTTAGTTTCTCCAGGGAAGACCCCAGTAGGCCCCAGAGATGAGAGCCCATGCCTGAGTTTTCCAGCCCCGCCAGTGATGAGTTCCCCACTAGGACCCTTCATCCGTACACATAACACCTAGCGTCAGGCTCTTCACCCCCTCCCATTCATGTCTCTTTCCCTTTAGGGCTCACCTGATAGAGCTGGTCATTTTCCAACAGAACTTGAGAGTCAGCAGCTAGAAGAAACAGGGGGAAAGAGTCATCAAGGGCCTAGGAGGATGGGACATTGAGACCCCATGACCACTGCAGGAGGACTACAGCTTGTTGTACCCTCAGAAGTCTGCATGGGCAATATGGGCACAAGTCTTCCAATAACCAGTTTTAGGAGTCCTTAGGAGATGCGAGAGTGACTCCAACATGAGACACAACCCACTGCCAGCCCCAGTCTTAGCAGGTGCACACTCATACCCACACCCACAACATACATGTGCATGCACACACACACACACACACTCTGTCCCTTCCACTTACCCTTAGAGAGCCTTCCAGTCTCATGTCCAGCAAAGCAATAAACTCCCAAAGCAAGGAGCAGAGTGGCGATTACGTCAGTGATGACGATACCAGCCAGGGTGGCTGAGTCCAGCTCCACACAGTTCTGACACACTGAGGGGAAGAGGGGCCAGAGGAGAGCTGGAGAGCCTTCAAGACCAGGAACCATCTCTGCCTCCTAGGGCAACCCCAGGACCTCACACCAAGACCTAAACTGCAGTAAGATACCTGGAGAAAGGCCTGCTGATGCCCTGGCTACATCCCCCTCTGCCCTTAATCCCAAGGAATCCCTGAGAAGAGTCAAGAGGCAGTATCAGCTTTGTAAGAATGTAAACAAGGCAGCAAGGCCAAACCACTCTCCCAACCAAGCCTCTACTGCTTGAGTCATAAGGTCCTTGCTGTTTTTTCCATTAGTTAAGCTCCAAAGTCTGGCTCCTACCATTACAAGAGTGACCCCCACTTCGTTTAGAGAACAGGTTGGTCCACCACAGTCCCCTCTGGCTATAAGGTTCTCATATCCAGAGGTCCCATTCATTTCAACTCAAAGGGTCCAGAAGGCACATACTTCGATAATATACTTGCATATAAGGTGTTTTGTCGTCTTGTTCATCTGTCCCTTTGCACCTATACACTCCTCGTGGGTCCAGGATGCGTTTTCCCAAGTTCCACGTTTTATTATGTGGGAGTGGTGTTCCACTCGTTCCCTCTACCAGAATGATACTGGTATTGCAATTCAGGAACACCTTGTCCTCAAGTTCCTCCACGGTTATCTTGTAGGGGCTCACTACAGGGAAAACAACAACAACAATAAAGCCCAACCATGATTGCAGCCAGCTGTTTGGTCTGCAGCAGATGCCTTATTCTGCTGAGGTTTATACTTAAAAAGGACCACTTTCTTTTTTTTTTTTTTAAAGATTTTATTTATTTATTTGACAGAGAGAGACACAGCGAGAGAAGGAACACAAGCAAGGGGAGTGGGAGAGGGAGAAGCAGGCTTCCCGCGGAGCAGGGAGCCCGATGCAGGGCTCGATCCCAGGACGCTGGGATCATGACCTGAGCCGAAGGCAGACGCTTAACGACTGAGCCACCCAGGCGCCCCAAAAAAGGACCACTTTCTAAGTCTAGGACAATTTATGGTTTCTAGTGAGAGAGACAGAAGTCACAAGAAAAAGGCTTTGGGAGACTCCCCATGAACTGCAGGGGCCAGGAACGATGCAAGGATTCAGTCCGAGCAGAGCACAGACCCTGATGGACATGGAGCAAAAGAGGAAATCGTAGAGCCGGGCGGATCCAAGAACCTTCCTGGAAATGAGTTCAGACCACTGATTAGAAGTAGAAGGGGAGTGTAGACTGCTGAAGCACCCAAGAGATATGGAAAGGCAGAAGAACGTTCCTTGGTTGGAGATGGCCACATTTGTTCTCCAACAAAACTATTTTTTTTTAAGATTTTATTTATTTATTTGAGACAGAGAGAAAAGGAGCAGGGGGGTAGGGGGAGGGGCAGAGGGAGAAGCAGCCTCCCTGCTGAGCAGGGAGCCCAAGGAGGGGCTCGACGAGGGGTTCCACGAGGAGCTCGATCCCTTTACCCTAAGATCATGACCTGAGCTGAAGGCAGACGTTGAACTGACTAAGCCACCCAGGTGCCCCTCCAACAAAACTTCTAATTCTACTTCCCAGCCATCTACAACCCTCCCACTTCAACTTCTCATCCTTTTCCCTCCCTCTTTGCCCCTGCCCCAACTACCAAGAGAATGGGACTCTCACTACTAAAGTCTTTCCCGGGACCAGTGATGGTTGGAGTAGGAGAGAAGCTGGTATGAATTATTCCAGAAGGAGACCCAGGGCAAATCTCATGTAAAGATTTTTAGTTGTTCTACCCTTGCTTAAGGGGAGGGAGGTAGAAAAAATTTTTTTATCAAATTCATTCTTGGGGCTCCATACAAGTCAAGACTTATAGGGAGCTTAAGGGCTGGAGGTATGCACAGCACCTCTCTAGATCCACTGGATTCCTTTGACTGAGAGCATCTCCATAGCCCACAGAGGGGATCTGTGTCTCCAATCCCAGGGAAAAGTGGAATCCAGATTTTCCCTGAATTCATCTTCAGTTACCAATTTGAATACAAGAACATCCTCTGGAAAATCCCCAAAAGAGCTGTTTCTCATGTGTCTCAAGCAGGCCAAGATTATATGAGTATATCTCAGGAAGATACATGTACATCAGATGCTTCACATCCTACAGCCACGCTTTCCATGGGGATCTCTTTCCATTGGAAATCCTGGATATCCCAAAGCATTTGTCCCAGTTTGCCTGAGATTGGGGGGTTTCTGGGACAAAGCACTATCAGTTTTAACACCAGGCAAACCAAGATGAGTTGATCATCCTACCACTCCAGATCTACCCTCCTTCCTTCTCCACCTAAAGTTAACTTTCTCTTAAAACATCCCCCTGAGTACTGGGCCATGGCTCCTGGTGGTGACAAATGATGGTCAAATGACTAAGAGTCCTAGATCCCAGAGACTCTCTGTCTTAGAAGGAATAGTGCTCCCTTACCAGCCCTAGGCTCAGGCCCCCGCAGACTGCACATTTCCTGCAGATCTCTGGCCTAAGGCCTTTAGAGAGACATTCAAGGCCAACATGTTCACCTAGCTGGACTCAGTCAAAGCCAAGAGCCTGTTTCCCAAGCCCAAACCCTGTGCTACATCCCAACCCTGCCCTCCTTGACAACTCTGCCTGGTGAAGTAAAGCTAGCATTGAGAAGGACTTTCAAGTGGGGCTCAGTCCAGGTGCTAATGTCCCTCTCAGGTCCCTTCTCCAAGATGCCCCCACCACCTGGAGAAGCCTTACCTTGGGAGAGAAGGACAGCCAGTATCAGGCCAGCCAGAAACCTACAGTGTTCCATTTTCCAGCAGAATTCCTTCAGTAGGTAGACCCGGGTCACAGAACTATCAGCCAGGGTGAGAGATGCCCTCCCCCAACTGACTCACGGGTACCCGGAAAAAGTTAAAGGGGCGGGGGAGGAACCAGAAGACGCCTATTTCTCTGCTCTCTGCCGTTGATCATGGGAGACTGTCAGGGTAGGGGTAGACTGGGGGTGGGGTAGGAAGGAAGCAGGTGCAAATTGCTCTTTCTCCGAGCACTGAGCTTGGGGATGAGGTGGAAGAGAGAGCAGAGAATGTGGAAAAGATTGCCTAGACCTCTAGGAAGTAAAAGAAGATTTAGGATGTTCTTTCCCGAGTCATGGATGAAAACCAGTAATTTCAGAGTTTTTGTCAACAGTGTAACTACATTTACTCACCCCCTGAAAACTGCCAGCTCTCAAAACCCTTGAGAGAAAGTGTGAGCCCCATCCCATAAGCCATACCAGCAAGGTTCCTCCCATTTCTGGTCTTTCTTGGGACCCTGCCCGAGGTCCTCCTTGGGCAGCCTGGGGCACCAGACTAAGTAGCTTCTTACCAGTGAGAGGTTGGGCTTTGGAGCTCCCGAAACCAGACATTTGAATCCCAGCTCTAATACTGCCTACCCACTGGCCCTGGGCCAGTTACAGAATTTTTCAGAGCCTAATTTCCTCAGTATCCCAATAAGGATTCGGACAAAAAGTTTGCCTGGTGCGTGAGATATATCACATTTGCTCAATAAGAGATAGTTATTAATAACAGTATGATTGACTCACAGGCAGAGTATGATTGAGCTCTGGCCCCTGGAAATGTAGGGCTTATCTCGTTGCAATTGTCCTACCTATTCTTGTCCAGGCAGGCACCTTTTTGATGATCTTGTCTCAAAAGAGCAGTGAAAAATTCCTGAACAAGGGCCTGGATTGTGGTGGTTTTCTGCTCAGAGCTCCAGCCTTGCACACATGAGTGTTCTCACTTAAATTCATTAGTTCTAGCAAGAAGCAACAACCAGCTGACGTCCTAGCAACCAGCGGTGGCAGAGATGTTTACCCCTCTCATGAAGAAATGGGCCCAAGCCATCTCCTACCCAGAACCCAAGGGGTTTCTCTGTGCAAGCTGTCTCTGAGATGGGGATCCATCACTCTCCGCCTTTCCCTCCCACCACCTTCCATTCTCTACTCCTTCACAGAAAGCAAGATACATATGCACCTGCAGCCTCGCTGGGGCCCCTCGCTGCCCACATTTGAAGTAGAGGGTGGTGGCTCCGGATTCATGCCTTCTCTCAGGGGCCCCAGCCTGAATGATGCTGGGCGGGGCCAGACTAGCTGCTCTAAGGCAGGCTGGCTGCTGGGAGTTGCTTAGTGCTTCTTCGGGAGGAAAGGCAGAGACTGACATGGAGCTGGGGAAGTATCTGGCTGGCCTCATCTTGGCTGTGACTCTTCTTCAAGGTACGGGGTTCTGGCAGTCCGGAGAAAGGCTCAGGGGAAGAGGTCATTACAGGGAGAGGAAGCCTATTGGGATCTCTAACCTCAAGCCTACCTCAGCTGTCGCACTAGAATTCTGAGAAGGAAGGGCAAAAATGAAGCCTCTTATTGTTCTCTCTTAGAGAGAAGCAGTGTCCCATGGGAGAGCTGGGGTCCTTGTCTCTTAAGAAATGAAATCAAAGGACTTTACTGGCTAGAG
Source organism: Phoca vitulina (assembly GCF_004348235.1). Classification (NCBI taxonomy): domain Eukaryota; kingdom Metazoa; phylum Chordata; class Mammalia; order Carnivora; family Phocidae; genus Phoca; species Phoca vitulina. Next base: position 14,369,460 of record NW_022589741.1, read on the forward strand.
GGAGGACCCGGATGCCGCCATCTTAGGTTGCTTGTAGCCCAAAGGGACACAGGCCAGGAACCTGAAAAGAGAAAATATGTGTTCCTTAACTCAGAGCTGGAGTTAGGAGGAGACCTATAAGGCATTCACTCACTCAGTTGGTCAGTTGGTCAACTGGTCAACAAATATGAGTGAGATCCTATTACATGATAGGCTAGGAAGATATAAGGATGAATAAAAAGCTTCTGCCCTAGTGAGCTTATAGTCTAATTGGAGAAATAAGCTTCAGTGTCACCAGACTGAGTAAAAGGTGCTATATAGGATGCCTATATGAATATTCTGTTGGAAATAAGCAACAGGAAGTGGATGAACTGGGTCGATGCCCGGAATCTGGACTAGAGATGGTTCTCCACACACTGGGGGAAGCTAAAACCACGAAAGTTGTTGAAATCATACAAGTACTACGTGAGATGTGAGGAAGAGGGGCTGAGGATGGAACTGAGAGGATATTAACCTTTAAAGAGCAGTTAGAGAAAAACATCTCAGAAAAGAGATAAGAGGACGATCAAAGAGCTGGGATAATCAGATGAGTGCAATATCATAGAAACCAAGGGAGTAGAGAGCTTCCAGAAGGAAAGAATCACCAATAATGAAATATTATAGAGACGTCCTGCTGATAGAAGAATATGTTTAAAAGTTTAAGCCTGTGGGATTTGGCAAAATAAAGGCCATGGATGATTTATAACACTTTCAATGGGGTAGTATGAGTGGAAACCGAATAGAAATGTGTAGAAGGTGAGGGCGGGTGATTAAGTACACCAACTATAGCCTATTTTTAAAGACGTTTGGATGAGAAGAGAAGAGAGTTTGAGGGTAAGTAGAAAAGGAAATAGGATCTAAGATGAAATATTTTTGAGTGTGAGAGAAATGTGAGCACATTTCTAGGCTAAAGGAAAACAGAGAGAGTAAGTTCCTGGAGTTGATGTTGAAAGGATGGAGTCAAGAGTGGGGTCAAGGACACAGAGGAGAAGGCAAACTTACCCTCTGAGATGAGGAGAAATGAAGTGCAAATGGCTTTGGCCATGGGTAGGCGTGTAGATGGGCAGGAAGCTGGAGAGAATCATTACAGCATCCATGTTCTCAACGACCTAAGTGGCAGACGATGTCGCTTGCTGAAACTGAGCTGGGTGATCGCTGAGTGGGGGACTTGAGGAGGATAGTGAGAGTTTAGAATGATTTCTGCAGAAAATGGGAAAAGAGCCACTAAAGACCACACAGGTAGAGGGGCAGGGCTGAAAGCCTGTGTGAGGCAGATAGATATAGCAGAAAGAGCAACAGAAACCTGAGCTCTGGGTCCAGCTCAGCCACTTATGAGCTGTGTGAACTTGGAGGATGCCTCCTTCCTACGGGCTCTGTCCTCTTACAAGTCAACCTAGGAAATTTGGATACAAGAGCTCTCAAATCCTAAAAAGAAAGAAGACTCAGAGAAACAAAATTAAAGGATGTCAGCAATCAGTTGGACCCTCTCCCCTATAGAATCAGAGTTAGAACGAGGGGCCTCTTTGTTCCTCCCATGATGATCAGGTGGTCAGGGAGAACCGCTGGTGAGAAATCTGCGTAACTGTTTGCCTTGCCTTTTTTTTCTTTTATTCACTCATTCATTCATTCATGCACTCATTCAACAAATATAAAGCTCCTACCATGTTCCAAACACTATGTTAGGTACTATTAATAATCGGTTCAGTCCTGCAAGAGGTTCTAAAACAACTGACTCCTTCCAACTGTTTCCATCATACTTTTTTTCCCTTCGTACTTTGATTCATGCTTCATCTGTCCCCATCACACACTCCACCTCTAGACACACTACCTCTCTGTCCTTTTCCAACCTGTGTCTTTGCTCAGCTATTCTTTCTCCCCAGGATGCCTTTCTCTGTCCGGTGAATACCTAATCATTCAAGGCCCAACCAAATGTCACCTTCTCTGTTAAGTTTTCCCTGTCCCTGACTCTGGCGCAAAATCAATAGCTTCTAGCCCCTTTCAAATGCATTCACATGAGTACTAAAGATAATTTCTAAGTTCTATTATATTAATTACATGTGTATTTATTTTTCCTACTTCATTGTAAACTCTTTGGAAGCAGCGAGTTAGTTCTTTGTATCACCACTCTTATCTTTTCACATTGCTTAATCATGCCAGGTACATCATAGTGCATGGTAAATGTTTGCATTCGATCCAATTGAACTGAATTCCGGTGCTAGTTCTCTGTAGTCCATCTACCAGTGCAACTCTACTACTCTGAGTTTTGACACATATTTGAGGGCTATCGAATAGCTACCTCCCCTAGTATGTCCAGGGTTCCTACAAAAAAATGGATCACCAAGGCTGAGGACTTTAGAAGTCTTTAGTTAGTGTAACCCCACTTTTTGCCAGAGCTTTAGCTGCTAAAAAAAACAGAGCATTCTAGACTGTAATAGGCAATACCTTTATGTATATTGCAGTATGGTTCTAATGCTAACCATCCGGAGTTAACATCAGACCCCACAGGTCAAGGGCACTGGGCCCAACAAGAATGCCCTCACTTTAAGTTCCAGGTACAAGTTCAGGGGTTCCTATACCACCTACACTTCTGACAAACTGGGTACAAATCTGGAGGGTTCCCAGATTTAACAATTTGTTAGAACAACTCACAAAACTCGGGAAAGCACCATATTTACTATTACAGTTCAGATTTTTATTTAAGATTTATTTATTTATTTATTTATTTGAGAGAGAGAGAGCACGAGCAGGGTGAGGGGCAGAAGGAGAGGCAAGCTCTTTGCTGAGCAGGGAGCCCAACGCGGGGCTCAATCCCAGAACTCCAGGACCACGACCTGAGCTGAAGGCAGATGCTTAATGACTGAGCCATCCAGGCACCCCTTTATTATTACAGTTTAATTATAAAAAATAAAATCAGGATTTTCCAAATGAAGAGATGCATAAGGTGAGGTCTGAGAGGGCCCTGAACACAGAGCTCCTGTGCTCTCTCCCTGTGGAATCAGAATATATCACGCTCCTGGTACATTGATGCATTCACCAACCAGGAAGCTCCACTGAGGTGTTTTTTTTTTCTTGACTTTTTTTTTTTTTTTAAGAGAAAGAGGGAGCAGGGGGAGGGGCAGAGAGAGAGGGTGAGAATCTCAAGTAGGCTCTGTGCCCAGCACAAAGTCCAACCCGGGGCTTGATCTCACCACCCAGAGATCATGACCTGAGCCAAAACCAAGAGTTAGATATTCAACGAACTGAGCCACCCAGGGGCACCTCCACTGAGTTTTGTTTTGTTTTGTTTTAAGATTTTATTTATTTATTTGACAGAGAGAGAGAGAACAAGCAGGGGGAGTGGCAGGCAGAGGGAGAGGGAGAAGCAGATTCCCCCACTGAGAAAGGGGCCCAATGCAGGGCTTGATCCCAGGACCCTGGGATCATGACCTGAGTTGAAGGCAGACACTTAACCAACTGAGCCACCCAGGCGCCCCTCCACTGAGTTTTTATTGGGGTTTCATGACATAGGTATAATTGAATTATTGGCCATGTGACTGGACTCAATCTCCAGCTCCCTTCCCCTCCCAGGGCTCAAATTCCCAGATTACATGGGTCTTGACCAGACCCATCCTGAGTCATCTTGTAAAACAAATTCATGTATGGTCCAAAAGCCCACCAAGGGGCATCTGAGTGGCTCAGTCCATTGAGCGTCCAACTTTTGATTTTGGCTTGTATCATGATCTCTGGGTGAGTGGGGCTCCGTACTCAGTAGGGAGTCTGCTTCTCTCTCTCTCCCTCTCCCTCAAGCCCTCTCCCCCTCATGTGCTCTCCCGTGCTTTCTCTCAAATAAATAAACAAATCTTAAAAAAAAAAAAAAAAGCCCGCCAAGAATAAAAAAGACACCCGTATCACTCATGAAATTCCAAGGCTTTAGAAATTCCCTCCTAGGAATCCATGATAAAGACCAGACAAATTCTTTATTATACAACACCCTGAATTTAATTTGGTGATGTAGGCTACAACCCAGGGAAGTAAGTCTAGATACTACCCACTCTCTGAGATTAGGATATCTAATCTATCTTGGCCTCAAATGACCAAGGAAATGACATCTCAGGGCATCTGGACAACTCCATGCCCAGCTGATCCTCTGTCTCTCTTCTGTCTCTACAGGTACTATAGCCCAGAAGAAAGAAGGTAGGCTGAATGGCTTCTTTACATCCTCAAACACTGAGAAAATTCACAGAAATATGGTTCCTATGCTAATAGTCCTATAGGACTGAGTGACAGAGGGGATGGGATGATCAGTGATAATAGCAAACCTCTCATTGTCAACCAAATGAGTGGCCAGTCATGACCTTTCTGGGCACCTTTCCTGTAGCCAAACAATTAACTCTCTAGTTCTTGGAGTAGAAACAGGACCCCAGCAGCTAGGCATTACTCAAAGTGGGACCCATGAACCAACACCATTGGCATCATGTTAGAAATGCCCCATTTCATCTCCTTCCCAGAACTACTAAATAGAATCTGAAATTCTCACCAGATTCCCCATGTGGTCCATGTGCACATTAAAGTTTGAGAACCACCACTACAATGGTCTTGTTGTGATACCTTGGGGCAGGGAAAATTTCAGAGGAAAGATCCTTAACAGACGGTGGCTTTTCCCTTTTCAGAAGTTCCTGTGGTAAAAGTAGATGGCAATCGAGAAGATGGTTCGGTATTTCTGATTTGTGACTCAAAAGACACAAATATCATATGGTTTAAAGACGGGAAGGCAACAACTTCCTCGCATAAAAATAAAAACAAGTTTGATCTGGGAAGCAGTATCATGGACCCTCAAGGGATATATCAGTGTCAAGGATCAAAGAACATTTCAAAACCACTCCAAGTATATTACAGAAGTATGTAATCCCCTTTGGTTTGTTTGTTGTCCAATTAAGCAGTACTGCTGTTCTGGTGGGCTTCCTATCCCTGGTGAGTGTGGGAAGAGACACTCAGTGGTTCTCGTTCTCTTAATCTCAGCGTGCCTCTTTTTGAATATAACAAGACAGTTCCCCCATCTTCTTGGAAAAGCATAACCAGTCCTGTAAAACCTGGTTTAATTTTGGATAGGCCTTCATGGATTGGAGCAGTCAGCTATTCATATAAACTGAGTTGGGGTAGCCCAGGGAGACAGAGGGGATTATAAGGTGAGCAGCAATGAAATGTAGAAGGCAGTTGACCACGGAGAAAGGGATCTGATCTTCCTTCTATTTCACATAGTTCCTGGTGGTCAGACTATATAGGCTTCCCTAGGATGCCTGGGGGACAGAGGGATATCAAGTGTATTGCATTCTTAGTCCGGGGATCTTCCCAGGCAATTCCCTTACCATACCTTGCACAGAGAGAGGAATCTGCTACCCCAAATGGAGGCATTAGCACGTGTAGGTGAGAGTAAAAGATTCAGAAGAACCACTTTCACACCCTGACGGAGTATTGTCCCTCCCTTTCCCCACAGTGTGTCAGAACTGCATTGACCTGAATGCAGGCACTGTATCTGGCTTTGTCTTCGCTGAAATCTTCAGCATTTTCTTCCTTGCTGTCGGGGTTTACTTCATTGCTGGACAGGATGGAGTTCGCCAGTCAAGAGGTAAAAGAAGGTTCCTCAGTAAGAGATGAGACCACCTGGGACCCTGAGTTTCCTTCCTACCAAAGAGACCCAATAGAAGAGATGAGGTGGGCATGTATTGCCATCTAGCCCAATTGGGTGTAAAGGACACTGGTGTGTCCACAGCATAATTACCTGTCTCGAGATCCACCTCCCTCTGATTTTCCTCCGATTCCTCTGATTTTAAAAAAAAACTCTTTAACTGAACCAAAACCTACAGAGAGAAACATGCATGAATGACAAGCATACAGCTAAACAAGCAAACTTACCCACGAATCCAACACCCAGTTTAAGAAAGAGAATATTACCCACACCCTAGACGTCCCCCTTGTGGTCAATTCCAGCCTGTGCCTCTCCCCCAAAGCGAGTACTAGCCTGACTTCTAAGAACGTTGATTAATTTTGCCTGTTTTCACTCCTTATGTCAATGGACTCCAGAAGTACTCTTGTGTGTGTGCCTCTGGTACTCAAAAAAACACGCCTGTGAGATCTTTCCGCCTTGCTGTATGTAGATGTATTTCACTCTTACTGCTATTTAGTGCTCCGGTGTGTGAATATAACCCAATTTCTTCACCATTCTACCTTGCGGTTTTTTTTTTTTTTTTGTAGCTTCAGACAAGCAGACTCTGTTGTCCAATGACCAGCTTTACCAGGTAAGGGAAGGGGGAATGAAAGAGACACTGCTACAGTTAGTAGTACAATTGGGGGATGGGGGACAAGTTATTCAGAGGATACTATACAGATAAGGAACTGCTTAGGGCAATACCAAATGATTACATAGTTGCACTTTGGGTAGAATGGATGAAATGAAGAGAAAGGTTGAGAGAGATTGAGGTCAGGATCCAGGGAGAAAAAGCTGAAGAACACAGAGAGAGGGACACACAAAGAAACTGAATACAGAGCCTCCACCCTCCTTGTCCTCTTTCCACCCCCAGGACAGTGAAGCACCCACTCCAAAGCCTTGCACATGAAAAGCATTCAATAAATATGCATCAAATTAATTCACAGAGGAGGAGGGAAAGTGAGTTTATGACCGTGCTGTCCTTTCTAGCCCCTCAGAGATCGGGAAAATGACCAATACGGCCACCTTGAAGGAAAGCGATTGAGGAAAAACTGAACTCAGGACTCAAAGTAGGTGTGTCCTTCTACACCAATTCTAAGAAATTACCTTTCCTGGGGCGCCTGGGTGGCTCAGTAGGGTAAGTGTCTGATTCTTGATTTCAGCTCAGGTCATGATCTCAGGGTTGTGAGCCCCTCACTGAGCTCTGTGCTCAGCACGGAACCTGCTTAAGATTCTCTCTCACCCTCTCCCTCTCCCCCTCCCCGCCAGTGCTCGCTCACTCTCTCTCACTCTCTAGAAGAAGAAAAAAAAAAACACCTTTCCTTTACCTGCCTTCCCATCTGTTGCCAAGTCTATCTCCTTTTTCCAAACAGCTATAAGCTTAGGAGAGGGTGGGTGACTGATAGTCCCTTGTCATGAGGGGACTGTCCTGTGCATTGCAGGGTTTTTAGCAGCATCCCTGGCCTCAATCCACCAAATCCCAGGAGTATCCCCAGTTGTAACAATCAAAAGTATCTCCAGATATTTCAAGTGTATCCTCTGGGGCAAAATCAGCATTCGTTACGAACCACTGACCTATATTAACCTTTTGATCAACCAGTCAATCAATCAGAAGTTCTGATTCAATCAATCAAGTTTCAACCAGGAAAACAGGACCCAAGCACTATTTGGTTTTCTGAACCAATTCCAATTTTTTCTTTTTTCAATCCAGGTGTTCTCCCTTTGAATAGTTCTCAGAAACATGGCAATACGTTTTGGAGCACTCCTAGCAAAGAGACGGTCAGCCCTAAATCTAGATTCAAGTCTCCCAAAGGTGACAAATAGAGAAGAAAAGCCCATCAGGGCAAATTTGGATTTTTCTCAAAATAAATAAACTAAAAGTAAAGTAAAAATATGGATGGTGTTGCAGGAGCGCCACCTATTGGGAGGTAATTTTTCTGTAAAAGAAAACTGAAAAGGTCAAATAACCCCCTCTATTTGAATGTTACTTTTTTAAAGTTCTAATTTTTATTTACCTTCTGTATAAGTCATAATTTACATGGTTCAAATATACAATGAAGGTCTCCCTCCACCTCCATCCCCAGCCATTCAGCTGTCCTTTCCAGAGACAAACAATATTCTAGTTTCTTATATATCTTTATTAGGTATATAAGGTATTATAAATCAGAGGTATTCTAGGCATACGTAAGCAAACTCTCTTTTTTTTTCCATAAGCAAACTCTTAAGTACACATTATTCTTCCCTTCCCTATTTTTCACACAAATGGTACCATGCTATACATCTTGCACTTTTCGCCTAATAAAACTTAAGATTATTTCATACCAGCAAGTAAAGGAGCGCCTTTTTTTTTAATGCAACCACATTGCACAGACTCACTATGATTTATTTAATCAGTCCTCTATTAATGGACAAAATATTACTGCCAATATTTTGCTCTTAAAATACTGCAATGACTAACACTGTATAAATGTCATTTTAAAAATAATTGTATTGAGGTATAAATTATATGCTATAAAATTCACTCATTTTAAGCAATTTCTCCTGTTCTCAGTAAGTTTTACAAAATTTACCCAGCTGTGCAATCAACACAATCATTAGAACATTTCCATTACCCTCTTAAGATTTCTTCTGCTGTTTGCAGTCATTCCCTGTTCCCACTCTCAGCCCCAGGCAACCACTAATCTCTTTTCTGTCAGAGTTGCCTTTTCTACACATTTCATATAAATGGAATTATACAATATGCTGTTAATTATAAAATGTGCTGGACAATCTCATGTCAAAGATCACGCTAATCTTTGTGTGCACCCCATGTCTACATTTCTCTGGGATTGACACCTGGGAGTGAAGAATTGCTGTGTTGTATGGCAAATTTGTTTAACTTTTTAAGAAATTCCCTGTACCATTTTACGTTCCCACTAGCAATGGAGGAGGGTTTCTGTTTCTCCATATCCTCACCAATATTTGTTACTTTGTTTTTTTAGTATAGCCGATTCTTCTAGGTATAAAATGGTATCTTATTGTACCTTTAATTTGCATTTCCCTAATGATTAATGTTGTTGAACATCTTTTCATGTGCTTGTCCGCCATTCTTATATCTTTAGTGAAACATCTATTTCAAATCTTTTTTTTTAATTTGGGTTGTTTCTTTGTCTTACTGTTGAATTGAAAGAGTTCTTCTATATTTTGAATACAAGTCCTTTATTACATATATGATTTACAAATACATCGACCAGTCTGTGGCTTGTCTTTTCATTCTCTTCATGGTGACTTTTGAAGCACAAAATTTTTAATTTTGATGAAGTCCATTTTACCCTTTTTTTTTTTATGGATTGTGCTTTTGATGTCATGCCTAAGAAATCTTTGACAAACTCAAGGTCATGATGATTTCTCCTGTCTTCTTTTTGTAGTTTTTAAAGTTCCATAGGTTTACTTCTGACAAATGTCATTTTGAACATACTTACGACAATTCATAACAAATACAAATAAATGAGATTTGGAAGCCATAATGTATTTGCACTTGTAATTTTATTAAATATTGCCAAATTGCACTTCATGGAGGTTGGACCAGTGTTTACTCCCAGTAACAATAATTGAGAGTGCCTTTTACTCCCTACTTTTTGAACTTTGCCAATCTGATAAGTTAAAAATGGCATCTCAGTGTAGTTTTAATTTACATTTTCCTTATTAAAAATGGAAGTGAACCATGTGTTTTTCCTTCTCATGATATATAGGCTCATATCCTTTTATCTTTTTCTTATTGACTTGCAACAGCCCTTTACATATGTGGGAAATTAGATCTTTTGTTTGTGATATTAGTTGCAGATATTATTCCAATTTTGGTATTTGTTCTTTGACTTGATGATGATTGGTTTTCTATGTACATTTTATTTATCTGCATATAGTAGAATTCACTGGTCTTTTATGGCTTCTAGGTTGTTTCCTATTTAGAAAGGTCTTCCCCAATTTAAGATTATTCTTTTAGGGGCACCTGGGTGGTTCAGTCAGTTAAGCATCTCTCTTTGGCTCAAGTCATGATCTCAGGGTCCTGGGATTGAGCCCCACAATGGGCTCCCTGCTCAGTGGGGAGTGCCACTCCTGACTGCTTGTTCTCTCTCTCAAATAAAGAAATAAAATCTTTTTTAAAAAAGATTATTCTTTTAAAAAAGTTTTCCTATGGGGGCACCTGGGTGGCTCAGTCATTGAGCATCTGCCTTCGGCTCAGGTCATGATCCCAGGGTCTTGGGATCGAGCCCCACATCGGGCTCCCTGCTCTGCGGGAAGCCTGCTTCTCCCTCTCCCACTCCCCCAGCTTGTGTTCCCTCTCTCGCTGTGTCTCTCTGTGAAGTAAATAAATAAAATCTTTAAAAAAAAAAAGAAAGTTTTCCTATGAATTCCTCTGACATTTTTATGGTTTCATATTATACATTTAAATGAATGATCCATCTTGAATTAATTTTAATGTAAAGGCCTAACATATTGACTAACTTTCACACCACATAGCTACCCAACCATTCCAGAACTATTTTTTGAATGATCCATTTTGTTCCCATTGATTTTAAATGGTGTTACACGGTCACCAGACTGTAAGCTCCAGGAAGGAAAAGACTTGTGTATTTTTTACTAATGTATCTTCAGAAACTAGTATAATGCTGGAACAAGACAGGCATTCAAAGATTGCACAGAGCTCTGTGTGTGTATATGTGTGTGTGGTGAAGTATACATAACATGAAATTTACCATTTTAAACATTCTAAGTGTACTATTCAGTGGCATTAAGTACATTCACAATGCTGTGCAACCATCACCACCAACCATTTCAAGAACTTTTTTCATCACCTTAACCTCTGTACTCATTAAACAATAATTCCCCATTCTTCCCTTCCCCCAGCCCCTGGTAACCTCTACTCTACTTTTCTATCCCTATGAATTTGCCTATTCTAGGTACCACATATAAGTGGAATCATACAGTATTTGTCCTTTTGTGTCTGGCTTTTTTCACATAACATAATGTTTTCAAGGTTTATCCATGTTGTAGCATGTATTAGCATTTCAGCCTTTTTAAGGCTAAATAGTAGTCAATTGTATGTATATACCACATTTTGTTTATCCATTCGTCAGTGCACATTTTGGGTTGTTTCCCCTTTTTGGCTATTATGAATAATATTGTTATGAACATTGGTGTACAAGTATCTGTTTGAGTCCCTGCCTTCAATTCTTTGTGGTGTATACCCAGAAGCAGAATTGCTGTATCGTATGGTAATTCTATGTTTAACTATATGAGGAACCACCAAAATTTTCCCAAAGTGCTGCAGTATTTTGCAATCCCATCAGCAATGTCCAAGGGTTCCTTATCTCTCCTCCTCGCCAACACTTATTTTCCATTTTTTTGATAATAGACTTCCTAAAGGATGTGAGGTATTATTTCATTGCAGTTTCGATTTGCATTTCCGTAATGATTAGTGTCATTGAGCATCTTTTCATGTGCTTATTGGCCATTTGTGTATCTTCCTTGGAGGAATGTCTATTCAAGTCCATTGCCCATTTTTGAATCACTGTGTGTTTTTGTTTTTGTTGTTGTGTTATAGTTCTTTATATATTTTGGACATTAATCCTTTATCAGACATATGACTTACAAATATTTTGTCTCATTCTATGAATTTTCACTTGCACTTTTTTTTTTTTTAAAGATTATATTTATTTGACAGAGAGACACAGCGAGAGAGGGAACACAAAGGGCTCCACGCGGGGCTCCACGTGGGGCTCCACGCGGGGCTCGATCCCAGGGCCCTGGGATCATGACCTGAGCCGAGGGCAGACGCTTAACGACTGAGCCACCCAGGCGCCCCTTCACTTGCACTCTGGAAAAGTATGCTGCTTTCACTGCCTTTGTATACCTCAAAGTAACCTTGTAGCACGCATGTTGTCACCACTTTACAGATAAAACTGAAATCCAACACTAGCATATCTTAGCACACTGCCTGACACCTAATAAGAGCTCAAAACTTTGTTATCGTTATTGCTGTTATTGCTGTTGTTGTTGCCTCATATAATAATCTATGAAGAGTAACAGAAGCGGCTTCAAAAAGGCATGACACTGGCGGGAAAAATAGAAAGCAAAAACCCACAGAGGTTGCCAGCGGCACCAAGGATCACCAAGTCATAGCCTCCGGCTATACACCGATTTCAAAACCCGCCTCGTTTTTCACCAAGCTCCAAACCAACCACCCCCATGCTCCCGCCCCACCAACCGTCCCGGGACCCGCCCCGGACCCGCCCCGGCCGGAGCCCAAGGCCACTTCCGGCCGCTTCCGCCCCGCCCAGCTAGCTAGCGCGTGCGCCGTGGAGCTGTTTGCGCGCCAGTTCCCCGCGCAGAGCGGCACACCCTGTTTCCGGCGCCGGGATAAGATTCCACGAGGCCCGGCGCTTGGTCATGATGTAAGTTCCGGTTGCTGTGCTGAGTCGGAAGTGGGAATCCTTCGGCCGCTAAGACTTGTCGTGTCGTCGCTGCTGGCCCTTCAGGCTCTGGTAAGAGAGGAAATAGCTTGACGGGAGGGGATCGTTGAGTCTGCGATGGGATTTTCTATTCCTAGTTGAATGCCACTCCAGGTCTCTGCACTCTTGCCTCCAAATTCCTTCTCCTGTGTTTTCCTGACTCTTGACCCTCTCCTTCGTGAACTTCGACCCTGTCTGATTTGGGACCCCTTTACAGTGCCCAAGCTTCTGGCACCTCTACCGTTTTTTGCCATTCCCCTCCAGGAAAAGGCCAGAATACTGGCCTTGCATTATCTTTGACTTCCTTTCTCTGAAAGGAGCGCCGAGTGGGTGGGTCTCCCTCTTCGCGGCGAATCCCTTACGGACCCTGGAGAGATGAAATGCAAAGCGTAGACAACAAATAGCCAGATGCCAAAGAAGGGGAAATTAAGCACGAGTCGCAGCAGTCAAACCAGTTGAATACATATGGCAAGATAATTGACATTTTTTAAGGCAGGTGATCAGTTCACTACTCAAAACTCTCCTGGCGCTCTGCTTCGTGCTCCCTCACGAATATAGGGCGTAGAAGACACTAATAATCTGAGTAACCGCAGTTCTGGAGCTTATATTTGATGGATCTTCTCTTTGGGATCAGTTTTTCGCTCCCAGAGTAAGGACTCGTTTAGTCTCACTGTTTTGGTCTCCTATGGGAACCCTCCTGAGATAAAATGGGACCCAGGAAAGAATGCTGTTGGCTTTTTGACTTGAGAAGATCCTTCTAGCTTGTCGATGTGTTGTTAGGATCTGTTGCCACTTTGGCGGGACTTGAAAGAATTTTGGGGTGGAACATATAACAATGAAAACATTTTAATTCATTTTTAGTTTAATGTCTCACCAGGACAGAGACCTTAAAAAGTATGGTTTAACAGAGCTCGATTTTTGCCAGTCCAATTTTACAAAGTATTCTACGTATTTTCCTAAAAGCAATAACAAGTCTGATGTTAAAACATTTGCGTGCTCACCTCTTTAAGGGCTGACAATGGTCCTTAGGGATTAACAGTACTGTTCATAAACAAAAGATTGAATGGGGTGGGGAGGGTGATTGTAGTACTGGAAGTAAATAGCTGTTGTAGATGTAGACCCTTGCAGCGAGTAAGTAGGACATATTAAAATGGAATCAAATCTGGGTTGCCTGGGTGGCTTAGTTGGTTAAGCATCAGACGGGCTCAGGTCATGATCTCTGGGTCCTGGAATCGAGCCCCAATTCGGGCTCCCTGCTCCCTATGCCCCACCCCCCGCTCCTACTCATGTGCAATCTCTCTCTCTCAAATAAATAAAATCTTTTTTAAAAAAGTAATCAAATCCAAAAGCTCCTAAGGATTGATGGTGGCACCATCCCAAAAGCTGACAACAGGATGGTGCTGTATCTCTGTATGGCAGTTGAAAATAGGAGATTATGAGTAATTGGTGACATTGAATATTAAAACAAAATATCAGGGTTCTTATTTTATCAGACCTGTTGGGAGTAGGTAATATCTAGGTACTGTTATATTTGTGAGACCATGGAACGTATCTATACTGACATCTCCACAAAGGTTCCCATCAAGTGATCATTCTTCCCGTTTCCGGTGAAACTTTTTAAAAGTGGTTACACAATATTGGACTATGAAAGTAGTTTGTGCACAGATTTGAAGTTCATATGAGAAAGATGAACTTAGTGAGGTAGGCAGAAACTTTTTTGTTTTTCAAAAAGACGTATAGCAGAGATGACAAGAGATTTATTTCCGTTCTCTATTCTACACATCCTGAGATACCAAAGAGCCACAAGTGTCTGGCCCAGAAGCTTGACCTGCTACTGCAACCCAAGACACATAGTAAAGCCCTTACCTTGAAGGAAGATCATGGGTGCTTACAAGGAGGTCAGGAGTAATGACTTGTAAGATTGAATCATTCAATAAATATTTATTTGGGATTCTGTGATTGTAATGTACAATGCTGGACACAGAAGAAAAACTAATCAGATATGAAATTGTACTCAGATTGCTTACTGTCTAGCAAGGTAGAAGGTCTGCATTAGGAATACAACGTAGAAAGTTATACATCCTATTAATATAGATAAAATGTAATGGGAAGCTAGCTTCTTTTTTTTTTTAAGATTTATTTATTTAGGGGTGCCTGGGTGGCTCAGTCGTTAAGCGTCTACCTTCGGCTCAGGTCATGATCCTGGGGTCCTGGGATCGAGCCCCACATCAGATTCCCTGCTCTGCGGGAAGCCTGCTTCTCCCTCTCCCACTCCCCCTGCTTGTGTTCCCTCTTTGCCTGTGTCTCTCTGTCAAATAAATAAAATCTTTTAAAAAAAAAAAGAAAAGAAATATTTAAAAAAAAGATTTATTTATTTATCTTAATGCACGCACACGCAGCAGGGAGGGGCAGAGGGGGAGTCTTAAGCAGACTACAGTTGAGTGTGGAGCCTGACATGGAACTCAGTCTCACGACTCTGAGATCATGACCTGAGCTGAAACCAAGCATCGGACACTTAACGGACTGTGCCACCCAGGCGCTCCTAGCTTCTTTTTGTAATGTGACAGTATAATATTGGGAAAGGAGGAAATAATGCCATTTATTATCATAAATCCTGTTTATTTGTCTTGATAGTCTAAGGAGCCTATCTTTTCATATGTTCTGTATTCCTCACTTTCACCTTGCTTCCTTTCTACCTCTTATAGAGGTACAGATGATGCATCTCCTTTGTATTTTTTTTTTTTTAAAGATTTTATTTATTTGTCAGAGAGAGAGAAAGCACAAGCAGGGGGAGCTGCAGGCAGAGGGAGAAGCAGGCTCCCCACCGAGCAAGGAACCCGATGCGGGGCTCGATCCCAGGACCCTGGGATCATGACCTGAGCCAAAGGCAGACGCTTAACTGACTGAGCCACCCAGGCGTCCCCCTCTCCTTTGTATTAATTTAAACTCTTTTCAGTTGTGTTTTTTAAGATTTTTTTTTTAATTTTTTTAAGATTATTTATTTATTTGTCAGAGAGAGCACAAGCAGGGGGAGCAGCAAGCACAGATAGTATGCAGGCCCCCCGCTAAGCAGGGAGCCCGATGCGGGGCTCCATCCCAGGACCCTGGGATCATGACTTGAGGTGAAGGCAGTCACTTAACCGACTGAGCCACCCAGGCGTCCCTAAGATTTTATTTTCAAGTATTCTCTACACCCAACGTGGAGCTCAAACTTAGAACCCTGACATCAAGAGTTGCATGCTGTACTGACTGAGCCAGCCAGGTGCCCCTCTATTGTGTTTTTAAAAGCCCGTTCAAACTGGCTTACACAATATAGGGAAATCTGTTGGCTTTTTTATAACGGAAAGACTCTTTCCATCTCTCAACTCTGTTTTCCTATATCTTGACTTAGTTTGGGGGTAGGCCTCTTCTAGATGATGGAAAGATGGCAATTCCAGGTTTATTTCTTATCCTGCTAACAACCCAAGCAGGAAAAAAGAGTTCCCTTTTCTGTAGATTCAGCCAAAGGCCTGAAGCTGGGTGTTCATTGATTCTGATAGGCCTTGTTAGGGTCTTGTGCCTACTCCTCAATCAGTCACTTTGGCCAGAGTATGCTGCATTCTTTTTGGCCAAGCCAGATTCATATGCTCATTCCTGGAGCTAGTGGGTGAGGCCATCCTCTTCTGAACACATGGACTGAGAATGGGATGGATCCCCAAAGGAAAAATGTAGGGTGTCATGTTGAAAAAAGAGGATGATGTTTCAAAGACAGAAAATGACAAGAGCTCACTATACTTTTTGCATGCCTCTGGACTTGAGGGTACCTTAGGATAGAGGTAGGGTGGTGGTCAGCTAACAATGAGACAACTGTTAGTGTCTCTACATGAATTAGGAGCAACGATTAAGCTTATGCAGTGGTTAAATGAGGGGGAAGTCCTCTCAAGGATCATGAATTCCAGCACTAAATGTGCTATCTTTATTTTTGGATTATTAAGCTTAACTAAACTATACATTGCAAAAAATAAATTTATAGAGCAACATCTACATTTCCTTGAGCAGTAAAGCCCAGAACCATGCTAAGAGGAGACTAGACTGTGTGCCTAAGTCATTACAGATGATTAGCCATTAGCTCTTATGCAGAAAACACTTGACAGAGAGGGTGAAGCGACTGGTGGAGATGTCTCAGAATTGTCAAGAAGTGTTAGAGTCTCTCCTCCTCCAGAAAATAAGGGTAACTTTTCCAACTTGTATTAGTTTTTGTTAATATGTTTCTGTAAGGAGTCTTACCTCAGGAGATTAAAGGTAGACCCCAAAAAATTTTTTTCTCCTTCCCTCATACCCCGTCCCCACTCTTTTTAAGTAAGGCCTCTGTCCTTTTAGCAGCTCAGTATCTTTGAGAGCTGAATATTCATACCCTTTGTCTCTTCCCCACCCTTTTCAGGGTTGTACTTCTGTGCTGTGGCCTTAAAATTTCAGGAAGGGAAGAAAGCCTTTCAGGGCGCTGCGCTCATCCCATTGTGCCTCTGAGTCCCCTTGGTGCTTGAATGAGGAAATGTAATCAGAAGAGTGCAAATGCAGACTCAGTTAGCTCCACTAAATACCTTTGAGGTATACATCTATGATTTCATGTTCCACATTAGGAATTGGTGTGTGTTGGCAGTATTATAAAAAATCAAATAAGTAGTGGAAATTAAATATAGAATTAAGCAAAGACCATTTAGTTTTTAGTGGAAGAAATCTCAATTGTTTTAAGCCTCGGAGTAGAGATAAATTGCCTAATACGTATTTGAAACCCACAACACGCTGTTGGTCAGGTTCCGGTCCTTATTTGCCATTCCATGTCCGATACAGGCTTACAGTTAGTTTATATGTAGCTGAGGAATTCCCGGCTGCAGCTTTAAGTCCTGGAAGCCTGAGCAAGCGCCATCTTATGTTCATGGTGAATGAGAACCAGATTTATGGAAAATGTGTAGCTGTTGTCATATTTTTCAGTTAGTGCCACATTGTTATTACAATGAGTAGATGAGTTTCCTCATCAATAATTCTTTCTGCTTAACCTATTTTTTAAAGGTATGGCAAATAGAAACATGTCAACAGATAAATGCATTCCAGCTTGAATATTTTTAAAGCTTTTTGGTTTTAGCCGCCCCCAAATCAAGCCAACTTATCCAGTTGGTGGGTTCGTAACCATTTTGCCAAAAATGCCTTGAATCTTGGAACAGGAATTGGAAGGTCTTACCCAAAGCCTTTTTACATGTATTGTGTTCGAGAAATGGGAAAGGAACCGACGACTGTGGGTCTAATCCCGGCTGTTGTGTTATCTGCCCCTCCGTGTCTGATACCTGTCCTCTCTGCAGCCCCTCCCCCCCAGGTCTGGATGGAGGATACTTTAAAGTGAAATGACAGACCAAGAGAATAACAACAACATCTCAAGTAACCCCTTTGCTGCTCTTTTTGGCTCCCTGGCTGATGCCAAGCAGTTTGCAGCAATCCAAAAAGAGCAGCTGAAGCAGCAGTCTGGTAAGTAGGGGACCCAGTAGCAGCGGAGGAGATGACCTAGAATGGGGTCTTCCCAAGTGAAGTCTTCTTAGGGTCCATAATTGCAGTTGGGATCGACCTGGAGGTCGATTTTGTTGTTCATTTAGGGCATAAATTGGGGGTTTTGTTCATTTTCCTTCATATTATTTTCGGGTCCTCTCCTCCCTGCTGCATAAAGAGAGACCAGATAGCAGGTGGTTCCGTAGTAACAGATGTTAGTCGTGATCCCAGTGCTGTCGAGCTGTTTATTTTAAAAATCACCCAGCAAAAGATACTTAAATAAATCTTTTTAACATAGGAAACTGAGATTGCAGACATAGGTGGAGAAAGCAGGTTACGTGCAGCTGTAGAAAGCAGATGTGTAAAAGGAAGAATTATAAAAGTTTTTTGGCTTTTTGATAGACAAATGAAATTTGTTCTTAAGCCTGGTGCTTCAGAGTCAATCCCAAGCAAAATACTTCTTCCATTCCATAGAGTGGCCTCTTTCATAGCATAATGCTGTTAGAACAGACTTGTAAGAAAATCTGATCCTTTGCCTTAATGTGAAAAAGAAATCAGAATATCTCACTCATCAGAAAAATGGTTTTCCTCATCTAGGACCAAAATTAAGATCGGGTCTAACTTCCTCCTTTGAGAAGACATATAGCCTAGGAGAATTAGGATGATGTTTCTCAAATTTATTAGTCTTCTGAGGATAGTCACAATCTTTCAAGCCAGAAATCACTCCCCTTCTCCCTGCAAAGAGAATAATAGTATTTTTTGGAAAGGAGAAATGTTTGTATTTTACCTTTTTGTTTATTTCAAAAGTGTCGGTATACATAGCTGAGTTGTAGCCTTGCTCTGTGTTCAGGACTGAATAAAAAGGAGGTAAGGGCAAGACAGATGAGTAGTGGACAGGGTGATGATGAAGCAAGGGGGGAGTATATGTAACACTGACTTTCTACCATGATCGAAGGAGGCGGCTCTGGGTCTCAGTCTCTGAAATCTCTTCCAGATTCTTGCATTAGGAGATTGTAGGAGGAAAGGGAGAGTGAGGAATAGGAATATAAGAAAATGGGGAAACATGATTTATGAGTATGTGGTTGGGGGAAATTTTGCTACATAGGTTCTTAGCTCCTGTCGCTCTCAGGGTTCAGAGGAGAACTTAACCTTATAGGAGTAGAGTGACAGATGTTTGTCCTTCTGGCTGTCAGCAGACCTCAGGCTGGCTAGAGTTGGGAGCGTTGCAGGCACCAAGCCGTGGGACAAATCAGGTACATGCGCTCCTGTTACTATTTTGGCTTCTCCTCGTTTTACTTTGTTTACACTGAGTTTAGCATGCCACCAGGTCTAACCTGTTTTCCACCAGCAGTTAGAACTCTGCCAAAACTTTCGGCCTCCTATGTTGAGCTTCACATTGACTAAACTCACCACACTAAAGCAACTCTTAACTCCCGAGAGTTTTGCGTGGCCTTTCAGAATAATCACTGGAGATAGAGAGAAGCAGATGCAGACTCACGTGGTTTCTAGTGAACACCACGCTTGTACTCCTTCAGCCTGAGTTCCATTCGGAGAGGCGGCTCTGTCTGCTGACAGCCAGAAGGACAAGCATCTGTCACTCTACTCCTATATGGTTAAGTTCTCCTCTGAACCCCGAGAGCGATAGGAGCTAAGAACCTATGTAGCAAAATTTCCCCCAACCACATACTCATAAATCATATTTTCCCATTTCCTTATAATTCCTATTCCTCGCTCCCCTTTTCCTCCTACAATCTCCTAAGGCAAGGTTGCTTTTTTAAAAAGTAAAGGGATTCAATCAATAAAAAAATAGTAACAAATTAGAGGGGAAAAGATTCAGATGAACAATTTATATACAATAATCAAATGATTTTAAAAATCTTGTCTCAATAATAGTTGGAGCACTGCCCATTAAAACAACAATTAGATTTTTACTTACAAAATTTGTGATGATTTAAACAGGTACTCTCTCATAGACTGCTGAGGGGCTTGTAAATGAGAGCAGTCTTTCTGAGGATAATTTGGTAATATATGTTAACTTTTAAATGTGCAAGCTCTTTAACTCAGCAATTCTGCTTCTACAAATTTACCTTACAGAAATACTCGTACAGGTGTACAAAAAGAGTACTATTTGGTGCAGTAGTGTTTGAAATCATGAAAAATTGGAAACAGCCCAAATGTTCATCAATTGAGAAGTAGCTACACAAGTCAGAGTGTGCACGTACACAATGCAGTACAGTGCAGCTATTACAAAGAATGAGGTAGGCCTACAAATGACCTAACAGGGAAGGATGTTGGTGCTGATTAAGTTTAAAAAGCAAGCTGAAAAGCAGTATATATAGTATGATCCCTCTCTCTTTTTTTTTTTTTTTTAACTTAGAATCCTAGCAATAAACATTCACACCACAATAGGAAAAAAAAATCTGGAACAGTTTGCTAACTGACATGGTTGTCCATAAGGAATTGGTTCAGAGGAGACTTTTTACATAATGTTTTCCTATACAGTTTGGCATTATTCAAATATATGTATTCTTTAAAATCAGGAAAAAGCTATATATTTAAAATAATTAAAGGCATATTGATCTATTGTAGGTAATTCTCTGTTCACTAAGATTCTATAGGGAACATAATGTTGCTATTTTTGGTAATATGGGGTGCAATTAATTATGAGTAGAAAGAATAAAACTTTTGATTTGTAAAATGTGGTAGGATTTACAGCCAGGGATTTCAGAATCCTGTACTTAAGATGTTGCCTAATACAATTCAATAGCAAAAAAACACAAATTATCCAGTTTAAAAATGGGCAAAGGATCTATATAGACGTTTCTCCAAAGAAGACATACAGATGACTAACGGGTACACTAAAAGGTGCTCAGTATCACTCATCATCAAAGAAATGCAAATCAAAACCACGATGAGATATCACCTCATACCTGTTAGAATGGCTACTATCAAAAAGACAAGAAATAACAAGTGTTGGCAAGGATGTGGAAAAAAAGGGAACCCTGGTGCACAGTTGGTGAGAATATAAATTGGTGCAGCCACTATGGAAAACATTATAGAGGTTCTTCAAAAATTTAAAAATAGAACTACCATATAATCCAGCAATTCCACTTCTGGGTATTTATACAAAGAAAACAAAAACACTAACTTGAAAAGATCTATGCACCCCTGTGTTTGTTGTAGCATTGTTTATAATAGCCAAGACATGGAAACAACCTATGTCCGTTGATGGATGAATGGATGAAGAAAATATGATATACACATACACACACACACACACACAATGGAATATTATTGCCATTTGCAACAACAGAGACGGACCTGTGTGAAATGAAATAGGTCAGACAGAAAAAGACAAATACAAACAAATGTTCTCAGTTATAGGTGATACCTAAAAAAGAGAAAAAGAAAGAAAGCTCATAGATACAGAGAACAGATTGGTGGTTGCCCGGAGTGGGGTAGGTACAGGGGATCACAAGGATCAAACTTGAGTTATAAAATAAATAAGCCATAGGGATATAATGAATAGCATGGTGACTGTAGTTAATAATACTGTATTGGATATTTGAAAGTTACTAAGAGAGTAGATCTTAAAAGTTCTCTTCACAAGAGAAAATATTTATAACTGTATGGTGACAGATGTTAAGCAGAATTATTGTGTTGACCATTTTGCAATATATATAAATATCAAATCATTATGTTGTATACGTGAAACTAATATGATGTTACACGTCATTTTTTAAATGTTATACCTCAATTTTTACCTCAATTAAAAAAAAAAAAGATGTTGCCTGACTTGAGATGTTCACTAATTAGATGATTAACTTGTTTCCCATCCAGAATTATCTTTCTCTTGATAACATTTATCATTTTTGATAGTATACTTGGTTTTCTCTTAAAGAGAGGAGTTTAACTGTTAATGGCTTACATTTTCTGGCAGATGAACTCCCAGCTAGCCCAGATGACTCGGATAATAGTGTGTCTGAAAGCCTGGATGAATTTGATTACTCTGTGGCTGAGATTAGCCGCTCCTTCCGTTCACAGCAGGAAATATGTGAACAACTCAACATCAATCACATGATCCAAAGGATCTTCCTCATTACTTTGGACAACAGTGAGTTACAAACTTAGAGCCAGTCTATTCATTACTCTTCCCTTCCTGCTTGGGCTAGGAACTTGTTCTTAGAAACTTATTATATCTAATGGTTAAACAAACCCACTGTACTCCCTAGAACACAGGTTTGATAGTTTAGTGAAGCTTTTGATGTGACCTAAAAATAATATTTAGACAAGGTGCAGCTTTCATTATCATTTTGGTACAGACTGGACCATATAGCTCCTTGCCTTTACCACCTTAAAAGGGAAATGCGAGTGGTAGCCAAATCCTTTTTCTTCTCAGAGGTGACCTAAACATTTAGACAGAAGCCCCATGAGGTGTCAGATAGTGTTTTCCCTCTGTGTCCTATCTGTAGTTAAAAAAAATAGGTGCTGATGCCTGGGATTCATGATGTTATGTTTATAACAAAACCTGACATGCTCTTGGACTCTCTGAAAAGATTTAAGTCTTTAGATACTGCTTTGTATGTCAAGATTATCCTGATACTACCTGAGTCAGACTTGGAGTTCAAGAGAAATGCTGTCAAGATCGGTTGTCTATATAAAGACAGAAGCATTATCCTTAACCTACCAGATTAAAACCATTTCCCAGGTGACCCCAGCTTGAAAAGTGGGAATGGCATCCCCAGTCGTTGTGTGTATTTGGAAGAAATGGCAGTAGACCTGGAGGATCAAGACTGGCTTGATATGAACAATGTTGAGCAGGTACCATTTCTGATGTTC
The DNA here is from genome assembly GCF_004348235.1 of Phoca vitulina. Lineage (NCBI taxonomy): Eukaryota > Metazoa > Chordata > Mammalia > Carnivora > Phocidae > Phoca > Phoca vitulina. Next base: position 14,392,008 of record NW_022589741.1, read on the forward strand.
CTTTCAGGTGCCTTCAGCACAAACTAGCCATGCAGCTGAACTCTTCTCACGTTTCTCCAACCATGACTTTGCTTACGTAATTCCATCTCTTAACATTGTCTTTGGTGTTCCTCCTTGGAGATCTTCTCATTTACCATGGCCACATATCTGAATTCCTGGAGTGATCTATCTGTGCCTCTTGGATGGCAGTTGTCACCTTCTGTCACATGTACTGGCTTTTTTTATACCTGTCCTATCTCCCCTATCAGACCCTTAAGTTCTGCAAGGCCATGTCTTTGTATCTTTCCCCAAAATCAAAACAGTGTGTTTTACCTTATAAGTGCCTAATTAACATTAAAGGAATAAAACTTTGGTAGGACAGACACTTGACAACTTGTAGTTTAACTTTATATGTTTAAATTATATAAGTCTGAGTAAGGCCAGCAGTCACACAGAGGAGTAAATTTCATGTGTAAGTTCAATCGCTGATTCTCCACACCATTCAATAAATACTGTTTTAATGCTTACTCTATGCTAGGGCTATACCAGAGGCTTGAGCTCTATTTGGGATAACTGTACGGGTGACCCTTGAACAATTTGGGGGTTAGGGGCAGTTGAAAATCCACACATAACTTGTGACTCTCCAAAAACTTAACTAATAGCCTACTGTTGACAGGAAGCCTTATGGATAACAGTAAAGTCAGCTAGGGTAAAGAAAATGTTATAAAGAAAATTAGAAGCAAGAGAAAATACATTTACAGTGCTGTTCTGTATTTACTGAAAAAAATCCACGTCAAACCCATATTGTTCAAGAATCAACGCATATACAGTTATATTTATGTACCTAATATTTTCTAAAGTAGTAAGGGAGGGGTCTTATATTACCCCTTCACTCTACATCCTGTGACTATCACAGTAACCTATGTCAAAATGACCTTCTACATCTTGATATCCTAAGATTAACTTTGCAGTGGTTTAGTGTTTTGTTTGTTTGCTTTTCTTAAAGGCTGTCTTCGCTCGCTTACTACTTCAGGACCCAGGCAACCACTTGATTAACATGACTTCTTCTTCAACGTTGAATCTCTCTGCTGATCGAGATGCAGGGGAGAGGCACATTTTTTGTTACCTTTATTCCTGCTTCCAAAGAGCTAAGGAAGAGGTAAAGGACTAATCCCCATTGAGAACTGTGTAGTACTCTTGGGTTTGACTTTAACATGTAAGCCAGAGAGTTGGATGAGTGTCGTTTATATCAGTTTATATACATCATAATACATCAGAAACTAGATATGAGAGGCACTATGAGTTGTCAGAAATTTTCGTCTGTTCTTTCTGTGGCTTGGGGTCTATTCCTTTCCCCATTTAACCAGGGCCTCCTGTTCTACAAACCTTAAAAAGTCATACTCTTAGAAAAGGTCAGGGGAGGGGGAAAAAAAGTGTGATAAACTCATTTCCACTGAGGTATAAATAAGAGTGAGCTAAGCTTGGTCACTTCCAGGATTAGAATTCTAGCAGGTGGGTGACTCCTTACACCAAAGAATGAACTCTTACTAATTTTTAAGCATCCACAGGACAGCAGTACTGTTTTGGGGTACATTGTCTTTTTCATTCTATTTGCTGTGTTCACCCTTGTTCAGGTCATAGAGCTAGGCTCTCTCCTCTCTTCTTCATTCTGTTCCCAGATTACCAAAGTTCCAGAGAACCTGCTCCCCTTTGCGGTGCAATGCAGGAACCTCACTGTGTCCAATACCCGAACAGTACTCCTCACCCCAGAGATCTATATTGACCAGAACATCCATGAGCAACTGGTAGATTTGATGTTGGAAGCCATCCAAGGAGCCCGTGAGTACATAAGCAAGATCTCTGAGTTTCTACATTTTGATTTCTAAATTTAAAATTCCTTTAATTGCATTAGAAACCTCAGAGCCACTATGGTTCCAGAAGTATAAATTAAGGAAGAGAGCTCATATCTTGACCTTTGGGGTTGAATACCAGTAGAATTATCAGAATGTAAGAAGAGTAGCCTGTATGTAAATGCATATAAAAATTGCTATGGGCGGGGCGCCTGGGTGGCTCAGTCATTAAGCGTCTGCCTTCGGCTCAGGTCATGATCCCAGGTCCTGGGATCGAGCCTCACGTCGGGCTCCCTGCTCCACGGGAAGCCTGCTTCTCCCTCTCCCACTGTCCCTGCTTGTGTTCCCTCTCTCACTGTGTCTCTCTCTGTCAAATTAAAAAAAAAAGATTAAAAAAAAAATTGCTGTGGGCTTCTTTTCCTCTCATTTGTCATTTGTTAGATTTTGAAGATGTAACTGAGTTTCTGGAAGAGGTCATTGAAGCCTTGATATTGGATGAGGAAGTTCGCACATTTCCAGAAGTCATGATTCCAGTGTTTGATATTTTATTGGGCCGAATAAAAGATCTAGAACTCTGTCAGATCCTGTTTTATGCATATCTGGATATTCTTCTCTATTTCACTAGGCAGAAGGATATGGCAAAGGTAGGTTTGAAAGGTGGTACGTATTCATTTGAGCTGGTGATTTAATATCCTATCCTGAGGGTGCTGTAATATTACCTGTTGAATAAAAGAAAGATACATTAGTTGTTGTATAGACTTAACTCTTTGAGATCCTTTCACCCCACCACCTTTCCCTCCTCATACAGACGAGTAAGTAGGACTTGTTTTCTCCTATAGGTTTTTGTAGAGTACATTCAGCCCAAGGACCCTAGCAATGGGCAGATGTACCAGAAGACCTTGCTGGGAGTAATCCTGAATATCTCCTGCTTATTAAAGACTCCAGGTGTAGTAGAAAATCATGGCTACTTCCTGAATCCATCTCGTTCCAGTCCCCAGGAGATCAAAGTGCAAGAGGCCAACATCCATCAGGTGGAACTGTCTCCCAGCCCCCTAATCTTAGATGAAGTCGCGTTTCCTCGGGAAGCAGATGCAGATAAGGCTGCTTGAGCCTCTTTGGGGAAGCACATCGATCTGCTTGGCTTTCTACCATAATCACGTAAAGAAATTGTCCTCTTTTCAGCACAGGCTCAGGGCAGAGGAGAAGCTGGTGCACAGTTTCAGAGTAAGCTGCTGCTCCTCTCTGCCCTGTGCTCTGGCCCAGCCACTTCCCCTCAGTCCTCACTGTCGTCACCAAGCCGTTTCTTATAACCTGGGCTCCTAAAATCTTCCAGCTGAACTCCAGCTGATAAACTGAATTTTTTTTCCTTTCCTTCCTTCCACCAACATCCCCTCCATTTGGGCTTCTTAGTGTAAATTCTGGCAGAGGTCTGGCCAACACGTGAGGCAGTAAGTGGTTGAATTGGGGACGGTCTAAATCTCCCATCATCACAACTCTAAGGCAGGGATTGGCAAGTTACTACAGTGGCCAGATCCAGTGTGCCCCCTATTTTGGTAAATAGTTCTATTGAACACAGCCATGCCCATTCGTACACGTGTCGTTTTTGGCTTGGTTTCATGCCACGGTGGTAGAGTTGAATAGTTGCCACAGTCAGCGTATAGCTTGCAAAGCTGAAAATATTTATCGTCTGGCCCTTTGCAGACAGTTTATTGACCCCTGCTCTAAAGCTATGTAAATGCTATCTGTAGTTTGGCAGCTCATCAGGGAATCTCTCATAAGTGCCCAGAAATTTTTTTTTTTATTCAGAACTGGGGTATAAAATTAGGATGAGAATATTTTTGGAAATTGCCAGTGGCTAAGGTTTGGGAGTAACAAATATGAGGATTGTGAAACTGGAATGTTCTGTGGTTGTGTTTTCTGGTTAAACAGTTCATGGCTCAGTTCCATGAAAAGATCTACCAGATGCTGAAGAACTTACTCCAGCTCTCTCCAGAAACCAAACACTGTATCTTGTCCTGGCTTGGAAACTGTTTGCATGCAAACGCAGGCCGCACCAAGATTTGGGCCAATCAGATGCCAGAAATCTTCTTCCAAATGTATGCCTCGGATGCCTTCTTTCTGAATCTGGGTGCTGCTCTCCTGAAGCTATGCCAGCCGTTTTGCAAACCCAGATCCTCTCGGCTCCTCACCTTTAACCCCACTTACTGTGCTCTGAAGGAGTTGAATGATGAAGAACGAAAAATTAAAAATGTGCACATGAGAGGTAGGGGGGAACTGGCCTTCTCAAGATGGTGTGTGTGTGCGCACGCTTGCATGTGTGTGTGTAACATCAGAGGCGTTCACTTTTATCCTTTTTCACAAAGGTGCCTCTTAAAAGAAGACGAGGCAAAAAGAGAAGCTAGTATAAATTTTAAAAAGACAGACGTCTAAAAAAAACTGGTAGCTTTTAGATGTGCTTTCGTGAGATCTTCTTTCTGAATTTAGCAGCCTTTAGGTATTGATTGATTCATTCTTTCTAAAAATAAAGCACAGTCCCTGCTTTGTCTTTTAACTCAAAGCCTCCAGAAGAAAGCAGATATATTAACAGAGAATCATAATATGGTATAGGGCTAAACTATGGGAGCACAGAGGAGAGAGTGAACAATAAATTCTACAGAAGTTGGAAGTCTTTGCGGCCGAGTCTTGAGAGATGACTTGGGTTTAAAGTATAAAGGTACAAAGCTGTGGAAGGCATGATTGGAGAACAGTGAGAAATTGAGGGGGAGAGCTAGGTGGGAAAGGGGTATGGGAATTGGCAGGAAATGAGTCTAGGGAGGAAGAATATTGGGGCCAGTTGGGAGAAAACTCAAACAATGCAGAGAAGTGAAAAGAAGAAAATAAGTCATTCAAAATGAATCACTCTTTAAAAAAAAAAATGAATCCCTCTTAATTTTGGTGTATTTCCTCTCAGTTTTATGACTCTTTAATCCTAAAAGCAATACATGGTCAAAAGGAAGTAAACCTGGAAAAGCACGAATAGATACAGATGATCCACTGTCTATCGCTTGGCAACATCCACGGTGTTTTCTACATTTGTTTTTAAAAGGAAATTACTAAAAAAAAAAAAAAAAGCCCTCACTGGTAGCAGTATGGAAGTGAAGCTAGAGTAAGGGGACACTGGAGACCCAGGACAGAAGTCTGTGGTGAGTCATTTACTGTTCCTTTTACTTTCTTTGAGGTTTGGACAAAGAGACTTGTTTGATCCCAGCTGTGCAGGAGCCAAAGTTCCCCCAGAACTACAACCTTGTGACGGAGAACCTTGTCCTGACCGAGTATACCTTATACTTGGGATTTCACAGGTAACTGCTCTGATGTCATTCAAAAAGAACTGTTTTGTGGGGTTAAGAACCAGAAGGTTGAAAGTGAGTCTCACTTTATTCTGAAGGCTCCCGTTAGGATCTAATGGGAATGGAGTTTTGTATGCACCTAATCATGTTTACGTGAATTGCCTTTGTACAGATAACTGAATTTACTTTTCATTTTTGACCTGCTACACTTCTTAAAATTAAACACACTAGTATTGTTCTCTAAACACACAGATTTTTTTTGAAGATTTCTTTATTTTAGAGAGAGAGCACGCACGCATGCAGGGGGAGGGGCAGAGGGGGGGGAGAGAGAGAATCCTCAAGCAGACTCCCCTCTGAGCACAGAGCCTGACTCAGGACTCGATCCCACAACCATGCATGACTGGAGCCAAAATCAAGAGTCAGACTCTTAACCAACTGAGCCACCCAGGCACCCCTAAACTTGCAAAAAAAAAAAAATTTTTTTTTAAAGATTTTATTTATTTACTTGACGGAGAGAGAGCACAAGCAGGGGGAGTGGGAGAGGGAGAGGCAGGCTCCCCGCTGAGTGGGGAGCCTGATGAGGGGCTCAATCCCAGGACCCTGGGATTATGACCTGAGCCAAAGGCAGACACTTAACCAACTAAGCTAGCCAGGCACCCCTAAACTTGCAAATTTTTAAATCACTATCTTCCTGTTGTGATCTGTGAAAGGGGAATTGTTTTAACTTTTCACTTTCCGCTCTTGAATTTTCATTACTTACTACTCCTGATGAAAAAAAGATGACCCTCTACTTTATGGTATAGAGACAAAATTAAAGAAATGTTTGGGGCTCGAGACACACGTGCGCGCACTCTCACTCTCTCTTTAAAGAATAAATTAAAAAAAAGAAGAAATGTTTATCAGGGATTCCGATAAGATCAGTAGGACCACAAAAGATTTGTGTATCAAAGATCAAAAGGATTCTGGAAGTGTGAAAATTTAAGAACTAGAGTGTATGACTTCCAAAAGCGGTTCTGGTTCTGCCTGGTCACACACCATTCTGTGATTTTTCCCTCCTCTGGTTTAGTTGATTATGACTGCATGTATAAACAAAGTCGTTACAGTCCTTAGGAAGAGGTACTGAGGATAGCAGTTTTTAATGTCTTCTCAGGATACTTACATTGGCACAGAGCATTTTTTAAAACTCGGCAAATTTCTAGAAAAATGAAATTATATCTTTATTAGAGAGTTTTTCTATCCCGGTCATTGACATTTTAAATGAGACAATAGATAATGCAGCATATGTTTAACCTGCTCAACCACTGACATTCAGACATAGAAATGAATGTCATCTCTTCTCCCCATACTGGCTAGCTCACCCTAGACATTGTCTACAGGGCCAAAGAAGATGACTTTGGACTGTATCCATAGAGACAACTATCCGTAACATTGAATTACAGGGCTTCCTTTCATTAGAGAACATTTGGCTGGCCCTTTGTGAAGAATAATGTAATTTTATATTGAACAACAGAGGACTGCAAGCTGTTTCTTAGGTTGTGGCCCAGGTGGCTACCAGTTTATATGTGGTCGTTACTGACCTAGAGTCCTTTTTCTCCAGCTTTTGTTCTTAACTAACCGTAGAAAGACTGTCCATATAACCACATCCAAGTACAAACATTGCAGCTGTGCAGTGTCAAACTATCCTGCTGGGCTCTTTTTGTAATTTGTCTAATCGTTATTTATTTTACATGGTAACAGCCCAGTCTACACCCTGCTTAACCAAGCTACTGTTCTTTGGATGGTGCGTTTCAGCTGAAGGCTGCTATTTGTAGTTAGCGTCATTTATGTCAAATACTTGGTAACATTTGCCCAGTGCTCTGACCCCTGCCCCAGTCCTGTCCGTAAGTTGTGTGAGTGCCTTCTCTGTCACCACAATAGCGGCCCCCTATATCCTAAAAGAGAATACTAGAATAAATAAATGAAGATTTGTTTTTCCGGAACGATCTGTACTCAACTGCCCTATATGAGCCTCCTGACCCAGTCTCTTGTGCTTTCTTGGGGGCAGGTTGCATGATCAGATGGTCAAAATCAACCAAAATCTGCATCGGCTGCAGGTTGCCTGGCGGGATGCTCAGCAAAGCTCTAGCCCTGCTGCTGACAACCTCCGGGAGCAGTTTGAACGACTGATGACCATCTATCTTTCCACCAAGACTGCCATGACGGAGCCCCAGATGCTACAGAACTGTCTCAACTTGCAGGTGTCCATGGCTGTTCTACTCGTTCAGCTGGCCTTAGGCAATGAGGGCTCACAGCCAATTGAGCTAACTTTTCCTCTGCCAGACGGCTACAGCTCTTTGGCTTACGTGCCAGGTAAGCAGGCTCTTCCTTGGGAACTGCCTATTTATAGCTATCTAAGTTTAACTGGGTCACTTTGGAAGTTTAATCCTCAGAGTACCCTTCCTTAGTTATCATTCAACTGTTTTTGGAGAAACAACTCAAATTTATAGATAGTATCTACCGCTCAGAGTATGGGGGAACCAACAGCTTTTTCCTCAGCCTTGTGTCCCCACTTCTGTGTGTATCAGAAAATAGTCTTCAAAGGAGTAAGTGCAGCCAGGGTTTTCAGAGCTGTTAGTTTTGCATTAATGTTGTCTTCGTTGTTCATCTTCTAAATTTATCTGTCCAACTCTCCGTGTGCTATTCTTTAGGGAGAAAAAAATTATCATCCCCTGTTGGTTGAGGAGGTCGTGTTTGTAGGTTTGGCAGTGAGGAGTTGGCAGATACTGTCCAGCAAAATCAGGTTATATGTTCTTGATCACTGTATTGGTCATCTGTTGTTAAGTAACACATCATCCTAAAACGTAGCACCTTAAAACAAACGTCATCTCACACGGTTTCTGTGGGTCAGGAATCCAGGAGTGGCTTGGCTACATGGTTCTGCCTCTGGGTCTTTCATGCGGTTGCAGGCGAGCTGTCAGTCAGGGCCACAGGAATCTGAGGACTCGACCAGAACTGGAGGATCTGCTTACAAGCCAGGTCATGTGGTTGTTGGCCGACCTCAGTTGCTTACTGGCCTCTTTCCCAGGCCACGCAGGTCTCGCCTTAGTACTATTAGTACTAAGTACTATTCATGGTATGGCAGCTGGCTTCCTTGAGAGCAAGCAACCATAATGGAAGCTATAGGCTTCTATAACTTCACCATGGAAACGATATACCATTGCTTCTGTATGCCTCTACCCTGGAAGAGTGCAGGAAGGGACACACAAGGGCATGAATACCAGGAAGCAAAGACAATTGGAGGACCATCCTGGAGACTGATGACCAGAGTCATCTAATGTATTCATCTTTGTTGAAGATTCTTTATCCATCTAAAGGGTTATTTAATGCATAGTTAACCTTGAGTATGAAAAGAATGTGTATCAGTGTACCTTCTTAAGTTGCACTAGTGTGTGAACAGTATTTTGTGTCTCTGCTATTTTCATATTGACTTGGATAGAAATAAAAATTGACTTACCTTTAAAGGAGAGTCTACATTTATGAACTTGTCACCATTCCTAGTACCTACAAGACATTTCGGATTTTTTAATCTTTATTAGGTAGAGCAAAAGGGAGGAATTTCAATATTGCTTAGTACAGAAAGTCAGATGTTTCACTAATTGCAGTGAATGGGTTTGTTTGTTTGTCTTCCAGAATTTTTTGCAGATAACTTGGGTGATTTCCTCATTTTTCTCCGCCGCTTTGCCGATGACATCTTGGAGACATCAGCAGACTCCCTAGAACATGTTCTTCACTTTATCACAATTTTCACTGGAAGCATAGAAAGGTGAGGTGTTGAAAGCTTGGCTCTGACACCATTTAGAGGTGCAGAGCATTCAGAAGACTTCTAAACCAAGCCTGACTCATAAGGGCTTGCCTTCAGAAGTTGTGTTAACACTAATGAATCACCTGACCACCCTTAAGGGTAGCCAGAAATCCCCCTCTTCAGAGGCATAATAAGCCAAGGACTTTGCCCACAAACAATCTGAACCTGCGTAAGAGACCCGATGGGAATTCCACTGCTAGGGGCTGGTTAAAATAGTTACCTTAATGCCAGAAGCCTTACCAGTGGCAGCCAGTTCTGATGATCTAACAGTTGTAGGGTCACAAAGTTTACCCTTAACTTTCTGAGTTGCATGAGCAGTAAACACAGGTAAATGCTTTCTAATCTCATCTTTTCATTCATAGCTTCTACTCCCCTTTCTCAGAGAAAGATGCCCACTGACCTTTGGAGTTGCTTCTCTGGTGTTTTTGGTGTCTAGGCCAAAGGAAACGATGTGTGCATGAGTGAAGATTTGCTGCACAAAGAGAATGATGTACATTCCCCTGAGCCATGTCAGTGAGAAGTAGGTAGAAGCCAATCCTTCATTGAGCTAAGCAGACCCAGTGGGAAATCATGAGTCAACTGGTATTTATTAGGCACACGTGGTGTGCAGCGTAAGTAACGTAGAAGAACTGCGTCCTGACCCTGGCCCTCAGGAAGCTTAGAAAGGCAAGTTTATCCTCAATGAAACGGTCAGGGAATGTAAGCAATAAACAATGGATTATTGTAGAGAAGTAAACAGAGTGGCTAAGCGTTAAATAGAAACTTGAGTATTCATCCTCATACTTGGTAGCCTGTGATCTCAAAAGTTGAATGAGGTTGTACCCTGCATCATCCCCCAGAAATTGACAGCCTTGACACTACAGAATCCTGTTTTCTCCTCCCAACAGTGGTATAGGGTGTTTTGGCTCCTCATGTGGAGAAAATAGTCATGAATTTGAGAGTTGAGTTTTCTACCTGCTCAGCTTGCTTTCTGCACTTTTTGCAGGATGAAGAATCCCCACCTAAGGGCCAAACTGGCTGAGGTGTTGGAAGCAGTGATGCCCCACCTGGACCAGACTCCAAATCCCTTGGTATCCAGTGTGTTCCACCGGAAACGTGTGTTCTGCAACTTTCCCTATGCACCCCACCTTGCAGAAGCTCTAATCAAGGTCTTTGTGGACATTGAGTTTACAGGTAAAGCAGTCCAGAACTGAGAAGCAGATACTAGTGGAGTCTCCTAGCTTGATCAGTATTTAATGTCAGAAAAATACCAGCAGCCATCATTTATTGAGTATCTGCTATGTGCCAGCCTGGATGCCAAGTGCTTTTCTAACATTGTTTCATTAATTTGTCACCATCTGGCAAGTTTTACTGTATTACCCCCTGTCATACAACTAAGTGGTAGAATCAGGTCAATTCTATCTCACCTCAAAAAGAAAAACAAGGGGGTGCGCCTGGGTGGCTCATTTGGTTAAGTGGCTGACTTTGGCTCAGCGTCCTGGGATGGAGGCCCATGTCAGCTTCTCCCTCTCCTTCTGCCCTTCCCTCCACTCGTGCGCTCTCTTTCTCTCTCTCCCTCTCCCAAATAAATAAATAAAATCTTAAAAAAAAAAAACACACACACTCTTATTATATGCTTGATTTAATTAAGCTCCAGCTAAGTAGCCTGTTCGATTACAACCCAGGTCTTTTTTTTTTTTTTTTTTTTTTTAGTGGGGGGAAGGGGCAGGGGAAGAGGTAGAGGGTGAATCATAAGCAGGCTCCATGCCCAGTGTGGAGCCCAATGCAGAGCTCAGTCTCACAACCCTGAGATCGTGACCTGAGCCGATATCAAGAGTCGGATGCTTAACCAACTGAGTCACGCAGCCGCCCCAACCCCAGGTATTTATTTTTATCTGCAGAATAGTCGGACAGTTCTTTTTTCTTTTTTTTTTTTTTAAGTAAACTCTGTCCCCAACATGGGGCTCAAACTCACCACCCTGAGATCAAAACTGTACCCCATCTCAACCAGTAAACAGTATATGTTAGGCACTTATTTAAGACCCCTTTTAAAAGAGATGTTCTAAATAAATAAAAGTTGTCCTACCATCCAGTGATAAATACAGTTAACATTCAAAGAAACATTTAACATTGTACTGAGTGCCTTTCCCATTTGGATTTTGGTTTTGTCACATACCTCTGAGCCTCAGTGTCCTCATCTATAAAATGGGTTGAAGTGACGACTAATGAGATAGTGCATGTACATCTTCATAATACATATATAATCACACAATAAGTCACTGCAGTTATTATATGACCATTTCAACTCTTTACGTGCAATGGTAGAGGATGTATTATAATTCCTGTTTTATTTCTGAGGAAGTAGAAGTTAAAAAATGTTAAGAGACTTGGATTAGGTGGAGCCAAAAGGAAAACCTAGATCTTCTGACTCCAGATCCCATGATCTTCTTTCATTATATGACCCAAGCTACAGAGATGTTGTGGTTCGTTCCTTTGATTGGTCAAAACAGTATAAGCCTCAGGTTTTTAGACCCTGACCTGATTTTTCAGAGTAACTAAGAACCAGTTCGTTTCGCAGCTGGGATGTTATCTATGAAGAATATGGAGGTTACTTAGTATCCCGTTCAGCACACGGCTGTCACTGCCACAATGGCCAGTTCAGAGGCCTCATTCAAAGTCTGATAAGTACTCTGCGTTTGGATATGGAAGCATTTGTCTCCCCTGGCTTTTAGGGTACAACTTGGTCCTTGTCCTTTTCTGCATGCAGTATCTTTTATGTCTGTCTCCCTCTTGTTCTGTCCGTAAGGAAATAAGTAAACACTTGGCTGTCACTCTGGGCCTTTGTAAACTCCCAGGGCAGATCTTGCCAGTAGTCTTGACAGCATTCAGAATCCAAGAAAATGGCTCCACAGGCATAAGCTCTTACTCTTTCTCTAGTAGCACCACCTTTGCTGGGTTTTTGCTCTTACCCTATTCCAGGAGACCCCCATCAATTTGAACAGAAGTTTAATTACCGACGTCCCATGTATCCCATCCTAAGGTACATGTGGGGAACAGATACCTATCGAGAGAGCATTAAGGTGAGAGAGTTTTTGGTGAAGCCAAAGCTGAGTTCTCTGAGTTTTACTTCAGATAAGCCCCAGTGAGTTGTGGTTCAGTACTAAAATGGTTTTGTCTTGGGCTGGGACTTACAGGATTTGGCTGACTATGCCTCTAAGAATTTAGAAGCCATGAATCCCCCGCTTTTCCTCCGCTTTCTTAACCTGCTAATGAACGATGCCATCTTCCTCCTGGATGAAGCCATACAGGTAAGAATAAGTATATAAAAATTTTTTAGGGACGCCTGGGTGGTTCAGTTGGTTAAGCGTCTGCCTTCAGCTCAGGTCATGATCCCAGGGTCCTGGGATCGGGTCCTGGGATCAAGTCCTACGTCGGGCTCCCTGCTCAGCAAGGAGCCTGCTTTTTCCCTCTGCCTGCCGGTCCCCCTGCTTGTGTGCGCACTCTCTCTCTCTGACAAAAATCTTTAAATAAAAATTTTTTAGAACAGTTTTAACTGGGGCTCCTGGGTGGCTCAGTCGTTAAGCGTCAGCCTTTGGCTCAGGTCATGATCCCAGGGTCCTGGGATCGAGCCCCGCATTGGGCTCCCTACTCGGCGGGAAGCCTGCTTCTCCGTCTCCCACTCCCCCTGCTTGTGTTCCTGCTCTCACTGTATTTCTCTCTGTCAAATAAATAAATAAAATCTTTAAAAAAAAAAAAAAAGAATAGATTTAACTGCCCTTATCAAATAATGATAAGTACATACTTTTTACCTTCAAATTACAATAGAGCAATCTTTATGCCCATAGTACCAATTGGGACACCAAAAATTATGAGTAGTAGTATACCGTGAGCCTTGCCATTACAGAGCTTAATAGGTATTATTCCATTAGAGACCAAGATAAGGGTCATTGTAGCCTCATAAACTAGGATGATATTTTGGCAGAGAGTGGTAAAGAAAGGGTGATGAAGCTAAACTAAGATACACTGGCAGGATTAATCAGGCCAGCAGCACAGAAAGAAATCCGAGGACCTCGCGTTTGGTCAATGACTTTCAACCATTTTCCATCCCAACGCATCAATAACAGTGACTCACTAAGGCAATGATTCTTATCCCCTTCCTGAAAGATTCTGATTTTTGCACCACTCCTTGAAAAAAAAAATCTCTGGTTTGGGTTATTTTTTCGTATAAACACTGCAAGTTACCAATACTCGTCACCTATCCGCAGCCTCCCAAATCTTTACATTTGAAACACGAGTTTCCCAAAGTCTACGCCGGGTGCTTGTCAGCAACTTCAGTGCATCATCATGTCCTTACTCATCCTTCATGGAGCTGCTTCTTGCTCCTATTAAAAACTTCCCTTATCGGGGCGCCTGGGTGGCTCAGTCGTTAAGCGTCTGCCTTCGGCTCAGGTCAGGGTCCCAGAGTCCTGGGATTGAGCCCCACATCAGGCTCCCTGCTCAGCGGGAAGCCTGCTTCTCCCTCTCCCTCTTCCCTTGCTTGTGTTCCCTCTCTCGCCGTGTGTCTCTGTCAAATAAAGAAATAAAATCTTAAAAAAAAAAAAAAAACCTTCCCTTATCTGTGACAAGTGTAAGAAAGCTAAGGCAGGGGCCCAAGGGTAGATGAGGCAGGTAAGTCATGAAGGCGGCCTGTTAGACAGCCACACGCTCCTCATGTTGATTAGCAGTCCCCCAGTAACTTGTATTTAATCTGTGAGGAGAGTTCCTGCTTTTTTCATAATCCCATACTTTTAGATTTTAGATAGGTTTTCGTAGAAAACAAGAACAAGTCCTGTAATAAACAGACCCTTCTATGCAAGAGCTCTGTGATACAAAGAATGACACCAGATGGCATTGTCATAGGACTGCAAGAATGATGAGAAGTAGACGGTTTTTAATATTTATGCTTCTCCTTCCAGACATCTTGCATATTTGATAGAGCTTTGTTTTTTGATAGGCAGTTTTGGGTTTGGTTTTTTGTTTTTTGGGGTTTTGTTTTTGTTTTTGTTTTGTTTTCATTTTTTAAGAAGGATTTGTCCCTTTTTTCACTTTAGCCTATTCATTTTTGCCTAGGTTTCAGAGATGATACTACTTATTCTCCTTTCTATTTCAGAGACTATAATACACATATGGGAACTACCCACAAGTCCTCTCAGGCTAAAACAAATCTATGGAGCTTCAGCCCTATGCTGAGAAATAAAGGCTCACGTTTCTTACATAGTCCCTGGTTTTCCCGGGTTACTAAACTAGATTTTAGGGACGCTTGGTTGGCTCAGTTGGTTTAGCATCTGCCTTCAGCTCAAGTCATGATCCCAGGGTCCTGGGATGGAGTCCCACATCGGGCTCCTTGCTCAGCAGGGAGCTTGCCTCTCCCTCTGCCTGCCGCTCCCCCGTTTGTGCACGCTTGCGTGCGCTCTCTCTCTCTCTCTCTCTCTCTCTCTGACAAATAAAATCTTTTTTAGAAAAATAAAATAAAAACAAACTAGATTTTAAATAGAACCGCTTAAGGGGCACCTAGGTGACTTAGTTGGTTGAGCATCCGACTCTTGATTTCGTCTCAGGTCGTGATCTCAAGGTGGTGGGATCAAGCCCCGCGTCAGGCTCTGCATTCAGCACAGAATCTGCTTGAGATCCTTTCTCCCTCTGCCTCTGTCCCTCCACCTGTTCTCACGCTCTCTCAAATAAATAAATTTTAAAAATAAAAAATAAATAGAACCGCTTAATTATCATCTTCCCTTCAGCTGCACTTTCTTCTCTGATACATTTCACCTCTGGTTTCTGTAGTATTTGAGCAAGATAAAGATTCAACAGATTGAGAAAGACCGAGGTGAATGGGATAGTCTGACTCCAGAAGCCCGCCGAGAGAAGGAGGCTGGCCTACAGATGTTTGGACAGCTAGCACGTTTCCATAACATCATGTCCAATGAAACAATTGGTACCCTTGCCTTTCTAACATCAGGTAAGGACACAAAGCACTGCATTCCCAAAAAATCCAGTGGTCAAGATCTCCTTCATTTGAGGGATCAGCCCAGCTGAAACTAAGAATTCAGACTCTGGCAATAGTACCCTACACAGTCTGAGAGGGAAATGAATCACTAGAGAAGCTTCAAGAAGGATGATGCCCGGGGCACCTAGGTGGCTCAGTCAGTTAGGCGTGCAACTCTTGATCACACAGCTCAGGTCTTGATCTCAGGGTCGGGAGTTCAAGCCCTGCGTTAGATGCCACGTTGGGCTCCACACTGGGCATGGAACCTCCTTAAAAAAAAAGATGATGATGCCTGTTGTTGACATGGGAAACATTTACCCTCACACAGCTGCCAGAAAATGTAAGTTGGTATAATTTTTCTTGAGAACAAGTTAGCCATATAAATGTATCTGGGGAGTGTGTGTATATGTTAACCTGAAAACCATTCTTGAACTCTGGTTAAATGTGGTAGATCAAAGACACTTATCTCCACTCCCTCTCAAGCTAAGTGTCCAATTCAGTAGCCATTTGCCACATAATGGCTATCAGGCATTTTAAATGTGACTAGTCTGAATTGAGATGTGCTAGAACTGTAAAATACACATCTCAAAACTTAGTATTTTTTTAAATAAAATATATTATTAATAATTTATTGATTACATATGAAATGATAACCAAGGATCACCAAACATTTGAGGAAATCCTCCAACATGAAACAGAGATATTGGATGAAAACTTTTAAAAAAAATCTTTATAATCTCAGAGGAATAAGAGAAGATAGCATCCATAAAACAAGAACAAAGAGGCAATAAGTATTATTCAAAGAACAAGAAAGAGCACTTGGATATTGAAAATACAAGTAATTTTTACTCGTCAAAAGGGTTAGAAGATCACATTAAGGAGCTCTTCCATGAAAGTAGAACAGAAAGAAAAAGAGATGGAAATTAGAATGAAAAGGATAAGAAAACAAAGGATCAATCCAGAAAGTCTCAAAAGAGAAAAATGGAGTAGAGGAAATTATCAAAGAAATAATACCAAAAATTCTCAAAGACTAAAAGCCTCTAACTTGAAAGGGCCACAATGTGCCCAGCACAAGGACCTTTTAAATTCTCACACTAAGGTGACATTGTGACATTTCAGGAAATCAAGGTAAAGAGAAGACCCTCGGGCGCCTGGGTGGCTCAGATGGTTAAGCGTCTGCCTTCGGCTCAGGTCATGATCCCAGCGTCCTGGGATCGAGTCCCGCATCGGGCTCCCTGCTCCTTGGGAGCCTGCTTCTCCCTCTGCCTCTCTCTCTCTCTCTCTCTCATGAATAAATAAAAATCTTTAAAAAAAAAAAAAAAAGAGAGAAGACCCTCAAAGGTCCCAGAGAAAAGTCAGGTGATCTACAATGGTTTAAGTATAAAATGTCTTTGATTTTCACAACAGTGACATTGGAAGCTGGAGCACGCTCCTCGTGGAAAATAGTTTTTCAGCCCAGAATGCTATAGCCAGCCACACTGTCATTTCTGTTTGAGGGTGAAGGTATCAGATTTACTTCCAGTGTATCATTTCTTGAGAAGCTACAAAAAGATATACTCCATCAAAGTGAAAGAGTAAATCCAGAGGAGGAAGGTGGAATCCCATAAGAGGAAGACAAAGGAAGTGTCCAGGATTGTGGTAAAAGGAGCTTGTGTGACCACCACGCAGCAGGCTTATAGAGCAAGGAGTCCAGATTGGAGTGACAGATGGGAGCTTCCAGAAGGAGCATTTCCAAAAAATACAGAACTGCTAGAAATGATCCTATCGAGAGTTTTACATTTCTGGTGGAGAGTTTAGAAAGATTTAGTGATTGGTACTCTGAAAATAAGCAAACTAATTTTTACAAAGTTATATTAAAAACTATATATTACTGGGGCGCCTGGGTGGCTCAATCGGTTGAGTGTCCAACTCTGGTTTCGGCTCAAGTCATCATCTCAGGGTTGTGGGATCGAGCCCCACATTGGGTTCAGTGCTCAGTGGGGAGCCGGCTTGAAGAGTCTCTGCCTCTGCCCCTCCCCCCACTCACGCACCCGCTCTCTCTCTCTCTCAAATAGATAAATCTTTTTTTTAAGTTTATATATTACTTTATGTATGTAATCATTAGGACACTATATGGCTCTGCTGTGAATGATTTTTACAATCTTCATGACATTAACAAAGATTTGATTATATACTGGGATTTGTATTTGGAAGAGAAGGATAGGAAGTAAGAGCTAAACTCTCATCGGTTGTGGAGTCAATAGACTGACTAAAAATATAACTTACTAAAACCCGGCATGTGTTAATGTATTTTTTTAATTTTTGGAGTTTCTGTCCTGTGCCCTAGCAATTCCTTATAAATTCATTGTAAGGAAGTAGTAAGTCTACAAAATATGTACACAATGAAGTTAATAAGTGAAATGGTGGGGCACCTGGCTGGCTCAGTCAGTGAAACATGCGATTCTTGGTCTCAGGGTTGTGAGTTTGAGCCCCATGCTGGGTGTGGAGATTAAAGTCTTTTTTTTTAAATAGATAGATACGAAATGTTTGTAATAGAATGTCTAGCAGTAAAAATAACGTCTAGCAATAAGGATAAATAAATAACTTCAGGTACAATCACACACTGGAAAATTATGTGGCCATTAAAAAGAGTGCAAATCATCACTATCCTACAGAACTTTCTCTGATGGAAATGCTCTATAAATCTGGACTCGTACTGTAGATACTAGCCACGTGTGGCTGTTGAACACTTGAGATGTGAGGTCAGTGTGACTGAGGAACTGAATTTTTAAACTAATTTAAATAGACACAGCAGGCCAGCCAGTGGCTACCATGTTGGACAACAGAGGGACATACATTTACCAAAATGGTGAGATATTTATGATACAGTTACTGAAAAAGTAAGTTACAGAATAGGTACACATGATCATCATTTTGTTTTAAAAACGTGTATGTTTGTAAATATGGACAGAAAAGCTAGAAGGATGTATTTGAAAATGTTAACAGTGTTTATTTCTGGGTGGTAGTTTTATATTTTGTTTTTGCTTACCAGTGTTTTCTAACATTCCTGCAATGAAAATGTATTACTTATATAATTTTTAAAATACTCCCCAGAGGTCTCCAAGTGAAACTCTTAAGACATAATAAGTAAAAGATGGCTTATGGGTTGAGTTTTCACAGACTGCCTTTTTTTCTAGAGATCAAATCACTCTTTGTGCATCCTTTCCTGGCTGAGCGCATCATCTCCATGTTGAACTACTTCCTGCAGCACCTGGTTGGCCCCAAGATGGGGGCCTTAAAAGTCAAGGACTTCAGTGAATTTGACTTTAAACCCCAGCAACTCGTATCAGATATCTGCACAATCTACTTAAATCTTGGGTACCTGAGATTTAATTGGGCAAGCCAGAGGGAATGCTGATGTTTTAATTTGGGGTTTTGATAATGGAATGACTGGTAATTATGTGGAAATAGAAAAGAAATGGTTCATTTCTAGTTGGTTGATGAAGGAATTTTACGTAGTTTTAATCATGAAATTTTGTCCGACCTTCGGGACACTGTTTAAGATTTTCAACATTCTGCCTTTATCTGTGCAAAGATAAACTTTACTAGTTGTAACCAATGTTTAGAAAAGCAGTATTCTTTTTAAGGTTACAGGATACTTGATAGATTTTCTTCCTAAAAATTAGAAGAAATCTTTTCTATATCAAAAGAACATTGATGGCATGTAAGTGATGGGGAACCTTGTTCCTCAACCCAGCTGTTCTCTCCCTCACTGACCTGCCCTCTGATGCTCAGTTTCTTTCTGATGCTGACCTTCCAGGGACGAGGAGAACTTCTGTGCCACGGTGCCGAAGGACGGACGTTCCTATTCCCCAACTCTCTTTGCACAGACAGTACGAGTCCTGAAGAAAATAAATAAGCCCGGGAATATGATTGTGGCTTTCAGCAACTTAGCAGAGAGAATCAAGGTGAGGGGGAGGAGGACTTGTTTATTAACATATTCAATAGAAGTCACTGTGTTGACTCAACTGTTCTGCTGGTTACCCTAATTTCAAGGGTATTGCCTTGAGAAAATATAAACAGATGATTCTTCCTGGTCAGTGAATAACTAGAACTGCCTTTTTTGGGTGTTTTTGTTTTTAAGTTTTTATTTTTATTCCAATTAGTTAACATACAGCGTTAGTTTCGGGTATACAATACAGTAAAGAATTCCATACAGCACCATATCATATCATCTTATCATCACTACCATATTCTTAATTCTCTTTTCAACATGAGAGGGAAGAACAGAAAATTGATTTAAGAAGCTTCTACTAGGGGTGCCTGGGTGGCTCCGTCGTTAAGCATCTGCCTTCGGCTCGTCATGATCCCAGGATACTGGGATCGAGCCCCGCATCAGGCTCCCTGCTCTTTGGGAAGCCTGCTTTTCCCTCTCCCACTCCCTCTGCTTGTGTTCCCTCTCTCGCTGTGTCTCTCTCTGTCAAAGAAAGAAAGAGAGAGAGAGAGAGAGAAAGAAAAGAAAGAAAGGAAGAAAGAAGCTTCTACTAGAAGAGAAGAATGCACAGACTTCTGTAGACTGTTTCTATGAAATCTTTTCTGCACAGTGTTACCAATAGACTTGAAAACCTACATTGTTAACACAGAACTTTTTCAAATAGGATTCAAGATCAGTTGTTTTTAGTCATTTGATTTGTATAGATTTTCTCTGTCCATCATATTTATAGTTAGTAGTTGGCTTATATGGGCATAGTCCTACATTTGTAGATGAAAATACTATCTTATATTTAGCTAATCCCTTTGGTTGGAGTTTGACAGAGCTCCATTAGTTACAAAGAAGGAAAAATCATGGCACAGACTCTAATAGAAAACCTTCCTTATTTAAAAAAAGAAAAGAAAACCCTTGTTGACATGCATGTTCCCTTCATTGAACTACTTTTTTTATTGAGTTGGACTCCATCTTGCCTAGAGCTTAGCCAGATAGGTTCCTGAGGAACTAGAGTCATAGTTAGGGATCAAATGTTGAAGCTACTTTTAAACTCCTCCTATACCTGTTTGTACATAAAATCAGAAACTGCTTTTCATACACTGACTACATGACTGACTCTGCAAATAACTCTCCTACCACCGTCCCTTTTTCAGTGATGACATTTACAGTAGGACTGCTGCCAGGAGGATCTTGTATGTGATGCGTTTCTTTTTTTGTTAACACTTAAACCCATCTTTAGTCATGACTGCCGGCAGCTGAGCCACACTGAAGTTTGGGAGTTGGGGTTGAATGCTAAACTCACTTTTATAAGATCCTTCTTGGCTCGTTTAGAAAATAAAGCTGAGATTGTCACTGTCGCTCTAAAGGGTCCTCAGTGACCTTTTAAGATTATAGTCACTGAATATTTGGGATTCAGCTGCTCTGTGAGTTCACCTTAACAACCAGGTGTTTGTGCTTAGTCTCTAGCAGACCTCCAACAACAGGAGGAAGAGACCTATGCAGATGCCTGTGATGAGTTCCTGGATCCCATCATGAGCACACTCATGTCTGACCCTGTGGTGCTGCCATCCTCCAGAGTCACTGTGGATAGATCCACCATTGCCAGACATTTGCTCAGGTATGCTAGCCCCAAAGAGCAGCCAAACAACAGATGTGTGTGTGTTTGCTATCCTTTTCCCGCAGTTTCCTAATACAGTACTATGCACCCAGTAGGTGCTCTATATTGTTGGTTTATGAATGAGTTGGGGAGGCATTTCAAGAGAGGTATATCACTTGATTGTTAAGGATTTAAACATGCAAAACAAAACACTCTGTTGAGAAATGCTGGCTCTAACCCCTTACCTGTTCCTTCCTTGAGGAAATCATTTCTATCAGATGTTATAAATAATGTCAACCTGAAGACTTGAACTTGTTCTAATTGTATTAAGTTGTAAAAATATAAATGACAAGTTTGTTTTGTTTTGTTGAAGTCTGGTTTGACGCTGTAGCCATCGCATACAGGTTAAGCCACCTTCTGCTCCTGCTGTCGTACTCGGCCACGGTGGCCACGGGTCCCGCCGAACCTGCAGGCAGGGCCTGCTGCATTAGGTAGAAATGGGTACTGAGTAACTCTTCCTGTTTAAAATGAAGTTCTATAAGTTGACCCAGATTTAAGGGAATACTATTTATTAAACACTGCAAAAGGGGATTTTCTACTTCGTGGTATCTGGTATTAAGCATTCACTATACACATAATGCTGTAGTAGGCAGTCTGTCTTTTCCAAAGTGTCAGTGAAAATTTGTATTTTATTGTGGCCTCAGGATACAGACAGAAGGTATATCAGCCCTTAAAGTATATTCTAAACCTTCTTACCTGTCAGGAATCCCTAATCTGCGTTTACTTATGTAGCACACAGCTAACTAAATCAGGTGTCAATCTACAAGGCTTTGTCCCCTAACACCTTAGACTATTTCGAGAGCCTGTCACTAAAACGACCAGCAGCTCCGTAGGCTGACGGGAGTGTACAGGCTATCTGCCTTAGGAAAATCAAATCAAGTATCATCTGAATAGAAATGTGGAAATAAGGTTTATTAAGGAGCAGAGAGACCAAGTAGCTATATAATCTGCAGAAAACCCAGAAACCTCCTGAATCACTCTTTCTCTCATCTCCTCCTTTCTAACCTCACGTCAGCGCCTGACTCAGACTTACAGTGTGTCTGGCTTCACTCTCAGAGGGAGATGGGCCCGCTTTTCTAGCTTGGGCTTTGGCTGTTAGAACTTACAGAAATAACCACTTTCCCTTTCTCTCTTTGTCCCAGTGACCAAACCGATCCCTTTAACCGTAGTCCCCTCACCATGGACCAGATCCGGCCAAACACAGAACTAAAAGAAAAAATCCAACGGTGGCTCGCAGAGAGGAAACAACAACAAAAGGAGCAACTTGAATAAATACTGTGAACTAAAACAAACCAAAAACAACCAGCTCCAGAATGTAGATAAACAATTGTTTGTGGTTTCTCTTTTTGGTTCTGTTCCTCTTTCTTTCTTTTTCTTTCTTTCTTTTCTTTCTTTCACTAAATTAGAGAACTACTCTTGCTGAAATTATGATAATTTAGATTTATTCCTAAGAATTTTACAATGTTCTCTTGGCTTGCAGGAAATTATGCTTATTATAGCAGCACCAAGTTTAGAAATGATCACTCATTTGTAGCCTTTGTTTTCTTTTCCTACACTTCATCCTTTTCCTACCTTAAGTTATATTAACTTCAACTACTAAAACTTCCTGCCACCTTGCTGTTGCTCTGTCAGACACTGCTCAAATACCTTTGGTGAGCCCAGCTTTTAAGTATATGATGTCACATATTTCAGTGACAGCTGACACCATCAGAAAGTCCTGTGTCATTGAGGTATTTACTGGTCTTCATGACGCAGATGTTGGCCCTTTTCTTGTTACAGTTCTGCTATACTACAGAATATCCTTTCACACAAAAACAGATACCTTGATGTTTGAGTGGGATTTTGAATAGAATAGATGAGACTTTCAAAAAGGAATCTCGTGCAGTTTCTGTTGGTAGTTCTTAATTTTGCGTTATCTCGTCACTCAGAGATCTGATGGAGGACACTCTCCCCTGGGGCTATCATCACCACAAAAAACAGCCCCATAATATTTTGTTAGGAGGATTGGTAGGACAAACGTGAATTTTTAAACTTTATTTAGAAAATTCTGAGGTGAAAGAAAAAAGGAGGCTGTTAGGCCCTCTTTATCTTATGGAAATCTGTTGCTACAAGGACTAGGCTTGAGAGGAAAAGTTAGGGAACAATTATTATAACCATGAAAGATGTCATTTTAAGACACTGTTATCAACAGTATATTTCAGTATATATAGACACCATGTGCATTTTTATATTGGTCTAGTGTAAACTGAGTCCACTTTATATTGTCTCTTCCATGGTAAGATGTATGCAGTGTGTGGCCATGTTTACTGACACTCTAGACAAAATTCTGAGACTATAACATGTATATAGTTAACGTTTGTTTGGGCTTGTGACCTAACTTCCAAGAGCTGCTTCTAATTCAGCCTTAGGTCATCAATTAACAGAGTAGGAATTTGAGCACAACATTGTCCACATCCATTTTAAATATCCACATAGCCCCATGTAGTTAGTAGGCGGACGGGCCCCACTTTTGCAAGTTGAGCTTGTGCTCCCTACTCAGTTGCGCAGCTTAACATGCTAAGTGAGGTACATTCTCCTATGGACTATGTCACTATCCCTGTAAGCCTGAAGATACCGTAAGTGACAAGTGATATGATCTAGAAACAGGGGTTGCTGTTTCATTTTTAACCATGGCCTCTTTCAAGTAAGATGGTAGTTTTAGGGTATTCCAACATGAGTTGCTATAAGCAGTCCTTAATGTGCTTTTGATGACATCACTTGGAAAACCTCACATCAGAGGGCATCCCACACTAGGTATAAAGTAGATGTTGCCTACTGCTGTGCTTATAAATGAAAAAAGGAGTCTAGGACTCTTAGAAATGCCAGAATGTAAGATATTAATTCAGTGTGCAACCTGGGCCTTTAAGGCTTGGGTTAACAGGATTTGTTTATTTTCTTAAAATGAGCTTCATTTCATATTTATTATCCTCCTTTACTTCTCTGAGAATGAACTGTGTATAAAATAAGCTTCTATCTACTCGCAGTTACCTTCCAAACCCAATCTAATGGGATGTTTTCATTTTTTTAAAAAGTGGGGAAAAGACCAGAGTTTTATAGGAGAAAATTGGAGGAGAAATGGGCACAAAACCTCAGAAGGCAGCTGTTGCCAGCAGCTTTCTAGTTAACAACCTCTATGCTGCCTCTTGCATCTGTGTCTGTATTCTACTTCTGTGGTCTTCAGATTGTAAGCCTTTTCTGGCAAGCTTTTTTTTTTTTTTTTTCTTTTCCTGAAACTTTTTATGAATGGCTACGGCACCATTAATGCTGCTGAGTATCTTTAAACTCATCACAAAGGCAAGTGTATAGCTTAAGGCCACTGTTGGTAAGGAAACCAAGTGTCCTCTGTGCCTTTTTTTTTCTTTCCTTGAAGTAATTTAATAACATCCCAAAAATGAGACTAAAAAATTATCATCTTGGTGTACACCATGGTGTGTGTATGTGCTTGGAAGCTTAAAGAGGTGTTTTGTTATCTGGAACTCAGAAACAGCTCTAAATCTATTCGAGCAGACTTTCTGATACACCTAGTGTTGTGTGTTGGCTTTGCTGGAGTATGATAGGAAAATGAAGACTCTCTATCAGCTCTAGTATTGCTTACCAAAAGGGTAATAACTAAACTTGGAAAATTATTTAAGTAGGCTTTATCAAGCAATCTTGGTTTGATGTTTTTTTTTTAATATAGTTTGTAATGGCTATGTAAAAACAAAGAAACATTAAAGGTTTTTTAATGGTGCAGGTGAAGGTGCCAGTAGCTATTCGGTATCACGGTCTACAGAAGCTTCATTACTTTATCTGATGCTGGTTGCTAAGCAGCCGTTGCCCAGAGCGTAAGTCTACTGGGCGCCTTTACAAGCCAGAGAGGCTGATGCTGCACTCTCGATGTCATGTGAGGAAATAATGCACATGCTCTAACTGCTACACAGGAAAACCTAGACAGAGTAAATAAATAAAAAGTAAAAAATAAAACAACAAAAAGATTGATTGAAATAAAATTTGATCTACGTAACTGTATTTTGAAACATTCCAGGAAGGTTACTTCTTGTCAAACTTGCCTGGGGGTGTTTGTTCAAAGCTTGTATTTAATAAATGAACACCTGAGTTACAACCTTTGTTATCACTTCCTTCATTACAGTATGAAAAGCTAGTGGCAGTTTCAGAAATCCCTCTGAAATTTTAGAGGACTCTGACCTTCACTTCTCTTTAAGATGGTATCGAATGTGGGTCACCTGGCTAAGCTAACCTCCCCTACCAGGCTTCTGGACCCTGGAGTCATCCAGAGGAGTCTTAGGGCATGTTTTTTCCTCATCAGTTCACTTCCGACTTCACTTTTCTTTATCTGGCCTAAACCCCAGATCTTTCATTTTAATCATTCACTGTCACATTCCTGTCTTGCCCCTAGTTTCTATACCCCTGCCCTGTAAGACCTCAGTGTAGACTGACCCAGTCATTCCTCTCTGTTCCAGTATCCAAGCTACAGACCACTGCTGGAGAAAAATGACACAATCTTCAGAGTGCCGTGACCACAAATCAGTGGTTGCTAACAGTGCCCAACAACCTGTGTGTCCAGAAATTCAACACCAATCCAAACTTTATCCTTTTTCCACCAATCTTTCTGACCCTCCCACTTAACCTTCACTGAAGATCTTGCCTTCCACTTTACTGGAAAGATAATAGAGATTTCAGAATTTCCACTTTGAAACTTCTCTCCCATCATCCCATCCGTGAAAAGGCCCCAAGGTTCCAAGGCTAATCCCCCCAATCTTCTTTCCTGTCTCTTCAGATATTTTATCAATCCCCCTTCTCTATCTTCAGTGTCCACCTTAAGTTCCACATCCTTATTTGGTTTTATTTTATGGGGGGGGGGGGCGCAGAGGGAGAAGGAAAGAATCTTAAGCAGGCTCCACCCAGGTGGAGCCCAATGCTGGGCTCATTTCACAACCCTGAGATCATAACCTGGGGTGAAATCAAGTCAAATGCCTAAGGACTGAGCCACACGAGCGCCCCCTTATTTGGTTTTCTGACACATTCCTTTATAGACATACTCACTTACTCTGGCTTCTATCCTAATTTTCTGAAACTGCTGTAGCTAATATTTCCATATTGGTAAGTTAACTTTCCCAGCCTTAATTTGACTTCTCTGGAGTACTTGGCAGCTGAAATCATTCCACTGAAACGATGCTCTTGGATCCTTGATATCACCCCTAATTTTTCTTTCCACCTGACTATCCCATCAGAGTTGCTCAGGCTTCTCCAGGGTACATTACTTGTAATTATGTTTTTCACATCAAATGCCACTTCCCTCAATAAATCTTTTCTTCCAGTCATATTAAAGTTTCAACCCTGTAGTACAGAGGTGTTCTGTTACACATCTTCTCTAGAAATCTTTCCAGATCACCACCACTCCTAATCCCATAGGCCCCTTCCCTGTTTACACTGTAAGATCTTCAGATCCCAACTCTGCCACTCACTAGCTATGTGACCATTTATCAATCCCATTCTTAAATGGGGGACGCTGCCTAACACAGGCTTTCTTTAAATTCCAAAATGCCTGGCATACTGGGGGCCCTCAGTAAATTTTTTGTTCCTCCCATCTGCGTAATTCCTTGCGACTCACAGGGAATTAGGGGAACTGGACTCCGATCCCGATACAAGATGCGGGGGAGATCGGTTCAGGAAAGACCAGCTAAAGAGAGGCAAAGGACTGGATCACATGACAGGTTATGTGGCGCCTGCTCTGCCCATAACTTTCCATGTTTAGCCTAGGACCCTGTCTGCCTTTATAAGACGATCGTCCTGGCCTAATGTTAAGTATCTATAGAGCATGTCTATAACACCTTAGAGATGCCTTCCAGTCCTAACTTTCCACGTTCTCTCAGAAAATCGCCAACACCTGTCGCAGAACGGAGCGGGTCCGCGCCACTGCAAGCACGGGAGGCCCAGAGCGCATGCGCCCATCCCCCGCTCGTCGGCCTTCCGGACCTCCGTGCGCGGCTGCCCCAAGAGATGCCTGTTCCTCCGCCGAAGCCCACCGCTCTCCACGTGTTCTCTGACCTCACCTTTTCATCTCCACTTTCTTCTCTGCGACTGAAGAGAATAACTCGGCCTGCTAGATTCCGGAAAGTTAACAGGACACCTAAACACCTTGGACAGGCGCGGAAAGAGGAGGCCTGACCTTGGAAGGGGAACGGGGTCCTGCGGCGGGTCCTTCCGGGGGGTGACATTCAGCGGCCGTCCGGGGCGGCGGACCTTGCAGCTTGGAACCATGGCCCAGTTTGTCCGTAACCTCGCGGAGAAGGCCCCGGCGCTGGTGAACGGTGAGCGCGGCGGCGGACTGCCGGGGCGGGAGGGCCTGAGAGGAGGACGCGGGCGGTGGCACCTCGAGGGCCCCGCGGGAGCCGGGGCGGGACGGCCGGTGGGAGGAGGGGCCGGTCTGCGACTGTTCTCTAGCCTTTCCGCCCGCCTGGCCTGCGCTTGGCTTCTCTGTACACCCTAGAAGTGCGCAGTTCTGACCGCGACAGCGAAGGAAGGCAGGGATGTGCGGGAAGGCTGCGGTCGCCCGCCATGACGCCCCCGCAGATGTCGAGGAGTGGGAATATGGAGGGTATGGCCCTGCGGCCGAGCGAGGGAAAGGGAGGGCAGAGGCAAGTGAAAGGACCGTCGCTTCGGCCGCAGCAGGTTGTCTGGGTCGCAAATGGGGTATCTGGAAGTCTACATACATTTTTAGGGGTGGGTGTGCTTTTGAACGTTGACTTTGCCTTCTGGCTTAGCCAGATTATCTAATGGAAATTTTAAGTGGAATTGGACTTTTTTTTTTTTAAAGATTTATTTATTTATTTATTAGAGGGAGCATGAGGGGGGGGAAGGGCAGAGGGAGAAGCAGACTCCCCGCCGAGCAGGGAGCCCGATGTGGGACCCGATCCCGGGACTCCAGGATCATGACCCGAGCCGAAGGCAGTCGCTTAACCAACTGAGCCACCCAGGCGCCCGGTGGAATCGGACTTTGTGGACGAGTGTGCCTGCTCCCACAAACATAGAAAGGGATGTATGTAAACTGATCTTTATCATTCTAGCTTAATATTCATGGAGCTTTTCAGTTTGAAAAAACCGAAGTCTTACTGGCAGACCGCGGTACCTCAGAACAACCCTGAATAGTCACAGCCCTGAGTAGTGGCCTCTTCTGTCAGGAAATACTGCAGTTGTCTGCTAGGTAGCAAGCCATTCCATTTTGTTTCCAGAGTGAGATGAAATAAAATGAGGGAAGCGGCTTCGCTGGATGCGCTATATTCTAGTGAGCGGTTGAAGCACAGATCTCTAGATAGCTTTCACCCAGGTTTGATTCTGAAATGGGGATGGAAAGAATTTGCTAAATATGTGTAATATTTTTGAACCTATTTTACTGTGATTGGTTTATTCATCTCCTTCCTTTGCTCCCATCAGCAGCCAATGAGTTACAATAAATACAGTAATGCTTGAGTCTCTCCTATACAACCCCACAGTCAACTAATTGACACATTTTCCCAAAGAGCTTAAGTTTGCAGTGTTACTAAGAGCATCACGGTACCTGTTGTGGTAAACTCTACAATTTTACATAAATAAAAAGAGAAGGAATCGTGGCTTCATTCTTTGGACTTTGTGGGTGACTCGAAGCAACTTTTTTTTTTAAGTTAGAGGTGGATTTTTTTTTTGCCCTGAGCATGGCTTTCACATCTTTCAGGTGGTGGGATTGTAAACTAATTTTAGTAATAAAATCCAAAAAGAAGAGTAAATACCAAAAGAAAATTTTATTAAGAAACAAACTCTTTCCTATATTTTGAGTTATTAAAACATAACAGTTGTTATTCTTCCAAAACTACTCAAAAAAGATCTCAGCTAGGGCCAGACTGTTAAATGTGAAATATATTTTGCTTTGTAACATAATTCAGTGTATTAAATGTGAATGTTAAGTATCTAATAAAAATTGGGACACCTGGCTAGCTCAGTCAATGGAACATGCAACTCTTGATCTTGGGTTGTGGGTTCAAGCCCCACCTTGGGTGTAGAGATTACTTAAAAATAAATTCTTTTTTAAAAAATTACTAATGGGGCACCTGGGTGGCTCAGTCAGTTAAGCATCTGCCTTCGGCTCAGGTCATGATCTCAGGGTCCTGGGATCGATGAGGCCTGTATCGGGCTCCCTGCTCCGCGGGAAGCTGGCTTCTCCCTCTCCCTGCTGCTCCCCCTGCCTGTGCGCTCTTGCGCGCTCTCTCGCTCTCTATATGTCAAATAAATAAATCTTTTAAAAACTGGCTATAGGAGCACCTGGCTGGCTCAGTCTGTAGAGCATGACTCTTGATCTCTGGGTCGTGATTTCGAGCCCCATGTTCGGCATAGAGATTTTTTGTTTTGTTTTTTTTTAATATAGAGTTTACTTTAAACAAAAATTACTGTGTCTGTTAATTCCCCTGGGGGCACAAAGAAGGTTAAAGAAATAAGTAACTTTATCATTAGACTTCCCCAGAGAAGTCACAGAGTCTAATTTTTTTCCTGTTTACTAAACTTGAGACGTTATTGGGATTTTACCAGTCTTTCCATTAATCTCTTTCTGTTCCAGGAGCCCATCCAGGTTCCACATTGTATTGAGTTGTTAATCTCCCTAGTTTGCTCTGATGTGTAACACTTCAATGGCAGTTTTTCTTACTTTCCACGACTTTGTCAGTTTTTAAGGTATCTATGTAGGTACCTCTCTAGGTATCCTGTAAAGGTGTTCTCCAGTCTGGATTTGTCTGGTGTTTTTCTCAAGATTAGTCTGGAGCTATGGGATTTGAGAAAGAATACCACAAAAGTGAAGTGCTATAATCACATATCAGGATGTACATGATACCCATATAACATCACTGGTGAAATTAGCTTTCATCATTTGGTTATGGTAGTGTTGGTAGGTTGCTCACTGTAAAGTTACTGTTTTTCTCTTCCCATCATCTGTTCTCCAGGCGCAAGTACCTAAGTCTAGTCTGCGGTGTGTGTTGAGGGGGTGGGGAGCAGCTGCCGACAGCAGGGATTCCATCTCCTGTAGGAAGGAGTATTTACATATAATTAAATGGAATTCTATGAGAAAGATTTGTTCTTCCCTGTTTGTTTATTCAGTCATGTATTGTATGGATTCATGTACATTTATTTCCTACTTCTTACCTCCAATAGTATGTTACTTATTTTGTTCAGATTGTTGCAGCCTTGGCCATTGAGAACTCTTTCAGGTTGGCGCCTCTGTCCTTTGACCTACCCCCTTTCTTGTACTATAAAATCTTCAAACTCATGTTACATTTTCCCTGCCCCAGCCTTAGAATCAGCCATTTCCCCAAGGAGCCCTAGTTTCTTTTGGTGGACAGTGGTACTTTGAAACTAAGATCTAGGCACTGAATATCTTTCCTGCTACTAGACTGCTAGAATATCATTGCTTCTAGGCTCTCTTAAGGGTGTCTGTGGGGGCACCTGGGTGGCTCAGTTGGTTGGGCATTTGCCCTCGGCTCGGGTCATGATCCCAGGTTCCGGAGGTCGAGCCCCGCATCGGGCTCCCTGCTCAGCAGTGGAGTCTGCTTCTCCCTCTCCCTCTGCCTCTGCTCCTGTACTCTCTCTCCCTCACTTTGTCTCTGAAGTAAATAAATAAAATCTTTTTTAAAAAGGGGGGGGGGTGTATAGTAACCCATGTGTATATATGCATATACATGGTGGGTTTTTTATCCATCTGTATATATATTAAACTACACATGAGTTCATATGAATGTCTCCAACTCTAATCCAGT
Organism: Phoca vitulina; assembly: GCF_004348235.1. Taxonomy (NCBI): domain Eukaryota; kingdom Metazoa; phylum Chordata; class Mammalia; order Carnivora; family Phocidae; genus Phoca; species Phoca vitulina. The sequence continues at coordinate 14,422,441 of NW_022589741.1, forward strand.
ACCATGGGATTTATTCTTGCTTCTTTTCTTGCCTGTTTGTATCTTTCCTCTCCTACAGTGAGAAACCTGGCTCCCATCATCCACCATTCATTTACTTATGTTTTATTCATCCCTTGTATATATGTAAAGCAGTTTCAAACTTTTTAGCCTGTACTCCCTGGAAAACAAATTTGCCAACTAAAGTATAGTGTTTGTGTACAGTGTACTGATTTTTTTTTTTAAAAGGATGAAATATCTGTGTTGAAGATAATTGTAAAGACAGTTACACAAGATTTTGTATTCTGTGATAGCCCCATCTTACGGGCACTGTCAGTTCTATGTAGAACTCTCTGTGAAAGCCTTGTGTCTGCTTAAAGATTTACCCATGGCCCTAAGCACAAAGGATGATGCAGATAGTAATTCTAAGAGTAGTCAGAGAGAGAGAGAGAGCGGGCACAAGCATGAGCAGGGGGGAGGGGCAGAGGGAGAAGCAGACTCCCCGCTGAGCAGGGAGCCCAATGCAGGATCCCAGAACCACCTGAGCCGAAGGCCCACGCTTAGCCGCATGAGCCACCCAGGTACCCCCCATCTTCGAATAGTAGGCGGTTTATGGATGTTCATGCAAGTGTGCTGTTTTTATTATGTTTGTCTTGTAGCTTTTTTTATAAAATGCCTTTCTCAGGATGCCTGGGTGGCTCAGTCGGTTAAGCATCTGCCTTCAGCTCAGGTCATGATCCCAGGGTCCTGGGATCAAGTCCCACATCTGGCTCCTTGCTCAGCAGGGAATCTGCTTCTCCCTCTCCCTCTGCTGCTCCCCCTGCTTGTGCTCTCTTGCTCTCTGTCAAATAAATACATAAAATCTTTTTTAAAAATTAAAAAAAAATAAATTCCTTTCTCTTGCTGAAATCACTACCATAATCTTACATCTACCCTGGTTATTAAGAATTTTTTTTTCTCTGAAATAGTAACTACCTTGAGGAATTTCAGCATAGGAATAGATTTGAGTTTGGCTGCTCTGAACAATACATGTAGGTTTTATTATTATTATTTGTGTTGTTTTGAAGGAGGAGCAGCTGGGCTTTTGTTAAAGAAATATTTAATTCACATATTGATGAGGATACCAAAAATGGGCCCTTAATTGGTATAATTCCATCTGGATTTGTAGCCAACAATGTGACAAGTTTTAATCTTATTCTTAAGGATGCCTTTCTATGTAGCTCCTTCCCTCCCCTTCTGCACTCTTTGCCTCCAAATTTTCTGCTCTCTCTACCAAGAAAATTTGGTTCCATTGCTGCTGTTTTCTTGCTTCTGAATCCAACTTCTCTCAACTTTAGCAGTTCACTAGATTTGCCATTCATAAATGAAGTAACAGTACTAGCTGGCCACTAGTGAAGTCCTGACATAATTGAATGTGCTTATAGCTTCCTGCCTGATTGAACTTCCCTGTGACACAGGTGTTCTGCATCTTTAAAAGCCTCTTGTTACCAGGGAGCAGCTTTGACTTTTCACACCGGGTGCACATTTGGTACAAGCAGTGAATGAATGTGATGCATGAATAAATATTTGTGTCCAGCCCACACATCTGCTTCTTTCGGTCTCTAGTGAGTTCATCCTGGTTTTTTGTTTTGTTTTGTTTTGTTTTGTTTTCCAGCTGCTGTGACTTACTCAAAGCCTCGACTGGCCACATTTTGGCACTATGCCAGGGTTGAGCTGGTTCCTCCAACCCCTGCTGAGATCCCTACAGCTATTCAGAGCTTGAAAAAAATAGTCAAGAGTGCTCAAACTGGTAGCTTCAAACAGCTCACAGTTAAGGTAACTATGGGCTAAATGAAAACGTATGTGCATAACAGAAAATGTCTTCCCTTGGGATTTTTCTGATTGTTTTGATTAATATATGTATTTTCCAGTGAGGCTGAAACCTACATAATGAGAGATAATCTCTTTCTTGACTGCTGAGAAAGATATTTACCTTTCTAATTTTGTCATCGGGGTTGAAATAATTCAGCTATTTTATGTCTTCGTTTCCTATTAGTCTTATAACAAAGAAAGGAGCATTTTTACTGGGCAGCTTTTTTTTTTTTTCCCTCTCCTATTTTGGTTAGTATACTAAAAGAGGATGGCTTACTTTGCTGATTCTATACTTTTTTTTCATCTGTAGGCCTGGAAATACTCCCAGTTTAGCCAAAAGATCTCTTGGACTATCAGGCGGCTAACACATGAAGATAAAAATACCAAAATCTAGCAAGCATATCATGTAATATGAAGGGTTACTGAATCGCATTAAGATAAAATCTAAAGACTGTAAGAATTGGAACTTGGATTTTATGTTTGCTTGCTTGAGTCAAACACAGGATACAAAAAGCCTAAATAAACTAAATTGTTGCTGACTTTAGAATCTACACCCTGGAAAATATAGTTATTCTAGTTTAAAGGGGAAAATTAAAATTCACATCCAGGTGCTAAAAGGAAAAGGCCCAGTTTTGTTGTAGAGGGGTACTGTTTTCAACTAGAGTTTCAAGATCCATAGTTGCACTTGGATGCAACATTGCTTTTTTGGAACCAATCATGTGCTTTTTCTCTCCGGGCAATAAAACATTGATCTGTGAAACTGAGTCATTATTGAATACTTGGAAAGAGTTAAACCACATAATAAATGAATAAAGGGGAAGACAGAGCTCTTCATCTCTCAACAAATTCTCTTTGGCCAGACAGAAATGTCTATTCGGAGACTTACCTTCCTATAGCTATCCTTTCACATGAATGCCCTGTCCAAATGTGTCAGCTCTTTCCAGGATGTGGGTTGTTTTCGGGCTCCTAAAGTGTCTCATAAACTAATGAAAGGGTTAAGTCAGTTCAGGTCTTTAAAGAATGCTTTGAAAGAATTTATAAGCTCTGGACTACTTAGCTTACATAATTGAAAGTTCAAGTGTTCTCAGCAGTTGAACAAAGTTAACATCAGTAAATCTTGACTTTGGCTAAAACTGCTTCTCTAAATGAATAGCATCCTTATATTCTCTGTTACTTAATCCTGGAGAAGAATACTTTTAAATATGTAAGAAAAAAAAATGTACATTAAAATTTGTGCTGCTTTTTTCAGGAAGCTCTGCTGAATGGTTTGGTGGCCACCGAGGTGTGGATGTGGTTTTATGTCGGCGAGATCATAGGCAAGCGTGGCCTCATTGGCTATAATGTTTGAAGACCAATCTTTAACATCTGTTTATATGTGGCTTATTATTTGAGTGTTCTTGGACCATGTGTGATCAGACTGGTATTTGAATAAAAGAAGATAATGTATCAAAATCAATGTTTTCTCTATCAGACGCTACATGGATCAGTTTCTCTTGATAATAAGATGGGTTGTCTTCCTTTAATACATTAATAAAGCTCTAAGGGCATGTCTTTTGCTTAGCCTAAAACTGGAAAGGATATATGTGAATATACCAACCTGGCAAATACATTTATGAGGATGACATTCTCATTTGAAGATTTGAAATACATGATAAATTTATTTGATTTCCAGAATAGCGGAAAGGTCTTAGGAATCCTAACTAGGATTTGCTATAGTAGGAAAAATAGTAATACCACATGCCAAAGTGATACAGTTAAATCCTGTCCGTAATATAAAGAATAAAATTTGGATGGTTTCTCTTTGCTAGAATCAGAGATAGACTTTGGCAACACCTGCATTTACAAATGTTAGAGTACTTGGTGGTATTCTAAGTAAATATCTTTATACTATCTTTAACACCAGGACAGAGCTACTGAGAGCCACCACCTCCTTTTTAAATATAATTTTGATGTGTGTTATATTATTAATCTATTCAGTTTATGATTTTTAGAGGCTATCTTTACAAAAATAAAATACCCTATGGATATTTAAATAGTTATAAATTTAGTATTCTCCGTGGTTCTAAATAGTACCATTATGTCCTGAAATAAACAGAAATGCTTGCTATCAGTCTGTCTTCTTGAGCTGTTTTATTGAGGATATAGGAGAGACTTAATCATTCGTTGGCTTTTCTGGGGATTTTACCATCTTTGAATGGTTTATTGGTATATTTCTAAATACATTGTAGCTCCTGCAGCCATTGCAAAACATGCATTACCAGCTGATGATAACCAGAAGCTAACTGCATATTGGAAAAGCGTCATGGCTCACAGTAGAGTATTAATCCTTTAGTAGAACTGAATATTTATCCGGTCAGCCCCAAATTTATCCACTGCACTTGGAAAACCACTGCTTTAGCTTAGTCAAGGGCAGTTTTCCTACGCGATCAGCAGGAAAGTCTCCACAGAGACTGCTGCTCTTCTGAAATGAAGTCATGCCTAACTTACTGCTTCTCGCAGTAATCACAGGTGGTCAAAACTGAAACTACCCCTTCAAAAGGCATTCGGTAACTTAAAATACGCATAGCAAAAGACTGAAAATTACTGACTACTACAGTCATGGTGATCTTTGGGAGTTTTTCCATTTCATACAGTGAGTATTAAAATTAAATTTAGGGGCGCCTGGCTGGCTCAGTCGTTAAGCGTCTGCGTTCAGCTCAGGTCATGGTCCCAGGGTCCTGGGATCGAGCCCCGCATCGGGCCCTCTGCTCGGCGGGAAGCCTGCTTCTCCCTCTCCCACTCCCCCTGCTTGTATTCCCTGTCTCTGTCTCTCTGTCAAAATAAATAAAATCTTTAAAAAATAATAAAATTAACAAATTTAAAGGTATGAGATCAGCTAGCACTAATAACCTACGAGGCCTAGTTGATTCATGACATGTAAATTTTTTTTTTGTAACCATCTGGTCCCCCCCAGAAGGTCCTCAAAATAAACATTTACTACTCACTTCACTGCAACTTCCTTCTCTGCCATCCAGCACACCTCCAATGTGTGGTGCCTAATAGTGCACGTACAGTATTTTCTTAGGTTAAAAGAGCAGTGGGCTTCTTGAGGTGGCAACTTCACCTCACTAGCCAGTTACCTTTTGCCCTCCTGACCCCCAAATGTCTTGTCTCCCAGTGAAGAACTGTTGAGGCTGGCTTTCACTGAATTTGTGGGTACCAAGTGTCGCCAGTGACAGCTTCATCCCTCAGATACTCTGCGTGCCTCCTAAAGCCAGGCCCTAGGCTCAATATCAGAGACGCTCGTGAACAGCCTGAACGTTACCTGTTCCGGGGTTTGGTCTGGTGAGACACATAATTAAGCATGCAGTTACAACACCGTGAGAAGTGTTCCAATGAGGGAAGTGGAAGGTATGCTTGAAAGAGTCTAACCCAGACTTGAGAAGGGGGTTCAAGGGGGAGGCTGTCAGAGGAACCAATATCCAAAGTAAACCAGAAAAGTAAGAGGTAGCCAAGAATGGGACGTGGTACACTGGGCAGGTAAAACAGCCTGTGTAAAGGCTGTTACTCGGGCACCTGGGTGGCTCAGTCGGTTAAGCGTCTGCCTCCGGCTCAGGTCATGAGCCCAGGATCCTCGGATCGAGCCCCGCGTCGGGCTCCCTGCTCAGCGGGGAGCCTGCTTCTCCCTCTGCCTCTGCCGATCCCCCTGGTTGAGCTCGCTCTTTCTCCCTCAAATAAATAAAATCTTTTTTAAAATAAACATTCAGAGTTTTTATGAGGCTTTCATTTTAAGATCACATTGAATGTGAAACTGTCTACATTGTACACTTAATTATTTGTTCTATACACCACACACTCTCCTTGGATAACAGTTTCTCCTTTCTTTTCCACTCCTTTCTTACCTAAGTTTCTTCTGTCCTGATTTCTAAGGATAGCTCAATGCAATTCACTTTCTTCATATTTCATATTTGTACGGCACTTCACATCTTCAAAGCACTTGCACTGACTATCTCATTTCGCCCTCGACTCCCCTGAGGTATGTGGTGTAAATGATAGACCCATTTAACAGGAATTAAGCAGCAAGAAACATTAAATGATTTGGCGAGGATCCCATGAGTAATAAGTGGCACCCCAAATTGGGCCCAGGTAATGACCCCGTGTTGTAGTCTGCCCTGACTGTATGCTAGATCCTCTTGCATTTTCACAGTTTCTATATTAATGTTCTGTCTATTCTCACGCCTATTTTGCCCTACTGCCAAGCTACTAAAGCTTTATTGTCACATCCGATGTCATCCCACCTAATCTTACGTAAAGTGCTATCTAGCTTTGTGAGACTTAGTGTTTCCTAAGTAGTGTAGTTTTTACTTCTACCAGAAATGAATGGGCCCAGTTGTGATCACCCAAGATGACCACAGTGCAGTTCCACCAGAGATTCCTATAGCAGGGAACTCACGCTGACCCTCGTAGCTACTACTACGAAAATACTGCCGTGGAAGACCCTTGACGATCTGCCTGCAGCCTTGCCTTCACCTCATGCTGCCATCAGCCTTTGCTCCAGACACACAATTTCCAACCAGTCCCCATAAAAGCCAGCTTTAAACTCACCGCATTATTACCCACTATCCCTGATGGTTGCAGTTCATTAGTCACCAAACCATTCTTTATTTCATTTTTTTTTAAGATTTTATTTATTTGAGGGGCACCTGGGTGGCTCAGTCATTAAGCGTCTGCCTTCGGCTCAGGTCATGGTCCGGGGGTCCTGGGATCGAGCCCCGCATTGGGCTTCCTGCTCCGCGGGAAGCCTGCTTCTCCCTCTCCCACTCCCCCTGCTTGTGTTCCCTCTCTTGCTGTGTCTCTCTCTGTCAAATAAATAACTAAAATCTTTAAAACAAAAAAAGATTTTATTTATTTGAGCGAGCTCACGTAAGCGGTGGGGGAGGGGGCACGGCAGAGGGAGGGAATCTTCAAGCAGACTCCCCGCTGAGAGCAGAGCCCGACTCCCTGTCAGGGCTCAATCTCAGGACCCCTGAGACCATGACCTGAGCCAAGAACAAGAGTTGGACACTTTATCAAACTGAGCCACCCAGGCGCCCCAACCATTCTTTCTTTCTTTCTTTCTTTTTTTAAGATTTTATTTATTCATTTGACAGAGAGGGAACACAAGCAGGGGGAGTGGGAGAGGGAGAAGCAGGCTTCCCACTGAGCAGGGATCCCGATGCGGGGCTCGATCCCAGGACCCTGGGATCATGACTCGAGCCGAAGGCAAGATGCTTAACCGACTGAGCCACCCAGGCGTCACCATTCTTTTATTTCTTGACAATTTTTTTCTCCCAGCTCACTGTCACTCTACAAAACTACTTACATCTTAATAATTGGCAATTTCAACATACACATGGATCAGTGGTTTTCCAAGTGTGGTTCCTGGACCACAGCAGCAACATCACTAGGAAACTTAGAAATGAAAATTCTCAGACTCAGAGCTACAAACTCTGGAGGTAGGATCTGGCAATCTGTGTTTTAACTGGCTCTCCATGTGATTCTGACACATGCTAAAGTTTGAAAACCACTGACACAAATGATCCAACAAACGAACCTCTTGGTTCCTGTTAAAGTCCATTGATTAGATCTTTCACCTTCCTTGGGCACTCATTCCCATTCATTACCAGTCTTTTCAACCACTCCATAGATTGAATTTCATGCCTCCCTCTCTCTGACCGCCTATATCTTGCCCACCCATTTCCTCTAATACATTAATTTGGAGTCACTGTGACCATCAGTAAATGGATTCTACCATCTCCCTCACCACCCTGATGTCCTCCTTTCCTTCCTTACCCGACTTACTTATATTCCGTGTTCAGTCATGATCACTCTTGTGAATATAGCCCCAACATCCTTGCCTCTCACTCACTTTGTTGTGCTCATTTGCCAAACCACATCCTTGGCTAAGTCTACGTGCTCTGCACTTGCACCCGTGTAGTTGGAGAGAATAAGTTGGTTAGTCTCACTGCAATAATAGAAATTCCTGATCAGAACCTTAAGAAAGCATTTAATACTACCTGACAAGCATATTTTTATTTCGTCGAGCCATGATTATTTCTGTCAGCAGATGACCTTTCCTCCTACTTTTGGAGAACTTCCATTGACTCCCACAACATCATCTACTCACCACTATCTGCACCCATGTGTATACTCCATCTTGCCTATACTGGGTTGTTCATGCTCCTTTTTATTTATTTATTTCAATATTTTATTTTCAAGTAATCTCTACACTTTAAAGATTTTATTTTCAAGTTATCTCTACACCCCACATGGGGCTCGAACTCACAACTCCAAGATCATGACTTGCATGCTCCATGGACTGAGCCAGCCAGTCACCCCGTTCATTCTCCTTTTTAAAGCCATTCTCTCCACTCAGTGTCTTTGTGCCATGATTTCTCCCCTTTCCTACACCATTACTTTTCTTCCCTACTCTATTGTTCCTATGAGTGTATGCACCTGCTATTACCTAGCCCATCTTTTACTAAACCAGTTCCCTTTTGCAGCAAAACACCTCAAAATTTACCAATACTCGGGACACCTGGGTGGTGGTTTTGGCTCAGGTTGTGATCTCAGGGTTCTGAGATGGAGCCCCAAGTTGGGCTCTTCACTCAGCACAGTCTGCTTCGGATTCTCTCCCTTTCCCTCTCCCTCCCCCTCTGCCCCTCTCTTCTCTCTTAGATAAGTAAATAAAATCTTAAAAAATAATAATAGTAAATTTTAAAAATGTTTTAAAAGACTCTCCCTTGGCCCCTCCCCCACTTGTGTGCACACGCTCTCTCTCTCTCAAATAAATAAATAAAAATCTTTTTAAAAACTAATAAAATCAAATTTTAAAAAGTTACCAATACTCACTGTCTCCAATTCCTGTTCTCTCTTGAACCCACTCGAGTCAGGTGCTCATTCCTACTACTTCACTGGAACTGCTCTCCTTGCACATGAAATGCAAGAGTCCATTCTCAATCCTCATTTTGTGTGAACTTTTCAGCAGTATCTGACTCCCCTGAATATCTCTTCCTGCTTGATGCGCTTTATGATACACTTGACTTCCAGAGCTTTCCTGTGGCCTTCCTTCTTCCTTACTTTTTTTCACTTCTCAGATTCCTGTTCTGGTTCCTCCTTTCTCTGGCTTCCTATCTTTGGAATATCAGAGATAAGGCTCAGTCCTTCCTCTATCTGTATTCATTCCATGGGTGATCTCATCCAGCCTCGTGGTTTTAAATAACATCGATGCACTGATGACTCTCAAATTTATCTCCAGTTCCTACCTCACCCCCTGAACTCTAAACATATATGCAACTTCCCCTTTGATATCTCCACAACCTGCACTTCTTTTTTTTTTTTTTAAGATTTTATTTATTTATTTGAGAGAGAGCTAGAGATCATGAGCAGGGGGGGAGGGAAGAGGGAGAAGCAGACTCCCGGCTGAGCAGGGAGCCCGATGCGGGGCTCGATCCCAGGACCCTGGTATTGAGACCTGAGCTGAAGGCAGTCACTTCACTGACTGGGCCGCCCAGGCGCCCCTCCTCCACTTCTTTAATAGACATCTCAGACTTAACATGTCCAAGATCGAACTCTTGATTTTCTTCCACAACACCACCAGAAACCCATTCCACAGTTTTCTCCCTCTCAGCTGTTGGCAACTCCATCCTTCCAATTGCTCAAGCTAAAAACCTTTGGAGTCATCCTTGACTCCTAGTCTCCTATGTCAATCCATCAAGAAGTCCTGTTGGTTCTACCTTCAAAATATATCCAGAATCTGACCCTTTTTTTTTTTTATCACCTCCCCTAACACCAGCGCACTACCATCTCTCACCGGGATTGCTGGAATGATCTCTTAAATGGCCTCCTGCTTACAAGCTTGCCTGTCGGGGCGCCTGGGTGGCTCAGTCGTTAAGCGTCTGCCTTCAGCTCAGGTCATGATCCCAGGGTCCTGGGGTCGAGCCCCACATTGGGCTCCCTGTTTGGCTGGAAGCCTGCTTCTCCTTCTCCCACTCCCCCTGCTTGTGTTCCCTCTCTCACTGTCTCTCTCTCTCTCTGGTCAAATAAATAAATAAAATCTTAAAAAAAAAACAAAAAACAAGCTTGCCTGTCTACAGTCATTCAGAGCGATCCCATCAAAATGTAAGTCAGACCATGTCAGTCCTCTGCTCAGAAGCCTTCCCAGTGGCTCTCACCTTACTCAAATTCAAAGCTAAAATCTTTACAGTGGACTACAAGGCCCAACAAGATCTGGCTTTCTATTTTGTGTGTGACATCACCTTCCCATACTCTTCCCCTCCCTTTCTCCTCCTGCTTCATGGTTCCCCTTACTCTTCTTCAAACCCGCCTGCCTCAGCACTGGCTGGTCCCCAGGCTTGAAATGCTCTTCTCTGCCACATCCCCGGGGCTGGTGCCTCCCTTCATTCAGGGTTTTCACTGTGGGCTTCCCCAACCACCCTAACTGCAATTCCAAGAAACCTCTCTCCAAATACTCTTTTTTTTTTTTCTGCTTTTCCCCCCCAAATTTCCCAAAATCAACTTCTAACATTCTATATGATTTACTGATTATGTTTATTGTTTAATCGTTTTACCTTCCTAAAATAAACGCAACGCCCCCAAAGGCAGAAATGTCTAAAAATCTGTTTTGTGGGATGCCTGGGTGGCTCAGTCGGTTAAGCGTCTGCCTTCGGCTCAGGTCATGATCCCAGGGTCCTGGGATCGAGTCCTGCATCAGGCTCCTTGTTCAGCGGGGAGCCTGCTTCTCCCTCTCCCTCTGCCTGCCGCCCCCCTGCACGTGCTCTCTCTCTCTCTCCCTGACAAATAAATAAATAAAATAGTTTTTAAAAAATCTGTTTTGTTCCCTGATATATTCCAAGCTCCAAGCACATAGAAGTCACTCAGTACAGATATGGTGAATAAACTGCCCTTTAATGATTTCATACCTTTATAAACTGCTGTTCCCTCTGCCTTCATCCTGGCTAGCTGCATCTACCCGGCACACCCCTGTTCCTTTGGAGAAGACTCTTCCGATTTTCCTAAACTGCTTTCTTTTGCCCTTCTGTTGGGCCTCTTCTAACACCTCTCATTGTACTCTAATGATACATTTACATTTGTTTCTTTCCCTTACTAAACTGTAAGCTTTTTAAGGAAGGGACAATACCTAACTCACCTTGGCAATCCTAGCCTATCACATAATCTATCCAGCTTGTATATAGTAGGTTTTCAAACAATGAAACAACCAACTGCCCTTACTGTGTCTGGTACGGGGTTGGTACACAGCAGAGTCTGGTGGCAGTTTGCCACAGAGGGAGATGCAGGCCTGGGGGGACTCATTTCCTGGAGGCCTGCAGGCTGGGACTGCTCCAGAGCTGATGGCAGCTGAGTCACTCCTGCAGCTCAGCCTGTAACTCTGAAATAGAGATTGGGATCCCTGATTAACAGCCCTTTCCTGTACAAAGTGAGTGTGGGGCTGCCGCTGCATAAGGCCTGGGAGGGAAGAATGAGCCGGTGGGCAGCAGATGAGCTTTTGTAGAAGACCTCGCTTGAAATCTGAAAATCCCAGAAATTCCTTAGGAACTGACCATCTTAACTCCCTCTTCCTTTGCCAAGCCTGCATTTCAGGATTTATATCTGTAGTAGAACTGAAAGAAGCACATCATATGGAGGTTTATAACCCCACACTTTTCCTCCTTGGATTTACACATGCAACCTATGGATGGGTTTTTATAAGAATTATATGTTGGATGCTTACACAAAGTAGGAAAGGTGATCTTTAGAGGCTCTGAGTTTTAATGCATTCCAGTGTTGTCAAATCCAAAAGCAATTAAAACGCTGTTGTGTGGTTTTGAATTATAGCCTACTTGTTAAAATAGCTATTGTTTCCCCTAAGGACAGCCTGCATTTTTACCTTGATGTCATCTCACTCTGGGTCTCGAGGGGGTAGGGAACTTAATAGAACAAGTGAATAAATATAGTTCTGAGATAACAGTGAATTCTAAGGTGATGATAGGAAATTAGTTACCAATTTTAGTGACCTTCCAGTGGAGCAACGGAATGAAAGCCACGTAAGCCCAGGATGGGTTAAACAAACAAACAAGTCATATCAGCCAAATACATATTAAGTCAGAAGTGGTGTTTTGGTCATCACTGCTTGACCTTGGACCCTGTGAGGGTTTTGTCTGCCTTGACTATGCTAGTAGGAAGAAGCATGCTTTATTACGGGACGCCCGCGTTACTACTACGTGGGGGAAACTATTACCCACTTCACCCAAGGCTCCAGATTTCAGCCCCACTGCACTGAGGCTACATACCAATGCCAAATGGCCCTTGATTTGGGACTTTGTTTGCTCTACCATCACCATCTGACTCTCCATCCCAGAAGAAAGCTGCCAATAAAGACTCAGTAATAACCTCGCAAAGTTATCGGTGCAAAGAACACAAATCGGCGATAAAACCCATCTCTTATCTCTCTTAAGACGATGTCTATCAGGGGCCCCTGGGTGGCTCAATGGGTTAAGCATCTGCCTTCAGCTCAGGTCATGATCCCGGAGTTCCGGGATCGAGCCCCACATCGGGCTCCCTGCTCAGTGGGGAGTCTGCTTCTCCCTCTGCCCCTCACCCTGCTCGCGCTCTCTCTCTCTCGCTCGCTCTCTCTGTCCCTCTCTCAAATAAATAAATTAAATTAAATAAAAAAAGACAGTATCTGTCGCTGCACGTTTTCCTTATTTATCTGTCTCTGAGACAGCAAAGACCTCCTGCAGGTTAACAGAAGCCACCCTTCCTAGAAGATTTGAAACAAAATGTTACTCTCCTCACTTTCCACCCCCCAAAATGAGATGAAGTAGAACCATTTGCCTGAGGTGAGTGAGTCAGGAGCAGAGGACTGGAATGCAGGACTTGATTTCTGGTTTCCTAACCCTAACCACATCCTCCCTACACTGGGATATTTAAGTTGCTTTTTGCACTGTGAGGGGCAGGGGTGGGGAAGGGGATGGTTTGCTTTTTATGTTTTTATTTAGAAATTTACTGACATCTGACCTCTAACCCACATGTAAGACACACCAGTTAAACTCTAGCAGGAGTCAGTGATGATTCCTAATGTATAATTTGCGTCGGACACGACGATTTTTCCTGTGTTTTAAGCAATAGAATTGGCTAGGTGTGAATAAGGCTCAAAATAGAGAAGAATAAAGTTAAAGAGGAGAGGCTAAAACCTAATCCTAAACACCTTAAAAGTTAAATTAACCAGTGATCATAATTAATCACCCAGTCTCTACCCATAATGTTTCAAAATAAGTTCTCAGTTTTTAAACTTGATATCAGAAGCTCACTCAGATGACTTCAGATATGAGAGACCTTAATAAATGTAGCTTGTAGGGGTGCCTGGGTGGCTCAGTCAGTTGAGCATCCAACTCTTGATTTCGGCTGGGGTCATGGGATTGAGCCCCGGGTAGGGCTCCACGCTCAGTGAGGAGTCCACTTGAGATTCCCTCTCCCTCCCTCTCTGCCCCTCCCCTAGCTCGTGATGTGCAAGTGTGGTGCACTCTCTCTCTCTCTCTCTCTTTTTAAGATTTTATTTATTTATTTATTTGAGAGAAAGCAAGTGAGAGAGAGAGAGCAAGCATAAGCTGGGTGGGAGCAGAGGGAGAGGGAGAAACAGACTCCCCACTGAGCAGGGAACCCAATGCTGGGCTCGATCCCAGGACCCTGAGATCATGACCCCAGCAGAAGGGAGACGCCCAACTGAGTGAGCCACCCAGGTGCCCCATAAATAAAATCTTAAAATAAATACATAAATAAATAAATGTAGCTTTTAATTCAGGCTTGCATTTTGCATCAGAGATTATAAGGCATTTGCCATGTGCATTTATGGTCATATTCTCATGGGTTTTGGGGTTTTGTTTTTTTACTTTAGTTATCTACCAAAAGAGTATAGGAATAAACAACTAAACACAATGTGTGCATTGTAATGTAGGTTCAAAAACATGTCAAAGCAATCGTACCCAACTGGCCTTGAAAAAGATAACCTTTGGGAAATCTTCCAGGCCAGTCATGGTTGCTCATTACTCAAAGGGCTTCTTCAACTGACAAGGAGTTCTAGTCTTTCAATACTAACACCTTCACTTGTGGGAAATTTCATCTCAGAATGCAGGAGCTGGTAGCATCTAGTTCCTCTGAGAATATTCTCAATCAACAAGTTGTCCACCTAGCTAAGGGACAGCTTCCTGGAATTAAGACTGCAGAACCTAGGTTATAATTAACTCAGACTTCCTCCTCCTTTTGTACCTTGGCCATGACCTTAATCCTCACCTAGATTTTCCATCATCTACGGATAAAAATTTGTTCTAAATTAGATCAACTGAACTCTAGTACTGTTAGCCTAAGATAAGTTGGCATTGGTGGCTGAAAGGAATCCTAAACCAATTTTAGACCATTTAGTTAGACTCTAAGCACGACTCAAAAAAAAGCTAGACATCTCAGTGAGAGGATAATATTACCCTTTTTCTCCCTTTAGTAAAAAAGAAAGAAAGAAAGGAAGGAAGAGAGAAAGAAAGAAGGAAAGAAAGAAAGAAAGAAAGAAGAAAGAAAGAAAGAAAGAAGAAAGAAAGAAAAAGAAAGAAAGAAAGAAAGAAAGAAAGAAAGAAGAAAAAGAAATCGCTTGGTAATGTTAGGTCTAGTGATTTTTTTTTTTTTTTAAGATTTTATTTATTTGACAGAGAGAGACACAGCGAGAGAGGGAACACAAGCAGGGGGAGTGGGAGAGGGAGGAGCAGGCTTCCCGCTGAGCAGGGAGCCCGATGTGGGACTCGATCCCAGGACCCTGGGATCATGACCTGAGCCGAAGGCAGACGCTTAACGACTGAGCCACCCAGGCGCCCCGGGTCTAGTGAATTTTTTCAGAGTACTTTGGAGGCAAGCAATGTCTCCAATTCTAGGAACTGCAGCATTGACAATACATAGAAAGAATGAAAAGGGGTGATCAAATGGGAGGGGCTTTGGAATTTAGCAGGTTTCACCTGCATGGACTTAAAGTCATATTTAAGTAATGATCATCAGTAGGTCCATTGCTACTTATCTAAAGAGCTCAAAGCCCAATCCTATATGATCTCCTTGGTTCTTACAACTTTGCAAGAGATAAGGTTTACGAATAGAGAATAGAATCGAGTGTTTTGCAGGTGTGAAAAGTGAGATTCAAAGAAGCTGTCACGATGCTTCACACACACACAAGTCTTCCAGGTAAGAGCTACGCCTTACCTACTACGTTAAGGAGAAAGTAGAAACTGTCCAACATAGACTCCTTCAATTTCTTACCCTTCACCTCAAACTGATCTGCTTCTAACTATCCCTTTCCTTCCATTCTCCTGTCGTAGAGGGAGACATTTAGGATGTTTTTTCCAAAACTATCCTTCTATATTTGCTCTTGATTCTCTTCCTTTCTTCTCTTCAGTCATCTCTCCCTATCCATTCTCCATTTTTTATGTGTTCATTTATTGGTTCAACAAACATTTATTATACTCTTGTTATAGGTCATATTAAGTTCTTGGGACACTGAAGTAAAAGACATCTTTCCTACCTTCACAGGACTCATAGTCTAGTAGAAGAGGTTGCAGAATAAATGATCACAAACCACACAATGACGGTACAGCATGTAAATATCCACAACAGAAGTCTGCACATTATGCTACAGTGGTATACACGGGAGAGGTGGAAGAAGGCTGGGGTGGAGGGCATAACACATGCGGTGGGTCTAGAAGTTAGCCAACAGGACAAGTGGGGAAAGAAGGACATTTTATTTTATTTTATTTTAAAGATTTTATTTATTTATTTGACAGAGAGAGAGAGACAGCGAGAGAGGGAACACAAGCAGGGGGAGTGGGAGAGGGAGAAGCAGGCTTCCCGCGGAGCAGGGAGCCCGATGCGGGGCTCGATCCCAGGACCCTGGGATCATGACCCGAGCCGAAGGCAGACGCTTAACGACTGAGCCACCCAGGCGCCCCAAGAAGGACATTTTAATTTATTTTATTTTATTTTTTTAAGATTTTATTTATTTATTTGAGATAGAAAGAATGAGAGACAGAGAGCATGAGAGGGAGGAGGATCTCAGAGGGAGAAGCAGACTCCCCACTGAGCAGGGAGCCCGATGTGGGACTCGATCCCAGGACTCCAGGATCATGACCTGAGCTGAAGGCAGTCGCTTAACCAACTGAGCCACCCAGGCGCCCCAAGAAGGACATTTTAAACAGAGGGAATGACATACACCAAAGCGCAACCATACAAGAAAAGTCAAGTTCAGGGCGCCTGGGTGGCTCAGTTGGTTAAGCGACTGTCTTCAGCTCAGGTCATGATCCTGGAGTCCCAGGATCGAGTCCCGCATCGGGCTCCCTGCTCGGCAGGGAGTCTGCTTCTCCCTCTGACCCTCCCCCCTCTCATGCTTTCTCTCTCTCAAATAAATAAATAAAATCTTTAAAAAAAAAAAAAAAGAAAATTCAAGTTCAGTAAGGCAAGAACACAAGGAATCAGAGGTATGTTTGGAGGTAAGAGGTGAAGGAAGAGTTGGACCAAATAATAAAGGATCTTGAAGATGATAAGGAATTATTAAAGTATTTTAGTTATTTATTAAAGTATGGTCTAATTTGCATTTTAGGAAGTTCAGTCTTGTAGCAGAGGATGATTAGACTGGGAACTATTGCAGGAATCCTGAAGAAAAATGAGCAATTGAGGGTGCACGGTGGTGCCATTAGAAGAAGTGACACAGAAAGAGGCAAACTTCACTGTAAAGAGGAATTCTGACGGGGCACTGGGGTGGCTCAGTCGGTTGGGTCGTGATCCCAGGGTCCTGGGATTGATCCTAAGTTGGGCTCCCTGCTCAGCGGGGAGCCTGCTTCTCCCTCTCCCTCTGCCTGCTGCTCCCCCTGCTTGTGCTCTCTCTCTCTCTCTCTGCCAAATAAATAAATAAAAATCTTTTTTAAAAGAACATTTAAAAAAATAAGGACATACAAATGAAGGTGTGTCTGAAATTTTTAAAATTAAACTAATATTGGGCGCCTGGGTGGCTCAGTTGGTTAGGCGACTGCCTTCGGCTCAGGTCATGATCCTGGAGTCCCGGGATCGAGTACCGCATTGGGCTCCCTGCTCGGCAGGGAGTCTGCTTCTCCCTCTGATCCTCCCCCATCTCATGCCCTCTCTCTCTGTCTCATTCTCTCTCTCAAATAAATAAATAAAATCTTAAAAAAAAAAAATTGAACTAATATTACGCTGTATGTTAAGTGGAATTCAAATAAAAACTTAAAAATAAATAAATACAGGGCGCCTGGGTGGCTCAGTCGTTGGGCGTCTGCCTTCGGCTCAGGTCATGATCCCAGGGTCCTGGGATCGAGCCCCGCATCGGGCTCCCTGCTCTGCGGGAAGCCTGCTTCTCCCTCTCCCACTCCCCCTGCTTGTGTTCCTGCTCTCGCTATGTCTCTTTCTGTCAAATAAATAAATAAAATCTTTAAAAAATAAATAAATAAATAAATAAATACAAATTAAAAGAGCATCGTGCTGGAGATATAAATTTGGAAGTCACAGGCACATAGAGGGTGGCTGGGGACTTGAGTAGGGGGTGAGGTTGCTTGTGGGTGAGCTCCATGGGGAAAAGGCAGGCAGTTTTCCACTATTTATTCCTATTTCCCCAGCACCTAGAACTGTACCTGGAATTTAGTAAGCAATCAGTAGTTGTTTTTCTTTTTTTTTTTTTTTTAAGTATAGTTGACACACAATGTGACAGGTGGCATTCAGTAAGTATTTAAATAAATGAATGAAATACTCAAAAGAAAAGAGGGCTAAGAACATAACTCTGAGAAACACCAACATTGAGGGATGGATCCGTGACAAGAAGCCAGTGCAGGGGTTTGAGATAGAAAGTTGAGAAAGGTAGGAGGAAAAGCAGGAAGGAAAGAATGGGGTCACAAACACGGAGGCGGGAGAACTTCCAGAAGTTCAACAACGCTGCAAAAAGACCAAGAACAAGAGAACTCAAAAGTCTCCATTAGTTTTAGCAACCTGAAAGTCACTGAGGTTTTTGGTGTCAGCAGTTTCAATGGGGGTGGCAGGCAGATGACGGTGGTTTGAAGCATATAGGCAAGATGGTAAAGAAACAGAGGCTTTGAATGTAGACATTCTTTTCAGAAACTTGGCTGCATTGTCATTAGGCAATATTTCCCGTTTATTTATTTTCTGACGTAGGCAGCCCTTGTAAGCCATCACTCTATAATGAATATATATATATATCCATCCAATTCACTTACTCATTTACTTATCCATTCATCCTCACTTCTCTTTCTCTCAAGCCCTACCCTTAATACATCAGCAAATTCTCACTTGATCTTCATAATATATCCTGAATCTGACCATCTCTCATCACCTCCACACTGCCAACCAAGGCCAAGACCCCATCATCTTGTCACCAGAACCAGTGTAGTAACCTTCCACAGACGTCCCTGCTTTTACCTTTTGCCTCCCTCTTGTCTATTATTTTTCTTTTTTTTTTTTTAAGATTTTATTTTTGCATAATCTCTACACCCAACACGGGGTTCGAACTCACAACCCCAACAAGAGTCGCATGCCCAACTGACCGAGCCAGCCAGGCGCCCCTCCCTCTTGCCTATTGTTATACCAGCAGCCAGAATCACGCTTCCAAATACTAAGTCATATTTTGTCAGTCTTCTCTTTAGAACCCTCCAATAACCTGTCATCTCATTTCAAGTCCCTGTATTATCTGAAACACCCTCCCCCCATTACTTTGCTCACCTCATCTCCAACCACTGTTCCCCTCAGCCACCTTCACACCAGCCGCACCACCCCCCTTGTTGTGCCCTGAACACACTCCACCTCAGGCCTTCTGCATTTGCTGGTTTACACTCTTTCCTCAGACATCATCAGTCCTTCAGCACTCTGCTCAAATATCCAAAGGTCTTCCCTGGCCGTCCTTTATAAACGATCGCACCTTGGCCTCTCCCAGCTCTCTCTTCTCTTTGTCCTGCTCAGTAGCACTTGTCACCCACTGACCTTAGAGTCTAATAAATTAGAGTCATTTATTAATTGTCTGTTTCCCTTCACTAGACCATGAACACCTACAAAGTCTGCCTTCCAAGAGCACCTCCTCTGGAGAAGTGGAGATAAAGATAACCAAGAAAACTCTCCCTGCCCTTGAGGAACCCACACTTCAGTGAGTCATATAACCTAACAAGTAATTAGAATGGAAATGCTCAAAGCAGTTGGATGCGAGAGAGTCTGAGGCCCCGGGGAACAGTGCGGTTTGGGGCACTCTTCAGCCTGGGTAGTAGTTAAAACCATGAGTTCACCTGAAGAGAATGTAAGCAATGAAAAGCACTCAGGAGACACTGGTGTTTAAGGGGTGAAGGTCAGAGAAAGGAGGCCAAGAAGGAATAATAGTAATCAAAGCCGTGAAGAAGAGCTAGAAGAATGAGCCCGATGTCGGTGCTACTAGAACTTTGCAGAATACTGCTAATGATCAAGCCAGGACCATTCCTCGCAACTCACTATGTGTCTGCTCCTGCTCCAAGCATGTTTCATATATTCACACATTAAACCCGGGGAGTGAGGCGCTAGTAAGACCCTATCTTACTGAGAAAACGGATTCACCCGCCCAAGCGCACACACCTACTAAGAAGATCAGAACCCAAGCAGTCTTCAACACGATGCGGTACCCATCGTACCATATTAGGCTGGCTCTATTTCGTTCCTATTTTACTGAGTACCTACTAAGCGTCAGGTATTCTAGGCTCTGAATGTAGAGTTGTAAGGCAGACAAGGTCCCTCTCTTCATGGAGCTCACATCCTCGTGGGGGGAGACAGCCACTGAACAAGTCAGCTGAGGCATGACAGACACCAAGCGCTTGGGGGTCCTGGCGGGCTTTGTTGGTGGAGCACGCCACTCTTGATCTCAGGGTCATGAGTTCAAGCCCCACGCTGGGCGTGGAGCGTACTTTAAAATAATAAAATAAAAACAGACAATAAGTGCCGTGAAGACAAATGAAGTAGGGTAAGGCTTCGTGAATGACAGGTGGTGGCCTCTCGGAGGAGGGGACAAGTAAGTAGAGATCTGAAGGAAGTGAGAGAGGGAGCCAAGAGGATATCTGGGGGAAGAACATTCCAGGCAGAGGGAACGGCACGTGCAGAAGCCTTAAGTTGTGAGTGTGCCCGGTGTGTTCCAGGAACTGCAAGGAGGTCAGTGCAGGGGCAGCACCGTGAACAAGGGAGAGAGGGGCAGGTGATACCGTCAGAAAGATACGGGAAGGTTTCCAGGCCACAGAAGTGACATATTTCACATAAGTGAAATAAATGAAGGGATCAGACATATTAGCTTGTATGTTATAATCACATTGAGTAACGGAGTGTGTGTGTGTGTCCATATATTTAGATATATACATTATATATATATTATATATATATTTATGGATATTCTGAAATATTAGACAACAAACTTAACAGTGATTACCTTTTGAGGGAAGGAAGGGACATTCAGACTTTTAACTTTATATTGTTTCATACTACTTGAAAAATTTCACCTTGCATACATTACTTGTATAATAATGAAAAATTAGCCTAAAAAGCAACCCCAAGTGGCCTTCACTCGCTTCTCCTTGTCCTTTTCATTTCCTCCTCAACCAAATACACTCTGACCTCGGACTTCGCCTTTGCCCTGCTACGGCTCCCACAGCCATTCCCCAGGACTCCCAAGGACACTCTGCAGTCCTGCTTCTCCATCCCTCAGCTACATTTGACGTTGTTTACAGCTCTTCTGTTTGAAACGCTTTCTCCTTTGGCTCCCCACTTGCCCACTTCGACCCCACAGAACCTTCTTCCTCCGATTACTTCCACTGGCTACTTTTTATCAGCCCACCCAATAGACCTGGGTTTCTTCTGGTTCTATCCCTGACCCATTTGCCTCTGTGTGCTACGCACACTCTTTCCGTGTGGCCTCATCCAGGCCCGCGCTTTCAGAGACCCTCTCCATGCTGCCAAGTCCCAGATCTAGATTTCCAGTCTGTTCTTGAGCTCTAGCCCCATATATCCAGCTGCCTATTAAACAGCTCCTCCCGCACATCTCACAGGCATCTCAACCATGACTGTTCCAAAACCAAGCTCATCATCACCAAACAATATCATCTTCCTCCTCTTGTCCTTACCGTTAGTTCGTGCTATCGGCATCTGCTTGGTTGACCCTAGCTGCAACCTGAGAAAAACCCCTCTTCTTCACCCTCTGTATCGAAGTGGACCCCAAAAGTCATTCTATCTGCTAAAGATCTTTGGGATCTGTCCTCATTCCTATGTCTCCACTGCCCCGGCCGGCACTCAAATCCGGACCATTGCATATGGGTATGTGCGTCTAAAGTCCCGGGAAGAGCTCAGAGACCTTCTAACCGCATTCTCCGCCTCGAGTCTCACCGTCAGCCTGCTTCCTTACACTCAGTTGTCACGGTGACGTGGCACAGACTCCCATCACGTCAGTCCCTCCTTGAAATCTTTCCATTTTTCTCCGAACCTTTCTTGAATGAAATCCAAAATCCTTGGTAGGATCTGCCCTGTCCTCTTTTGACACTTCCCCACATGTCCCTTACATTCAAGCAACACTGAAGTATTCTTTGTTTTTCAAAGGCCTCTTTCTTTTGCATGTTTCTGTGAAAGTTTTGTCACATGGCATTGTCGTTTCTCCAGGTCTAAACTAATAGCTGGTACAAAGCAGATGTTCAGTAAAGGCTCCGTGAGTAAGTAAAGGGACAGAAAGTTGAAGGTAAGGACACCAAAATCAGAAGACTTTAAGAGTACACCTTAGGAGCACCTGGGTGGCTCAGTCGGTTAAGCACTGGCCTCTTGATTTTGGCTCAGGTCGTGATCTCAGGGTCGTGGGATCCAGCCCTAAGCTGAGTCCCCCCGCCCCGGTTCCGTGCTCCGCAGGGAATCTGATTGGGATTCTCTCTCTCTTTCTCTCCCTCTGCCCCTCTCCCCATTTGTGTGTGAGCATGCTCTCTCTCTCTCTCTCTAATAAATAAATAAAATCTTTTTTTTTAAAGTTTTAAAAAGATTTTTAAAATCCTTTTTTTTTCAAGATTTTATTTGAGACAGAGGTTGAAAGAATGAGTGGGAGGAGGGGCAGACTCCCTGTGGAGCAGGGAGCCTAACGTCGGACTCGATCCTAGGACCCTGGGATCATGACCTGAGCCGAAGGCAGACCCTTAACCGACTGAGCCACCCAGGTGCCCCAAATAAATAAATCTTTAAGAAGAAAAAAAAGAGTACACTTTATTTTATTTTGGGGGGGTTTCCTTTTTTTTTAATTTAAGTTCAATTAATTAACATATAGTGTATTATTAGTTTCAGAGGTAGAGCTCAGTGATTCATCAGCTGCATATAACACCCAGTGCTCATTCCATCACATGCCCTCCTTCATGCCCACCACCCAGTTACCCCATCCCCCCACCTTCCCTCCAGCAACCCTCAGTTTCTTTCCTATGCTTAAGAGTAAGAGTACACTTTAGAGGTAACTAGGAAGAGAGGGAAAGGAAATGCTTTAATGCCACACTTGCTTCAAGCTTGTACAAGGTGAGATCATAATAATCAAATAATAATTCTTATCACTTTTCTCTCTTCGAGAGATATGAACTTTGGTCAACGGTACAATTTTTTTTTTTTTTTTGAGAAAAAGAAAACACATGCACAGGGGGTGGGAAGGGGCAGAGGGAGAGGGAGAGAGAGAATCTTAAGCAGGTTCCGAGCCCAGCATGGAGCCTGGTGAGGGGCTTGATCTCACGACCCTGAGATCATGACCTGAGTCAAAATCAAGAGTTGGAGGCTTCACCGACTGAGCCCTCCAGGCACCCCATCATCAGTACAATTTCAAAGGGAGACAATTAAACTGATTTTACATAAAATTTTTTTTAAAACAAACAAATAGCCCAGCACATGCTACTGCCATAATCTCCCGATAAAACAAGACCCTTTGGGTATGAATCCCAAGGTCTGAGAGTTCAGCTGGGAAGGGTCATTTATTCTGCAAACATTAATTGGGCTGGTACAGATACTGCTTAGCACAGGGGCTACAACGATAAGTAATACATGATTCCTGTTCTCAAAGAGCTCATCGCCCCCAAATCAGCGAGCCCTTGCCTTTGACCAGAACTGTACCTAATCCTTTACAGAAAGCCAGTTGTCCACGCTGGGGTCAGTATTTATTTATTTATTTTATTTTTTAACTAATTAAAAAAAAGATTTTATTTATTTATTTGAAAGAGAAAGAGGGAGAGAGAGAGGGAGAGAGAGAACAAGTGGGGAGGAGGGGCAGAGGGAGAGGGAGAAGTTCAGCAGGGAGCCCAACGCGGGGCTGGATCCCAGGGCCTGGGATCATGACCTGAGCCAAAGACAACCGCTTAACCAACAGAGCCACCCAGGTGCCCCTGGGGTCAATATTTAAAGTCCTTTTAGTCGGGGCGCCTGGGTGGCTCAGTCGTTAAGCGTCTGCCTTCGGCTCAGGTCATGGTCCCAGGGTCCTGGGATTGAGCCCCACATCGGGCTCCCTGCTCCGCGGGAAGCCAGCTTCTCCCTCTCCCACTCCCCCTGCTGTGTTCCCTCTCTCGCTGTGTCTCTCTCTGTCAAATAAACAAATAAAATCTTAAAAATAATAAAGTCCTTTTAGTCATAGGTGTCACTATACATAATATTTTGGAACTCAGAAATGGAAACTCATGGATTCAGGGCAGTAGCAAAATGTAACCATCGCTTCCTTTATAATAAATGGTGCCTGTGTAGAAGGGTAATAGACTTGGCCCTTCCTTCCCCAGAAGACAGTAGCATCTAAAGATTCTGAACTGTCCGGGCACCTGGATGGCTCAGTCAGATGAGTGCCTGGCTCTTGATTTCAGCTCAGGTCCTGATCTCAGGGTTGTGGGATTGAGCTCCCCCACCCCCCATCGCCTCTGCGCTCAGCGGGGAGTCTGCTTCTCTTCCTCTACCCCTTACCTCCCCCACCCCCTGCTTTCTCTCTCTCAAAATAAATAAATAAAATCTTTTAAAAAATTATTAAGATTCTGAACTATCTTCTGTTAGTGATGATCAAGCTGTCCAATGGGCAAGCTTGAATGACTCAGGCACTGTTCTTAGTTCGATGACTTTTAGGACTACTAATGCAATGTTTTCCATTGGTGGGCTGTTTGGAGAAAGGACATTGATGGTTTGAGAGAAGGTATCTTCCCCAATGCCTAAGGAAATCCCTGGGGGTAAAATGTGTCTACCTGAATGAGAGAGAAGACACTTTACTTAGATTATGTCATTCAGTCTTTTTTTTTTTTTTTTAAAGATTTTATTTATTTATTTATTTGAGAGAGAGAATGAGAGAGAGAGCTTGAGATGGGGGAGGGTCAGAGGGAGAAGCAGACTCCCCGCTGAGCAGGGAGCCCGATGCGGGACTTGATCCTGGGACTCCAGGATCATGACCTGAGCCGAAGGCAGTCGCTTAACCAACTGACCCACCCAGGCGCCCCTATGTCATTCAGTCTTGATAATACTCTTGTGACGTTGCTATTAATATCCTTATTTTTGCAAATTAGGAAACAGGTGTGATAAGCCCTAGGCGCCTGGTTCAAGATCACATAGCTGCAATTACGGGACCTGCAATTCAAGGCCAGATTGGTGACTCTGAGCCCATGTTAGTTCCACCACAATACTGGTTTGTGATGAAAAGTCTTTCTAGAGAGGGGGAAAGGGAGTGAACATCTAGAGGTCCATTCAAACCAGAAGTAGTTCATAAGCTTGCAAAAAGGGGCACAATTTGGGGTTCCTGTCTTAAATTTTCCCTTTTGTCACTTGGAAAAAATGTCAAATATGTGCATTTCCATTAGGTTGGCAAAGATCAAGAAGTTAAAGATCCTTTCTGGAAGGCTGGGGGGAAAGAGGCACTCTTAAACGTTGCTGGTGGGAGTTATGAATTAGTATAATCCTTATGGGGGATAACTTGGCAACATCTATCAAAATTAGAAACATATGGTACCTTTTTTTAAAAAAGATTGATTGATTGATTTTAGAGAGCGAGGGAGAGAGAGAGAGCCCATGAGCGTGAGGGAGAGACAAAAGGAGAGGGAGAGAGAGAATCTCAAGCAGACTCTGCACTGAGTGCGTAGCCCAATGTCAGGCTCAATCTCATGACCCTGAGATCATGACCTGAGCCGAAGTCAAGTGTCGGATGCTTAACCGACTGCGCCACACAGGCGCCCTGAAAGGTACATACGTTTTGACTCAGTGATTCCACTTCTAGAAATTTATACTACAGAGATATTTGCACATTTGCAAAATTACAAATGGCCAAAGTAATGCGCTGCAAAATGGTTTGAAATCACAAAAGTTTGGAAACAACTTAAGTGGCCACCTCTGGAGAACAGGTGAAATCAACTATGCGAATAAACATCTACTCCACTCGGCCCTAAGAATGAGGAAGTGCCATCTACTAATAGGAATTATTTCCGAGATACAGATTTCCAAGCAAGATCCAGGAAGCGTGGTCGATACTCTCTCATTTATGAGAGAAAACTTCTATATGCACTTGCTTGTCTAGGCACAAACTCTCCCTGGAAGACTGTTTGAGACACTATCACATTAGTTGCCCCTAAGAAAAGGTGTGATATGACTGGGGGAGGGGAGTTCAGAACAAGAGTGAAGACTTTAATTCCTTGAAACTTTTTTTTTTTTTTGAGAGAGAGAGAGAGAGAGAGAGCATGAGCTGGGGGAGGGGCAGAGAGAGAGGGAGAGAGAATCTTAAGCAGGCTTCACGCTCAGCATGGAGTCTGTCTTGGGGCTCATCCCACGACCCTGAGATCATGACCTGAGATGAAATCAAGAGTGGGACGTTTACTCGTCACTTAACTGACTGAGCCACCCAGTCGCCCCTAATTTCTTTAAACTTTTAACCATACGAATGTATTAGGTATTCAAGAAAAAGAAACTGAATTAAAATTTAAAAATAAAGTACATGCGTTTTTAAGACATTCACATTGTACAGTCGTCACCACCATCCATCCCCATAACTGTTTTCATCTTGTAAATCTGAAACTTTATACCCATTAAACAATAACTCCGCCTTCCCCTCACCCTAGCCCCTGGCAACCACATACTTTCTGTCTCTATGATTTTGATTACTCTAAGTAACTCACACAAGTGGAATCAAACGGTATTTGTCTTTTTGTGACTGGCTGATTTTACTTGGTGTGCTGTGCCCGTGATTCATCTGTATTACAGCATAGTGCAGAATTTCC
Source organism: Phoca vitulina (assembly GCF_004348235.1). Classification (NCBI taxonomy): domain Eukaryota; kingdom Metazoa; phylum Chordata; class Mammalia; order Carnivora; family Phocidae; genus Phoca; species Phoca vitulina. The sequence continues at coordinate 14,448,567 of NW_022589741.1, forward strand.
TTCCTATTTTCCCCCTTCCTTTTTAAGGCTGAATAATATTCCAGTAAATGAATATACCACATTTTGGTAACCCATTCGTCAGTTGATGGACACACGAGTTGTTTCCGTGTTTTAGCTATTGTGAAGAATGCTGCGATGAACAAGGGTCTACAAATCTTTGAGATGCTGCTTTCAATCCTTTTGGGTATATATCCAGAAGTAGAATTGCTGGATCACATGATAATTCTATTTTTAATTTTTTGAGGAACCATCCTAATGTTTTGTTACTATTTTCCACAGCAGCAGTACCATTTTACATTCCCACCGACAAGTGTTCCAATTTCTTTACATCCTCATCAGCACTGATTTTCTGGTTTTTGTTTTTTGTTTGTTTGTTTATAGTAGCTCTCCTAATGGGTGTGAGGTGGCATAGTTTATCTTTGGGGATCAGCAGTATGGTTATTGGATATTGGTGTCAAACCCCCAAGACTTTGAGTGCTGCTACTTACTAGCCGTGGGACCTTGGACATTATCCTAGGCCTCAGTTTCCCCATTTGTAAAATCAGAGGGCTGGCCAGAACTGAATGCACATAAAACACTCAGGTCACGGAAGGCACCCAACAAATGTAAGTTACTATCATTTCTGCCTTAAAAGCTCCAACAATAAACCAAAATCTGATTGGCTCTGGCTCCTTTGGACCAGTTCTGGAGGCAAAGAGACAAACTAGATTTCTCAAGGAGTTTTTCTAGCTAGGGGCTTGGGTCTGGGGGACTTCATACATTCTTCGCTGACCTTCTTCCTGCTGCCCCCACCCGACCTGCAGACCTCCCACCTATGCCAAAGGAAGTGGGCTTGAAGTGAGGTTACTTAGAACCCAGCCAGTTTGTTTTCTCGGGGGGGGGGGGGGGGGGGGGGGGGAAGAAAACCTGTTGACACAGTTATGTAAAGCCTGTCACTCAGTCCCCTGCTTATTACCTCTGCAGACCGTTATGCATATTACAGAAGGGGGGGCGGCAAATACAAAAGAAAAATAAGCGAGAAAGAGTGAGAGAGTGAACAAATCAGGATGCATGAGGGAATCCACGTGGTCGCCAATCTGTAACTGATCAGAGCAGCTACACTGAAGCAAAACCCCCAGCGCCTACCGCCAAATACATTGCAATGGAGAAACCGTCCACAATGGGGTGTCTATATCCTTACCAGAGTCTTGGGGCTGCCGCTTAAGAGACTCTCCCGCTACTCCCACCCCTTTTGCACCCAGTAAACCACGCGATGTAACAACGGAATCTGGTTCTGTGTGTGCGCTGTGAGTGTGCGCTTTGCAAACCATCTGGGCTCCATCCTGCGCGGTTGGAACGACGATCGATCCCGGACGAGTTGGGGGAGTTGGAGCTTGCCTGTGTCTCCTCCCTTTCTCTGCTCGCCTCTCGCCCCCACCCCACCGTTCCCTCTGCACTAACGTTTCGCCGGCGGAGGGACGTAGGTTTTCAGCACCAGGAGGCCGTGGACCTTCTCTGGAGGCGTGCAGTGCACCCTCCAGAGGGCCAGAGCTGATTGCAACCTGCTCACCACGACCCTCCCCCTCCTTCCCAAATTCGCCGCCCCAGGCTGTAATATTACAAGCAGTGTGCTCTGTACCCGTGCGGGAGTCCAGGAAGGCTGCGTGACCTTCCAGCGAACTCCACCTCGGCTGGGGGGATGGAGGCTGCCCCGGGGCCTGCAGGCTGTGCATCGATCCCCCAGCCTCAGTCAACACAAGTTCTCCCGGTACAAACCCCTCCCTCCCCTCTCCGCTTTTCCAGCCTTGTAGGCTTCTAACGCCTAGCTTGAGGCGCCCTCCCCTCTTTCCCGCAATAAAGTAAACCGTGTGGATATTCATCCCCCGCCCTCACCCTCCTCCTTCCTTCCCCCCTCCCCCCTCAGCCTACTAACCCCGCGCACAGAGCTCGCCGCCGGCGGGCCCCTTCCACCCAGTGTATCATAATGCCCAACGCTCTTCTCCTCCCCCTCTCTTAATCAGAAACGTGCTCGCGAGCCCCCCTCCCTCTGCATGCATACATTAGGGTCTGCTTTGCATGCAGCGGCAGGCAGAGAACTGAGGAAGAAGGGGCGGGGGCGCTTTTGCCCGCCTCTTCCCTCCAGGCCCCGTTAGCCATCCAGCTTCAGCTTCGTTGTAACACCGCCTCGTTAGCGGAGCACGCCGTGGCCCCAATGCCCGGGCTGGAGAAACACGACCCAACTCTCTGCAAAAGGGCACGAGAGCCAGAGGTTCCTCGGCCCCGAGTGCACAGTAGGGCGAGGAGGTGGCGGGAGACCTGCCACTCGGTGTGTGCATTTTGGAGAGAGCTCCAGCATGAAAATGGGAGGGGCTCTCTCTCTCTCTCTTTTTTTTTTTTTTAATTTTTAAAGCGCGTTCATTGAGGGCCTTTCTATTTTGCATATAGTAAACTGGGCAACGCTTCCGTTTTGCATATGGCACAATAAGGGCCCTTTTATTCTAGAAGCGTTAAATGAGGGCTAACCCATCTTGTATCCGTGCCTCGAGGCAGAGAAGGCTCACTCGTCCCCGACCCGGCAGCCGCGCTATACTGGAAGCCGCTCTCCCGGGCGGTTCGATTCCCAGCGCATCCCGGGAACGTGTGTAATCGGCCTCTCGGCTCTCGAGGCTGCAGGCGGCCGGGCTCCCTCCGCCTCCATCCTCCCCGTAGTCCTCGCCCCCCTCCCCCTCTCCCCGGAACCCGCGCTCCGCGTCGGGCTCCTGGGCTTCCTTCCCCCCCTCCTTTTCCCCAGCAATGCCGCTCCCGGAGGGCGGGGCATGCACTTATCCAGGTTGCGGGGCAGGCGGGCGGGCGGGCGGCGGCAGCCCGGGCCTCGGCCTGGCGCAGCGGCGGCCCGGCGTCGGCAGCGTAGGCCCGAGCCCGCTATACAGATTGCCGGGCGGGCGGACGCGGCCCGGCGCTCTGCATAGCGGCCGGCCGGGTGCTGGCCGCCGGGCGGCGCCGAGCGGCTCAGGCAGGTTCCGGGGCCCGGGGCCCCCCCCTCCGCCTCCCCGCCCCCCTGTGTTGTCGCCTCTCCCTCTCGCTGCTTCACTTCACGGGGCGAACATGGCGCACAGCTGTCGGTGGCGCTTCCCCGCCCGACCCGGGACCACCGGGGGCGGCGGCGGCGGGGGGCGCCGGGGCCTGGGGGGCGCCCCGCGGCAACGCGTCCCGGCCCTGCTGCTTCCCCCCGGGCCCCCGGTCGGCGGCGGCGGCCCCGGGGCGCCCCCCTCCCCCCCCGGCTGTGGCGGCCGCGGCGGCGGCGGCGGGAAGCAGCGGGGCTGGGGTTCCAGGGGGAGCGGCCGCCGCCTCAGCAGCCTCTTCGTCGTCCGCCTCGTCTTCGTCTTCGTCATCGTCCTCAGCCTCCTCTGGGCCGGCCCTGCTCCGGGTGGGCCCGGGCTTCGACGCGGCGCTGCAGGTCTCGGCCGCCATCGGCACCAACCTGCGCCGGTTCCGGGCTGTGTTTGGGGAGAGCGGCGGGGGAGGCGGCAGCGGAGAGGTAAGGGGGCGAGGAACCCCCAGGTCCGGGGTCTCGACCCTCTGCGGAGCCCCCCTCCCCTCCCCCATCCGGGATTGTGGAGCATCCCAATTCCGGGACCCTCCTGGGGTCCCTGACCCGGGCCGAACGGCCCTCCCATCTCGGGATCCCCGTACATGGGTGCAGACCCCCAGGCGCCCCCACCCCGGGGTTTGGACCCATCTGGCTGAGGGCGTTTGCGCCCCCCCTTCATTCCCCTGACCCTTCCCCAAATCCCTTGGCACAGACCCCTCGCCGGGGTTTCCCATCCCGGGACTGAACCCCTCCTCCCTTTCACAGATTACCTCATCCGAGCAAGATTCCTCCCTCCCTCCCTCCTAGAGACCTGATCCCGCCACATCCCCGCCTCCCTCTCTGGGCAGATGTTTTACTCTTGGGGCAGTTTTCCTCTTGGGCATCTCTCGGGTGATGGCCTCGTCCAGGGCCACGTTCTTCTCCTGCCCCTTGGGGACCGATGTCCCTTCCAGCACCTTGCTTCCGAAAACCTGGTGAACCCTCGCCCCATCCCCGGGCCAGGTCCCTGCACTACCAGCCACTCCCCCTTCCTTCACCTCCACCCTCCATCCTCCACCCCCCACCCCACGCAGGTAGAGCCTCCCTCCTCCTCCTTCCCTACCCCGCCAGGAAAAATCTACTTTCCTCTCCACCTTGCCTCCCTTCCCCTCCTTTCTCTCTGAAGATAACGGTGATCTCCTCGTCCAGCCGTCTGTTTCCCCCATTTTACAGAGCTACAGTTTCTAGCCTGCTGGTAGCCGGGAATTACTCTACCTTCACTCCACCCTTTCCCTCCTTTAGAATGAAGGATTAGTGGCATCTTTGGGAGGAAAATAGTCCACTGTCCCCTAGGCTCAGAGAGGAGCAGCTTTCCACCATTCCCCCTGGAGAGGAGGCAGGCTTTCCCTCCAGCTCTGGGGAAGGGGGCCCCTGCGAGGGGAGGTGTTTGTGGGGGGACTTGGGCAGCATCCTCCCAGGGGAAGCAGCTGCTCTCCTACCCCACCCACTGCGCCTGAGAGCACGCAGTCTCCAACCCTAGCTCCCTCCCGCCCTTCTCCTCTTCTCCGTCATTTCACTATTGATCCACCTTTTCCTAGGCCAATCCTGGGGCTTGGAAGGGGTGGGGGAAGCAGGGTTGGGGTGAGGAGACTAGATAAGGGACAGTTTTACTTTATTATGCTGGTGGTGGTGGTTGCTTTTGGTTGGGAGAAGGGAGGGGGGCTATGAAGCAAAGTTATTCCTTAGAAGGAGGAGTTAGGGTTATCTCTCTGATTCTTACAGGGAGACCCGAGGTGGATGAAGGGGTCAAGAGCTTTGCTCCTTCCCCATTAGTACCGGGGCGGGAATGGGGATGCCTTGATGAGCGTCATTCAGCCCCCTCCAGCAAAAAGGAAAGTTGCCCTGGGAAGGGAAGTTGAGTTCAGGTTCAGCCAGTGGCGTTGCGCATTTGTTTTCCATTGGATGCAGAAGGGGGAGTTTGAATTGTAGGGGAGGGGGGAGAATGAGATGGGGGATGCTAGGAGGAGGAAGAGCAGCTGCTAGGGGCTGAAGCGAAGGGGGGGGTAAGGGGGTTGCTGCTCTGGAGTGCTCTTGATTGAAACAGAAAGGGAAAGATAACAACCAGCCGTTTCCTGCGTGCTCTGCCGTTGGTCCCGGGCAAACCCCTTGTCCCCTATTGTGCCCTGCACCCCTCTAGATATACGGAAAGATCCTGGGAAGCAGGGGAGGGAGGAGGTCCCAGAGACCCTGGCCCCTCCTTTCAAGGAGCTGGCATTTTTTAGTTGTTAGTCTTCCTGCCTCCTTTTTAAAATCGTTTCTAAGGCAGCCTGATCAGGAGACTGACAACAACCCGCCTTCTGACAGAGCAGGGAGGACATGATGGGGGCGTGTTCCTTGCTATGTAGCTAGCTAGCTGCAGCGTCCCTCTTCCCAGCCTCTCTCTGCTCTCTCCACCTCCTTTTCCCAGCCTTCAGAAGGCAGCTGCAGTCAGCAGGGTTGATTGAGACTATTTATTGGTTGCTGTAGATTATTATTTTTTTTTGAAAGGCCAATTCTGTATTTTTTAAGCTAACAACACAGATCCCATGTAGTTGGAGAACCAAAGGCCTCATACATGACAAAAAGACTGAACCGTTCAGGTTACTTGCATGGAGTTGGTGCTTAAATGTGAGTTGATTTTGCTTTTTTAAAAGATACAGCAGCAAAAAAAAAAAAAAAAAAGACTTACTGACATTTCATTTACCTGCTAATTTTCGAAATTGAGACTTGCCTGGTTATATGTAGCATTTTAGCCCCATGTATATTTGAGTATAATAAGAAAGTCTGTATTAGGAGGAGTTAGTCTATTTTAAGGGGATCCTGAGAAGTATTTTCTTCTTGTTTAGCATGCTTATGTATTTTGTATCGAGGGACGAAGTGTTCACATTCCAAATGTTGTTATCACATATTCAAAAGCAAAGTTTTATGCTGACAGCTTGCAATCGTAGCTTTTCAAGAGACTGGTTAGAAAGAGAGCCACCTGGATTCAGGGACCTAATGTCTGGGCACCAGAATATTTTATCTGTTGGTCTTTGACAAATCACCTTTAAAGTTTTAATCAGGTGCTAACACTTCCTTATCCACCAGCATTATATTGCTGAGCAGTGGTATACGTAGTGCCAAGCCTGTTAAGGAACTGCAGTTACTTCACATAAGATTAGATTAATGCGTTGTTGTTTTCTTTAAAACTTTTGCCTGAACATACTTTACTCTGAGAAGAGTGGTTGACTCCTTACGTTCAACTTCAGTATTTTTTCTGAATTGGGCTTGAATGAGCTGTTGTTCCACTGGTAAGCTTTTTATGTGGTAGTTGGAGGCAGTCTAGTATGGGTTGCGGGTATGGGTTGATTATTGGTAACCCATAGTATGGCTTAGGACTAAATCACTTAGTAGTGATTAGATCCTTTGACCTGGTAGTTTTCAGTGTAGAAACCAAGCATTTTGTTACAGAGTCTCACAAATCAATGATAAGGTTCCAAAAGGGAAGTTCAGGGTTCCCCTGGGCTGACATACTTACGGAATTCTAAAGATTGTTTCTCAGAATTCACTCACAGGCTTGTATCAAGGCTTGTCTGGATTCATGAAGAAATGGTTTTGAGACCTAAAATGAGTCTAGCCTCTTTAAATTCTGGTTTGCTTTAAGTGAATAATGACTGCAACTTGTCTACGATGAAATGTAAGTTAATACTTAGAGAACTAGTAAGTTCAGGTGGTTGAAAGGTGATAGAACTTCCAGATCACTTCCCTGTTTAAAATCCTTTAGCCATGGGAGACTTGTCCTTCACTGCCACGGGTCCCCAACTTCCCTTGGACTGAATATGGCTGGGTAACAGCTACATGTAAGAGTTCTTTATGACCAACTTCTGCCAGAATGGGATTATTTTTAAAAAATATGTAGGTGTTGCTGCTCTCCTCTATTTGGGCTTTTTGTCTGACAGTCAGGAAGTAGAATTTAAGTTTGATTTTACTGAGTGCAGTAGGAAATCACAGAGGTCTGCTTCTTCATCTGCCCTTTCCCCTCCATATTGTCCCACTTTTCTGAGGATTGTCTCAGGTACTGTTAATGCCACCATACTTTGCCATCTAAATAAACATGGTACAGCATCCTCTCTGTTGACTAGAATTTGAGCTGTTTTTAATATAAACCCCGCAAGTGGTTTATATATCAGCAACTAGTCTGTTTATTAATTCCATAATCCACTTACCTTCCTTACCACCTCATAAAATGTTAAAAGCAAAATTTCCACCCGGATCATAAAGTGGCACATTTTAAGTAGTTATAAATTGAAACTGAATGACAACATTGGTCTCTATTTGTTTTCATTTGAAATGGCAGTTTAGTTGAGGTGGACTAAGGCACGCTCTTGGTTGGGCCTAGAAAAGATGATGTTCCTGTAGGCAGAAGGTAGTTGGAGAGTATCTGTGATTCTGTTTTTTGTTTTGTTTTGGATGTTCACTGGGCATATGTACCAAGAGGGGGAGTTGTTCTTTCATGGCCTTAGCAGCTAATCCTGAGCTTGACAGAGGGAAAATGAAGCAGAGAACACAAGGGGAGTAGAAGAAGCCTCAGAGTGGAAGTCGGTGGACAAGGGTTCTCCATGCACTCATCTCTCTCACTGACCAGTTACGGGACCTTGGGCAATTCACTTTTAACCTTGAATATCTGATCTGTAAAATGAAAAGGTCGGGCTAAATATTAGCTCATGAATCTTTTCTGCTCCAGGATTCTGATTCTTTTCTATTATATAATTTTTTTGGTCAGGTCAGAACTTCTTATTCTGCGTTTATTTAAAGAGTCAGAGTCAGTGAGCCTATTTGGTAATTTTTAATACTAGTTTGTACATTTGCCCATTTAATCGGCGTAATTGTTGGGAAGAAAAATGTCAACTTAGTGGGAAAGTTTTCATTGTATGGACAAAATATAAGGACTGAAGTGTATGGAAAAAGTTCTTTGCTGGAGTTGACCAATTTCATTTATAAGAAAAGTGAAGATCAGATTTTAAATACAAATCATTATCTTGTGTTGAGAGGCCCTCTTGTTTGACTCCGTTTGTTTCATGTTTTCCATGTCGTAGATTCCTGACTGCAAAAGGGAAGTTATTTTCCGTCTAGGTGGTGTATTCCTTTTTTAGGTGTGTGAGCTTTTACATGAAAAGAAAAATACTGTGCATTAATGAATTTCTATTTTTTTAAAAAGATTTTATTTATTTGAGAGAGTGAGAGAGAGAGAGAGCACAAGAGGGGGGAGCGGGAGAGAGAGAAGCAGGCTCCCTGCTGAGCAGGGAGCCCGATGCGGGACTCGATCCGGGGACTCCAGGATCATGACCTGAGCCGAAGGCAGTCGCTTAACCAACTGAGCCACCCAGGCGCCCTGCATTAATGAATTTCTAAATCCAAAGTGACAGTGCCTATGTTGCAGGGAGCAGCTGGTAATAGGCTCTGAAATGTGGGACTTTGGTTTATACTGAGCATCAGAAAGGTAGTCTTTAGAACTTTTCTTCATTCTCACTGAGAACCATATAACATGTCCCCATCTCTTTCTTCCATTTGATTGTCTTAAGGCACAGTGCTCCCGTAGGAAACCATCGTTCACAAAATAGTGATTTGCCTTCTGATTCGAAGTTGAGAAGAGAAAATACTCCCGTCTTGACTCCATTTCCATATCTTTGCTCACCTTAAAGCTGCCCTTCTGTAGAGCCTCTGAGCGGATACCCATTGGCTCCCTCGCCCTGTAGCTAGAGGGGGTGGCGAGGGTACTTTGCTTTTTTCTGAGGCCTAACACTCTGCAGTGCCTCTCCCTCTTCTGGAGACTCACTGTTTTAATTGTAGGTCTCCTAATTAAGATCTCTTTGTGCCTGCCCACATTCCACTAGTGTTGGCACAGGACTTCAGTTTCCTTCTAGCACTTAACTTGAAGGCCTTCGGTAGGGCCTTTTGTGAATATCTTGTCTTTCCATTCTTCCTCTGCCAAGGTGGAGAGCCCAGTGGCGTAGACCTTTGAGAAAGGGGGAAGCTATGTGACTGTCACTACTTTGGGAGGAATTTACTCCAGGATTGCTGGGATGGGAACCTCTGTTGTCTGCATATGTTATTTTCAGGGATTAAGGAAGGTTAAATTATTAATGAGTCTGACATAACCTACCTGTGCTTTTTAATCAGATTTTTAACCCCGTGGGCACTAGTAGGAAAGAGCTCGCCGTTAAAAAGTACTTGTTTGGGTCTTACCTAGATTGGTTTGAAGTTTGATAAATACAGTTTTATCATGGATTAAATCACAGACTCATGATTTTTGTGAACTGGTAGGTTGTGAAGATAATCAAATGAAATTATTGATAGCTCCTGAATTGTATCAGATTTTAAAACATAGACCGAATGAACATTAACTTTGAGATTTGAATGAACTTTTTTCATTAGAAAAGACTTCGGGAGGTTCTAGAAATTATTGAGTTAATTAGGAATACTCTTGTAGGTTCCAGTTTTTCTTGCGAAGTTTGGGAATTGGCTAGGCTTCTAGAGTAGTTTCAGAAGAAGGGAGAATAATTCCACTTTAGTTTCCAGTATACGAATGCTCAAAATGCAGCCTATCCTTTAATGGATCTAAATGCGGCGTGCTAGAGGAAATGCAGTCTTTATTGGGAAAAAGGAATCTTAAATCCTTCACCTGGGCCCAGATGGGTTCATTGATCACATCAGTATGAGGCAGGCAGACAAAGGGTTACTTTTTTGTTGTTATTGTCGTTTCATTGGTTGTGAAGAAGGCCTGAAAGAAGGAAGTACAGGATCTTTATGGCATGCATTAAATAAAGCTGGAGGCTTGCGCTCTTATACCTGAGTGGGTGGTTTTATGGCCTAATTCTCTAATTGCTGGCATTTATGACAGTGTGGATGCTACTGGCCCTGTGGCCGAGGTGGATTATGTTGGGAATAGGGAGAGAAAAGGGGTCCTTTTGTTGGCCTTTTCATTTTCCCCCTCAATAAGTTCTCCGAGAAGGCCCTGAGGAAATGCACAGACTCTTGAACTGAGGGAATGACATCCCATAAAATGGTTCTTTATGTTTTTAAAAAGGATGAGCTGCTTTTCTTGACCTATCCAAAGAAATCCATACCACCACTGTTAAATATTTCAGTGAGCTTTGTACCTTGTCAGGTTACACACCAGGGGAAGCTGACCCATGAGGCTGTAGCCACTGCCAGACGGCTGCTTTTTAAAGACCAAGGCATTTGAAAGATGGATTTTGTCGTGTGATTTGTAGTTGTTTGGGATGATATAAGTCCCCTTGTAGGATTAGTACAAAACTTCTTAGGGGCCAAACTTGGCTTCACTTTTTAGATGTTGGACATCTTTAATGAGCTTTAGTTTTAAAGAAAGAGAGATAGAAATGTAAGAGTTAGTTGACAGTTTTCTGCACTGGCGATGAAAATTCCCCTTCCTTTGAAATGAGTAGTTGTTTTTCTATTTGACAAATAGACTGAAGGGATTTCCCCAGAAAACTTACCTTTAATTATCACGACAGCAATGCTTTGTGTCCCACCTGTGGGGCAGATCTCTTCCACTGGCATTTATCTCTAGAGTTGGAGTTTCTTTCATATATTTTATCTCTTGCATTTTTGTTGTTATGTTTGGTTGGAATGCTTGGGTGTAGGTATTTTCATGTGTTTCAGCAGCCAGAGCCATGAACCTTTCTAAACATTGGAACGGTTTTAGCCAGATCCAACCCTATGATCGGTGCTTTGCTGAGGCATCATTGTTTCATTCTCCTTTTACAGCATCAAAGTAACTGTGGCTTTCTGTCTTGAGTTAGGAGAGTAATATTACTTGTGAGGAGTGTTGTTGGAGAACATTTTTTTTTCAGGAAGCTCTCCTTTGTACTATCTCGGTTTGGAAAACTGAGGAGAAGTTAATCACAAATATCTCTACGATACGTATCTACACCCAGAGGAATAAATATTTACACATGTCTGTATTCCAGTTCTGTCCATCCATGAGTATTGACTAATTTTTAGATCAAATGCAAACATACAACATTGTTCCAAGATTATTGCCTTTAATTATAAGCAGTAAAACCATGTGGATAACATCTCTTTAAGCTCAGCTAATGAGGAAATCCTTTTGTAATCTCTCGGGCTAGGATTTTTTATTTGTGCATATATAAATACCTTTATAAAGGAGGGGGAGAATCTCACTATCTAATCTGTAATAGTGTGAGATAGTACAACACAGTAATTAAGAGCTGTTAAGACCACAGGCATTGGATTTAGACTGCCTGGGTTCAAATCGTTGCTCACCCGTTTATTAGCTGGATGACCTTGGAAAAGTTTCTTAACCTCTCCGTGGTTCAGTTTCTTCATTTGTAAATTAGCAGTAATCAAGCTTTGTAAAATGATTGTGAGGCTTAATTGAAATTATGCATGCAAAGTACTTAGCAATTTGCCTGGTACATAAGAATCCCTAATTATTATTAGGACTCAAAGTTTGAAAGGCCATGAGGGCTATAATATTTTCTTCCCATCAAGATAACTGGGTTTTATTACTCTGATGTATACATGTATATGTGTACACGTACATACCTATGTGAGAGCTATAATCTTGACTTTAGAATGTTCTTGATTTGAGTCTATGACCATACCACCCTGAACACGCCCGATCTCGTCTGATCTCGGAAGCTAAGCAGGGTCGGGCCTGGTTAGTACTTGGAAGGGAGAATGTTCTTGATTTGGGTCTGGTTGTCAAGTTCATTTGTAAGCTAGGCATAACCAAACTGAAGGCCAGCTCTGCATCTCGGCAACAGGGGGTACCATTGGTGTCCGATGAGAACATAATTAGAGATAAGGCAGAAAAGGGAGGAGAGAGAACAAGACAGTAAATAGGCAGGTAGGACACCGAGGAATTCAGTGCCTCCAGGAGCTGCATAGTTATCAGGCCAAGGCAGCTATGTTGGGGTTGCTACTCTTGGTCTCGATAACTAGTGTCCCTTACCTTTTTGTGTATGAGTGTAAGTACTCAGGGATCCTTTGCAATGATTCTGAGGCTCTTCGTGGTCCTCGGCCCCCAGGTTCGGCTCCATTCGTCTGTACTTGGTAACTAGTTGACATTTGCTCTCAAATGTCAGCGCAGGGAGAATTAAGTGTTGGTCTACAGAGATCAACACAATTAATAATTTAATTATAGAAGAAATGCTGAGTTGTAGGTTACAGTTCCTGAGGGTTGGAACTTAGCTTGAGAAATAAAAAAAGAACCACAAGTAGAATAGTCAAAAACAGATTAAAGTTTAAGAATAACCAGTAGAGGGTAGTACGCTTAAGGAGGAAACATACAGTTCTGCTTTATCTCTCTTAAAAAAAAGGTTTGCTGAAATACCGAATATACCTCATCGTTTACAGATGAAGAAACTGAGGCACAGGCAAGCTAGATAGTTTGCCTGAAGTCATGGCGACTAAGCGGCAGAGCTAGAATTCAAATCTAAACCCGTATCCATTGGAAAACTCATTCATACTCTCTGTCGCTATCTTTACCTCTTTTCTCTGCGCGCCCTCCAGTCAGTTTGTGAGGCTTGTCACTGATGCTATTGCAGTGTTTAATCTGGCCCTGCTGTGCTGTTTTTACCATCCTACTTGAAATTTCCATTACCTTTGCATGGATTATTACCATAATCTCCTAACCGGTCTCCCTGCCTTCCTTTTCACTATATACAGTGTTGCCAGTGGTTTTCTTAAATATAGATCTGATTATGTCACTTTATTCCTAAAACCCTTTGCCTCCTCACTGAACATAAAATAAGATTTAAAATTCTCAGCCCTCCATAATCTAGCTGGCCTACATTTCTACATTTTGAGCATTCTCTCCCGAACACACATTCTCACTTCTGTGCTTCAGCCGTGCTGGACTAGCGGTCTAGTAGATGCTCTCCACGGGCTGTGTGTATCTGGCTCATTCATCTTTCGTGGCTCAGCTCGACCCCCAGATCCCACCTCTTAGAAGCTTTGACAGATACCACCGCTAGTGGAAACTCAACTTCTCCTTTCCCGTTTTCTTACTGTACTTAAAACCTACCTTTAACGAGTTTACTCCAGGTTACCTTATAGTGTAAATACTTTTTTGGTTTATTTTTAGAGAAAGAGCATGCATGCGAGCAGGAAGGGGCAGAGGGAGAGAGAGAATCCCAAGCAGGCTTCATGCCTGGCATGGAGCCCGACATGAGGCTCCATCTCACGACCCTGAGATCATGACCTGAGCCAAAATCAAGAGTCGGATGCTTAACCGACTGAGCCAACCAGGCGCCCCTGGTGTAAATATCTTTGATTATGTCTGTCTTCCCCCATTAGATTGTGATTTCCGTAAGACTTGGACCATTTCTAAGTCACCGTTTGTGTTTTATATTGCTTATAGTGGTGACTTTCCATATAGAAGGTGATGAGTAAATATCTGTTGAATTGAAAATTTGATACACATACAACTTTTAGGAATATCTTGCAAGGACAGCGTTACCGAAGCTGTTATGTTGTACAAGACTTATTAGCAGGCTAATTGTGAGTGATTTTTTAAAAATAGTGAACTGGGGCTCCTGGGTGGCTCAGTGGGTTAAGCATCCATCCGACTCTTGATTTCGGCTCAGGTCATAATCTCAGGGTTGTGAGATCGAGTGCTCCGTCAGCTCCCCACCTGGGCATGGAGCCTGCTTGCGATTTTCTCTCTCCCTCTCCCTCTGTCCCACATCCCCCATCGCTGAAAAAAAAAAATGTAAACCAATTCAGGTGTGGCAGAGGAACATCTAAGAGCCATCAGAGGACATTTCTGTAATAGTACTAAGTGGGGTTTTACAAGGGATGTTGAGGTGTCCTGACAGGATGCCATCGTCTTTTATGTAGATAATGCCAGCGCTGACCATCCCCTTACTTGAGTGTTGTTTCCGTTTCTAGGTTCCTCAACTTAAAGGGGATGAGGAGACGTTGGAGGCGGTTCTGAGGAGACTCAAAAGATGATTATATGATTGGAAGTCAGTCCTGTGAGGAAAGGTTGGGAGAATGAAAGGTTAAGAGGCAATTTAATAACTCTTCCAAAGACATAAAAGGGTCCATTATTAGGAATGGTAACCAGCTGTTTCCCAGCCCCACGGGTCCAAGAGTAAGAGAAAATAGGTCTACACTAAAGCAAAGAAAGGGTAGTTACGTAAAGAACTCGTTACTAATGATGTTTGTCATAGTGATGGTTGAAAAGGTTACCAGAATAACGTTATCATCTTCTCTGGAGGTGAATTTTTAAAGTGCTGTCCTGCCTATATATGTATAAAATGACCTCTCGAGCTACCCTCTCATTCTGGGAATCAAAAAGTGTATTTTCATTCAGATCCTAGAGGGTGTGGATCATGTTTTGTACTTCTTAATATTCCCCCAGGGATCCTGGGGCCCTCCTGGCTCCTTAAGTATTTGACTTGAATTGTCAATTTGTGGCAATAATTAACTTTCAGTAGTAAGCTCCAGAGAAATGTCTTTATGAAACGACATTATAGTAGTTTTATAGGAGAATAAAAATGTAGTAAATGGAGCTAAGAGAGAAATCTTAACATCAAGAAAAACCGGGGAAAACAGTAGGTGTGGTCTTACTGGGGAAACAAATAAGTGTTTGTAGCTTTTATGTCCATTTTCAGTTGTAGTTTAAAGAGATGTGCTGCAGAATATCCCTTGGTAGGGTTATCACTGCTTGTGGACATATTATAACAAGTGCTTTGTAAATCCTTTCCAATCTAATACAAGCTTGCTTCATGTGAATGAGGATTATAAAGGCCCCTGACCCTTGGCTTTTGAGGCTGTGTGGAGGGCTTGCATCACTCAGAATGAAACCTTTTTAGATATGTTGGGTTGCAGAAAGCATTTCCTGTATAGTCAGAATGAAAACTGTGAATTGGGATTATTCATATAGATTACCAAGAGTCTGGGCAGAGCTGATATTAACGCCAGCTCTTTTTCCTACCACCTTGTAGTTCCAAAACCTTGATTGAGTTATTGACACTTTAGGACTTCTGAATTTAGTACTGGAATTATATATAAATGCCTTCCTTTAGGTGAAGTGATATGAGATTTATTTAAGGTTATGTACATATAATGAATTTTCTAAGTTTCATCAAGATAAATGCTGTCCACTCTTAACCAGACAATCTCATTAAATGACTGGAGTTCAAAGGTAGCTGGATTCTTGCAGGAATTCTGCAAGTGGTGGCAAAGTCAAGGGTGGTTGTAAATCGTAAAATTGGGTGTCACTTAAGAAACTCTGGGAATTGGAAATATAAGAGATACATGCTTTTCCTGGAACTTTTTTTTAAAAAGATTTTATTTATTTATTTTAGAGAGAGCGAGCAGAAGCCGGTTTGGGGGGGGGGGGAGGGGGGGGGCAGGGGGGGGGGGGAGAGAGAATCCCTGCAGAGCCTGATGCAGGCTCAATCCCATGACCCTGAGATCATGACCTGACCGAAATCAAGAGTCGGACACTTAACCAACTGAGCCACCCAGGCACCCCTTTTCCTGGAACTTTTAATTGCTAGTCATACAGGTTTAAATTTGGAAAGCAAGCGATTATGAAGGCAAAGAATAATTGTCATGTTTCTGTATTCTACTTGAGAGACTCTAGAGCTGGAGTAATAAAAAAATACCAGGGACTTTTTTTTTTTTTTTAATAGGTTAATGCCACATAATGTGGGCTTCTCAGAATGTGATGGCAAACTTCCAAATACGATGTGGTAGTCAGGAGAGTCAATTGGTTTTTCAAGATATTAAGAACACAAAACTTCCCAACTCTTACATTGAACATTAATTCCTGAAAAATCTTAGGTGAAAATGATGTTGGCTGACTTGGTAGCTTTGTTGTTTTGCCAAGGAGAATGTTCACTTTTGTCATCTAACTTCACGTTGCTCCTTCAGAAAACTGACTTTACTGAAAGATAACCCTATTTACCTTCAGAAAGAAGGAAGTTGTGAAAACCTCGTGTTACTGGAGTTGCTCTTGGTCATTCAGCAGCGCATCTGTCCTCTCAGAAGGAAAGATGCACCCTACCTTTTGTACCAAGATATGACCAACAAGCTGGAAGAAGAAAGTTGAAATTTTGTAGTAGAATCTTGTAATCGAATGAGCATATAACTCAAAATGAAGTTAACTACTTAAAGTTGGCACATGGGGGACCCAAACCTCTTGTAATAAAAAAAAAACCATCTCCGAAAACAATGTTGGTGTTTGTTGGCTTAATTTTTCCAGCCTATTCAAATGGATCTGGCCATGTTGTGGTACTTTCCTGTTAAACAGAGAAGAATAAACCCTGTGAATGGTGATGATTAACTTAAGTTCTATAGTATATCAGGCTTATTTCTTCTGCTTCAGACTTGGAACCTAGGAGAGTGGAAATATACCTTTCTTGATTTGGTTTGGTTTGGTTTTTTAATATCCTGTGAAATAATTTGGGGCATTGCCAAGAATCTGTATAGCTTACTATCTGATGTAGTATATTCATTTGCTGTGTTTTCTTTTCTTTTTCTTTTCTCCTTTTCTTTTCTTTTCTTTTCTTTTCTTTTCTTTTCTTTTCTTTCACCAGTGAGCTACTTTATGAGATGGGTGGGGTCACCTGTCTCATTTGCTTGGCTGTTTTGAGCATCTTTGCTTTTTGCCCTTGTTGACATGGAATGAGGATGAAGAGTACTACTACTTTCTCTAATGACAAAGTGGGTAATATTTCTGTTTCTCAGGTGGCAGTTGCTAGGTAGAATTGAATTAAATATTTGAAAACTGAACTTCATTCTTGCGTGGGTGAAAATTTTACCAGCTGTTATTATTGAACAAGAGTGTAGTAGTGGCTTTGCACTCTTTAATCCTAGGTGACTTTCTTGCGTTAACATTTCTCAATATCAGGCAGAGATCATATTTAAAACAGTTATTTTTTTAAAGATTTTGAGACAGAGAGCGTGAGAGCGAGCGCACGAGCAGTGGGGAGGGGCAGAGGGAGAAGCAGACACCCCAATGAGCAGGGAGCCCAATACGGGGCTTGATCCCAGGACCCTGGGACCACGACCCTGAGCCAAAGGCAGATGCTTAACCGACTGAGCCACCCAGGTGCCCCTAAAACAGTTTAAATCTCTTCCTAGCTGTTACATATTCAAATAACCACTGTTCTCTTTAATGCACCGATAACAAGAGAAAATTTGGCCTTGGCCATACCCCTGACAATCTGTTGACAAGAGACTGTGATGTTAGTTCAGTAACTGCATACATTTCTTGATAGTTGCTTTCAGAAACCGTCTTGGCTTAGGAAGTTTGTCTCTTAATGTCTGTGTATTTGACTATGCTTGAGTATATTATACTTCTCCCTTCTCTCTTTCTAATTATTGTTGTATTCCACTTTTTGGAAATGAATTAGAGACGTCACTATATTTTCTTCCATTACAAATGATAAAAAAGTACTTGCAATGAGGCTCACCTTCCCCCTAAGTGACATTCATAAATGTATCACTGTACATGTAAGAAATGGAGAGAGATTGGAAAATCTAATTCATTTTTCAAAAGATTTTATTTATTTTACAGAAAGGGAGAGAGAGAGCACACATGCGAGCAAGTGGAGGAGCAGAGAGGGAGGGAGAGGGAAAGAGAATCTGAAGTAGACTCCTCACTGAGCTCAATCTCATGACCTGAGCCAAAATCAAGAGTCGGATGCTTAACCGACTGTGCACCCAAGTGCCCCTCTAATTCACTTTTCAAAAAACATCTTTTATGTACCAGACATGATCAAGTACTGGGGCACCAGCAATGAACAAGTCCCTTCTCTCATGGAACTTACTATCTAACTTCTTTTTCCTGAGCTCTGCTTAAAATATAGCGTGAATATAAGTACTAAAATTATAGTACTTTGCAAGATACTTTGGAAATTGGTCATTTGAAGGTTGAAGTTCTTACAACTAATATTAACAGAATTGTCCTTGGGAGCAATTCAAGTGTGTTCTTTATTTACTGATTTACTGATTCTTTTTTTTTTTTTTAAGATTTTATTTATTTATTTGACAGAGAGAGACACAGTGAGAGAGGGAACACAAGCAGGGGGAGTGGGAGAGGGAGAAGCAGGCTTCCCCGCGGAGCAGGGAGCCCGATGCGGGGCTCGATCCCAGGACCCTGGGATTGTGACCTGAGCCGAAGGCAGACGCTTAACAACTGAGCCACCCAGGCGCCCCGATATTTTAAATATTCTTAAGGTATTTAATAGTTTTTCCCTTCATGTTAAAAGGGAACTTAAGTACTACCACATCCTCTGCCACCTTCTACAATCAAAGAAAGTACCACTCTCTTCTTGTACTCTGGATTCCATCCCTCTCATCTCCTCAGGGTTGTTCCTGCAATTATCACCTCTCTCCTGCATCCACAGTTTTTCTCTCACATCTGGATTGGTCTCATTAACATATAAAACTGATTATCTTTTTTTTTTTTTAAGATTTTAATTAATTTTAAGTAAACTCCATGCCTGATGTGGAGCTCAAACTTAGGACCCCGAGATCCAGAGTCCCATGCTCTACTGACTGAGCCAGCCAGGTGCACCCAAGTATCTTAATATAATCCTAATTTTATTTATTTATTTATTTATTTAATTTTATTTTTTTAAAGATTTTATTTATTTATTTGAGAGAGAGAGAGAAACAGCATGAGAGGGGATAGGGTCAGAGGGAGAAGCAGGCTCCCTGCCGAGCCGGGAGCACGATGTGGGACTCGATCCCAGGACTCCGGGATCATGATCTGAGCCAAAGGCAGTTGCTTAACCAACTGAGCCACCCAGGCGCCCATAATCCTTCTTTTAAAAAAAAAAAAAGAAAGAAACCTTGACCTCATGTCCTCCTCCAGCGACTACCCAGTTCTCGGTTCCTTCTCACAGCAAAACTCCTTGAAAGTGCTGCGTGTCACTGCTGTCCACTTCCTCACCTCTCTCTCCTCCTCAGCCACTGTAACTGGGCTTTCTCCCCCTGGTTCCACTGAAATAGCTCTTATCAGAGTCCTCAGGAGCGCAGTCTCGCCAGATTGAATAGATAATTCTTGGTCCTCATCCTGTTAAACCTCTGGGCAGCGTTGAATCGGCTGACCACTCCCTTCTTGAAACATTTCTTTTCTTGGATTCTGTAACACTAAGTTCCCCTGCTCTTTTCTTAAGTCATTGGTCATTAATTTTCAGTATTCTGTATGGCTTCCCTCCCCTGCTTCACTTTTCTGAATGTTGGGGTCGTCTAGGAGGCGGCCTTTGGCTACATCCTCTTCCTAGGTGATCTCATCCAGGCCTCATCTACATGCCCAGGGACTACTAAGTTTTTGTCTCTAACTCTGACTACTTCTTGGAGTACCAGGGTTATATAACCAAATGCATATTTGGCATTTCCATTTGGGTAATAATAATAGGAGTAGTTAGCATTTATTGTTTATTATGGGCTAGGCAGTATTCTGAGTACCTTACATCGATCATTTTACCTAATCTTGACCACTCTCCGAGGTAGCCACTACTATTCCCAGGCAAGAAAACAAGTAGACATTGAAGCACTTGGATATCTAATGTGTCTTACACTTAACATAGCCAAAAAGTCTTGATTTCCTCTTTTCTCTGTGTTTGGGAATGACTCTGCCATTTACCCAATTGCTCAGGCCTAAAATTTAAGAGTTACCTTTGATTTCTCTGTTTTATTCATATCCCAAATAACCCATCAGCAAATTCTTTCTGTGCTACCTCCAAAATACCTTAAATCCAACTTCTCATTTCTACCACCCAAACCCCTGACTTACCCATTATAATCTTGTCACTGGACTATTCTGTCATCTCCTTACTTGTGTTCTTACCTCGCTAAAGCTTGTCCTTCACACAGCCACTATGTGCTCCAAGTGGAAACGAGTCAAATCTTATTATTCCCTCTCTTTAAATCTGTCAGTGGCACTCGCCTCACCCTCCATCCCCCCACTGCCAGAATAAATCCCCATTCCTTCCTGTGGCCGTCAAAACCGTACAGGCTCTGGCCTCTCTCAGGTCTGCTTCTCTGGCACCGTCTCTCCTCATTCTCTCATTCTGCTCCAGAGCCAGGCCGCCCTTTTTGTCTGGCGTACATGCCAGGCTTTTGGCTGTCTCTGGGGCTTTGCGCTTTCGGTCAAGCAAGAATACTGCTCCACCTGGATCTTTATATGTCTGTCTTTTTCTCATTTAGGGCTAAGCCAGGGTTCAGCAAGTTTTTTCTGCAAAGGGCTAAATGGTCTCTGTTGTAACACTCACCTGTGCTGTCGTGTAACGCATTGGCAGTGATAGCACGTAAATGGATGAGCGTGGACGTGTCCCAGTAAAACTTTATGTACACTGAAATTTGAGTTCCATATAATTTTCATGTGTACAAAATATTCTTCTTCTTCTTTTTTTTTTTTTTTCCAACCGTTTAAAAACGTTAAAAACCATTCTTCGCTCATGGACTGAACAAAAACAGGTGGCAGACCAGATTTAGCCAGTGACCCGTAGTTTGCCAGTCCTTGGCGAACCATCACTTTAGAGAAGCCTTTCCTGACCACGGAAAATAACCCCCACAGCTAACTCCCATCGGTCCTATTGCCTTGGTCTCTTTATTTATTTGTTGTATGTTTATTTTCTGTCTCCACTAAATTGTAGCCGCATGGGGCAGGAATTTTGTCAGTGTATCTTTAGAGTCTACAACAGTGCCTAGCAGTTCTCAGTAAATGCTTGCTGAGTGACCAAATGCCAGCCCCATTCAAATCATGGCTGTAGACTGCTGTCTCGTCTCCCTTTATTCAGTCTCTTTCGTACTCTAATTGTGTGTGTGTGTACACCTTTTCCAGAGTAAACTTCAGTTACGCCTTTTCTACATCTGAGAACCAGTGGTGGTAGCTCCTTGCTGTTAGAATTAACAAGGTTCTGATACTTCATTGGTCTCTTATCTTGAGCCTGCTGTGGCTACCCTTTTCCAACCAGATCCGTTTTTACTAATGCTTACATCTGATTTTCTCCCCATTATTGTGCCCTTCCATTTATTCTCTTTGTTTTTTAAGACTTATTTATTTGAGGGGCGCCTGGGTGGCTCAGTCGTTAAGTGTCTCCCTTCGGCTCCGGTCATGGTCCCAGGATTCTGGGATCGAGCCCTGCGTCGGGCTCCCTGCTCAGCAGGAAGCCTGTTTCTCCCTCTCCCACTCCCCCTGCTTGTGTTCCCTCCTTTGCTCTCTCTCTCTCTCTGTCAAATAAATAAATAAAATCTTAAAAAAAAGAAATTGATTTGTTTGAGAGAGAATGTGTGTGTGAGTGGGGGAGGGGCATAGGGAGAGAATATTCTAGCAGACCCCATCCCCCACCCCCCCACCAAGCGCAGAGCCCCATGCAGGGGCCGACCCCATGACCCATGAGATCATGAGCCCAGCTGAAGCCAAGAGTCCGATGCCCAACGGACTGAGCTACCCAGGCACCCGATCCCATTTATTAATTAGCCATTGTCCATGATAAATGTCCTTCAGAACTCTGTTCTTAAAAACTTTTGTAGGTTATAAGCCTCTTTGAGAGAAGCTGGAGAAATCTGTTGTGTTTCTCACCTGACAGATGCCTATATAAACGAAGTTTTGCCTGTACTTTGAGAGAAATTTCTCAGCTTACTCCCGCCCATGAACTTCTTTGACTAAATCCTTGCTTAACCCTTTTCCTGAAAGAAGAGAATTTCCCTCCATTGTGCTTTGTATTCATTCCTTCCCAGGACTGATGCCTCCTCCCAGTGCTTTTTCCATTTATTGCCGCTTTGCTTTTGAGGATTTTCAGTCTCTTTCCTGCTGCTATGTTCCCCTTTGGCATATAAACATATTCTACTCAAGAAATAATCCTCCCAAGCTGGTCTTTCCCTGCCTTGTGCCCTATCTCTTGTTTCCCACATAACTGAGTTTTTTCAAAAGACGAGGCTATACTCATTTCCATTTTGTCACTTTTTTTTTTTTAAGATTTTATTTATTTGGGTGCCTGGGTAGCTCAGTCGTTAAGCGTCTGCCTTCAGCTCTGGTCATGGTCCCAGGGTCCCGGGATTGAGCCCCACATCGGGCTCCAGCCCCGCATCGGGCTCCCTGCTCAGCGGGAAGCCTGTTTCTCCCTCTCCCACTCCCACTGCTTGTGTTCCCTCTCTCGCTGTGTCTCTCTCTGTCAAATAAATAAATAAAATCTTAAAAAAAAAGATTTTATTTATTTAATTATTGTAGAGAGAGAGTGTGTGCATGCCTGTGTGAGTGGCGGGGGTGGTGGGAGGAGAGGGAAAGAATCTCAAACAGACTCCCCGCTGAGCACAGCCTGATGCGGGGCTTCATCTCACAACCCTGAGATCACGACCTGAGCCAAAACCTAGAGTCAGAGGCTCAACTGACAGCCACCCAGGCGCCCCCCATTTTGTCCCTTTCTAATCACATCTCTACCCACTGCAGTTTCGCTCCTCCTGCCTCTTAACACTGCATTAAAGTTGGCTGTGTTAAGGTTAGGGGTGACCCCCCCCAATTTTGTTCTCCCACTGTACGAGTTTCGGCCCTTACCCAACTTGACCATCCCTTGCTATATATTCCTTCCCTTGACTATTGTGTGCCTACCACTCATGACCTTCCTCTTGGCCATTCCATCTTCATCTCCATCCTTGGCTTTCACCTTTATGTTGTTAAGTGTAGGTATTCCATAGGCATCTGCCATTGACCCTCCTTTTCTCTCATTATTCTGTCCTTGGGTGATTGCTTGCATTTATACGTACAGTTTCATCATTCATATGTGTGTGTGTATATATATATTTTTTTCATGGAATCAGATGTGTTTTCTCCAGATCATTATCCTATCTTACAATTTGGATGGACATTTGAAATTCAGATATCTGAAGTGATCTCCCTTTCCACTTCTATAAACCTTTCTTCTTTCTGTAATCCCAATCTTGGTAAATATCGCCACAAACCTAATCAACCTAGGCCAAACACCTGCAAGTTTTTATTGATTCTTTCAATTGCCTTAACCCTTCATATCAAAACTTTGTCCATTTGCTTCCTGTCTGCGGAATCTGCCCTTTTCCCTCAATCCTCAGTGTTGCTGCTGTCATTTTACAACTTTTCCTGCCTGTGGTTGTAAAGGCAATCTCTGCTTACCCACTGCTGTCATAGTGATCTTTTGAAAATATAAATCTAGGGCGCCTGGGTGGGTCAGTCATTAAGCGTCTGCCTTCGGCTCAGGTCATGATCCCAGGGTCCTGGGATCGAGCCCCGCATCGGGCTCCCTGCTCAGCAGGAAGCCTGCTTCTCCCTCTCCCACTCCCCCTACTTGTGTTCCCTCTCTCGCTGTCTCTCTCTCTGTGTCAAATAAATAAATAAAATCTTAAAAAAAAAAAAACAAAAGAGAATATAAATCTAATCATGCCTCTCTGCCCGCCTGAACGCATTGTGGACGAGCTGTAGAGCCTTCGGGATGAGGCCCGCGCGTCCCTGAAGATCAACTTCAAACTCGTGAAGGCATTTAACACCTTTCATGACCTGCCTCTCTCTTTTTTATCCCGCTTCAGCATCTTACGCCCCTTTCCCACATCAGCTGGGGCCTCAGCCGTCCTACACTGTTGTTTCACGCCATGTACTCTTGTCCATCTGTGCCTTTGTTTGAACTGTTCTCTGCCTGACCCTGATTTCTCATCCTTCAAAAGTTAGATTAAGTTTTCATCCTTTCTGTAATGGCTTTCCTGACCCTTTCTCCTTCATTGTGTTCGTCTTTCTGCTGTGCTGCCGTATGCATTCCATTAGCACATGTATTCCTCTAGCATGGCAGGCAACACACTTGTATTCCATTAACTTAATCATCTATTTTTTTAAACGATTATTTATTTATTTATTTGAAAGAGAGAGAGAGCACACAGAGGGAGAGGGAAAAGCAGATTCCCTGAGGAGCAGGGATCCCGATGCGGGGCTCGATCCCAGGACCCTGAGACCATGACCTGAGCTGAAGGCAGATGCTTTAACTGACTGAGCCACCCAGGCGCCCCTCATCATCTATTCATAACAGGCTAGCAGGTCCTGGAAGGCAGAAGCTGTCTTTTATGTTTAGATGAGCTGTCCTCATCCCTTAACCCAGAAATGGGCTTACGTATTTGAATGAATGAATCAATCAGTGAATTGGTTTAGTCTGTCCTGCTAGCCTGAGTACATTCTCCCACAGCATTCTTTTTTTTTTTTTTTAATTTTTTTTATTGTTATGTTAATCCCCATACATTACATCATTAGTTTTAGATATAGTGTTCCATGATTCATTGTTTGTGCATAACACCCAGTGCTCCATGCAGAACATGCCCTCCTCAATACCCATCACCAGGCTAACCCATCCTCCCAACCCCCTCCCCTCTAGAACCCTCAGTTTGTTTTTCAGAGTCCATTGTCTCTCATGGTTCTTCTCCCCCTCCGATTTCCCCCCCTTCATTCTTCCCCTCCTGCTACATTCTTCTTCTTCTTTTTTTCTTTCTTAACATATATTGCATTATTTGTTTCAGAGGTACAGATCTGTCTCCCACAGCATTCTTAAAAAGAAGAATCATTTTGTCTAATTCTTTGGAGTCCACCAGTGTGTTTTCTACTACAGTGCTATTACCACAGTAGCTACTTAGCTACTTAATGTTTTGTAAACAATTGTGTTTCTTTTATTTTCATTTTACAAACATTTATTGAGTGCCAAATTTGTGCCAGATACTGGGAATAAAAAAATGAGTACACTGTCCCTATCCTCAAAGAGTGAACACTCTAGAGAAGGAAATAAACATGTAAGCACATTTTTAAAAAAAAACCCTTATGCTAATTAAGTACTAGTAATTATGTGTACATGTCTTTATTTTTATTTTTATTTTTTTTTTAAATATTTTATTTATTCATTTGAGACACAGAGATACAGAGAGAGAGAGCATGAGCGGGGGGAGAGGCAGAGGGAGAGGGAGAAGCAGGCTCCCTGCTGAGTCAGGAGCCCGATGTGGGGCTCGATCCCAGGACCCTGGGACCATGACCTGAGCCGAAGGCAGACGCTTAACCATCTGAGCCACCCAGGTGCCCCTATGTGTACATGTCTTTAAAATGCAACATCAAGACCTTGTTGTTTTAGAGCTTGAAGCAGGAGACACAAAGGGAAATGTGCCAGCAGAAGTGATAGCTAACTGGAATAAACTCCCAAAGGAGCCATGTTACTCCTTTTTAACTAGAACTGAGATACATAGTACGCTTCTGTGAAGTTTCTTCATCTTCTCTGGTTGTTCTTCATGATCTTTTTTTTTTTTTTTAAGATTTTATTTATTTATTTATTTATTTGAGAGAGAGAGAGAAACAGCATGAGAGGGGAGAGGGGAGAGGGTCAGAGGGAGAAGCAGCCTCCCTGCTGAGCTGGGAGCCCGATGTGGGACTTGATCCTGGGACTCCAGGATCATGACCTGAGCCGAAGGCAGTTGCTTAACCGACTGAGCCACCCAGGCGCCCTCTTCATGATCTTCTTAGTTCTGTGGCCTCCTCATATGATGAAGCCATATATGATGATAACAAAACTTAGAAGCTTCAAATTTCAAAGAATTTCGAACAATTAGAGTATTGGGGTGATTTTGTACTGTCTGTGGTTATTGATGTTAATCTCCAGTTGATTCACCGATAAACCTTTGTAGTTGAAGAAATTTGATTATTCAGACTCTTAAGACTAAACATTTTGGAGACCGAATATGCAGATGAGTCTCTTGCCAGAAAAGAAAGTGAGCAGACTTATCCTAGACCTTACTCATCTGGAAGGGCTGGAGCGTCTGAGCTTGTTTATTTAATAGAAAAGTTTTCAAATTAGCTTTGGTACCTCCACCTTAGCCTGGGAGGTGAAGAACTCCAGGTGAGTGATTTTTGCTCTGACTTTGGTAAACTGGGAAGAATTTAAGGGAGGAACTAAAAATCTATGTATTTTAGTTAGGGGTAGGGAGGAAAAGGCATTGAGGTGGATCAGTTGAAAGTTTATCAGATCACTGGTGTTACTAGGAACTGTGTCACATCTAATCAGTGCAGATGGCTTAGGTCTCGATTACCTAAACTCTGATTGCTAATGCTGGAGTGGTGCCTAGTTGCAGTACTGAGGGATGGAAACGCACATTGCTGTCCTTTGGAAGGATTCTGAAATTTGTTAAATGTTTCTCTATGAACCGAATACTAATATAAAAGGAAGAATGAACTGTTCCAAGATGTAAGCCAATTTTTTATTCCAGAATACGAGTTACATAGTATTTTATCCTTCACTGGCGTTGGTTTTTGAAAGGAAGAATGAAATCATGCACCTGCCTGTCTGCCTTTAGATACTTCTTGGGAGCAGGAATCATGTCTTACTTATCTTTGCATCTGGAGCAGATAGCATATAAATGGCAAGCATATAAATGGTTTTTGAATGAATGAAGAAGTAAAAGAAATAGTGCTTTGTTTGAAAAGTTGGCTTGGTAGTACATAATTCCTTGAAACACAGAATTTCATGTATTTTTCTCAAATGTCTTCTTTATATTTCATATGTAAACATTATTATCTGAATACTTATTTTGGGTTCACTTAGGTTCTCTTGTGGAAAAAAAAATATTCCTGTTGCCCCATCATTTACAAATAGAACCAGACTCTAAAGAATTAAAATTCTTCCATTAAAATAAAAATCCTCAAATGTTAAGGTACTTATAAAGTAGAATTTAGTAGAGGTGTACCTGGTAAAGGTATGCCAGAAGTTCTCAAATAACTGGTTACCCTAGAGTTAGGGGTATGGGTCATAAAGACAGACATTCTACACATTTATTATTTATACAGTTAGATTTCATTTAGGAAGTGACATTAGATAGGTTCATTGCATTCTTGATCACTGGAAGCTAAATATTACAGAATAGTATTTTACCGTGCTCCACTTGGCAAGGATATTTTTCTATGTTTGGAGGAAAGAAAGTGTTAAAATCTTGGCAGTCTGGACTCCAAGGACATCACTGTTCAGAAGGCATCGGTTTGATGGCTCTTCCCTGTACTCTGTCTTTAGAATGCTGTGCTCATCAGGGAAAGCCATATTGAAAGGAAAAGTATGTGTGATGTATGGCTGTTTGGGCCCAGTTCCCAGGAATACTTGATCATGTGTAGCATGGTGTCTCCTGTCCTTTCTCTCTTCAGGGCTGTCCAGGCTTATGCTACAGTGCCAAACGTGAATTTAATTGCAGCTCCCTTTGTTGGCTTTTTGGTAGACATTTTGTCTTAGCCTTTTGATTTTTAGGCAAGTCTAAATCCTTGGGAGGCCAGCACTGTTACCTTGTTGACGACATCTTCCAGGAACCCCACCTGTGAAAGGGGGTGATGGCAGCGAGATGAGAGGGAGGCAGGAAGGACTTCCACGGAGCAAGCACCCTCTTGTAGCAGCTCGTCCCCAGCACTTTCTCGATTTGGCTTCCCTTCTATTTCTTTCTTTCGTTCGTTCATTCTTTTTTTTTTTTTTTTTTTTACGGCTCTTACTTGGAAGTTCAGAGTCAGAAGGTTAGAGCTCTTTAACATAACAATGCAGGCTTTTGTTTTTGGCTTAACTGGATTATTAAAGCAATGGGTAGTTACTTTTAAGCAAGCTTGAAGAAGTCAACCTGTATTTCAAGTGAAAAGAAAGTTCCTGGGGGAGGTGGAGTCTTTTTTGACTACTCATTCTTTTCTTATTCCAACTGCGAGATCATAAGGAAAGAGTTAACACTTTCTGTCATGTTGGAAAGTACTTGTGAAATTTAAACATTGGCAGTTAGTTCAGTTAGCGCTTGACAGCTCAGGAGTACTCTGTTCTGGAGCGCGTGGCAATTGGGATTGTATCGTGCCTCACCAGGTGCCTGATGAACATA
Source organism: Phoca vitulina (assembly GCF_004348235.1). Taxonomy (NCBI): domain Eukaryota; kingdom Metazoa; phylum Chordata; class Mammalia; order Carnivora; family Phocidae; genus Phoca; species Phoca vitulina. Next base: position 14,476,531 of record NW_022589741.1, read on the forward strand.
GCAGGGTGGATCGCTTCCATTTCTTTTAAGGATTAATAATCTTTCATTACCTCACCTGTTGGATACTTCACCTGTTAGTTATTATGTGTATAGTTGCTAGAACTCTGTCCCTGCAGCACTGGGAGCATAAAATTCATGCATGTAGCAGTGTAGTTAGTCCATGGGTAGTGTTGGGAAACCTCCAGGAGTCTTCCGTGAAGTGTCTAGATTAGCATGTCGTTCCATGAGGATAATGCAGGAAAAGAATGAGTTAAATCAAACTTCAAGGATCTGAAAATGGGCGTCATGTTAACTTACATGTTAGGAATAGCAAATTTTGTACTGGAGATTATTTATTTGATTCATTTAAATATTTATAACTTTAAATTGTAACTATTTTGGTAGGAAATCTTTGTAACTAACTGTATGATCTTAGGCAAGTCATTTGGCCCCTCCAGTCAGTTTCTAAAACCACATCAATAATAAGAACTACAGTATGGATGTTGCCTTACAATTTTCTGAGTGATTTTACATAATGTAATTACATAATTTACATAAATTATTTCATTTACTCCTTACAACACTTCAGTAAACGAAGACATTGAGACATAAAAATAGTAAGTTACGGGGCGCCTGGGTGGCTCAGTTGTTAAGCGTCTGCCTTCGGCTCAGGTCATGATCCCGGGGTCCTGGGATCGAGCCCCGCATTGGGCTCCCTGCTCTGCGGGAAGCCTGCTTCTCCCTCTCCCACTCCCCCTGCTTGTGTTCCCTCTCTTGCTGTGTCTCTCTCTGTCAAATAAATAAATAAAATCTTTAAAAAAAAAATAGTAAGTTACTTGTCTAAGATCAGATAGCCTGGAAGTGCTAGAACTGAGTCCTCAGTCGAGGCCCACGCGCGCGCTCCTTAGTCATGTCATGTGCGGACCTGCCAGTGGTGGACTGGGCCCCTCTAAAATTCTAAGGTACTGTCATTTTTTTGTTGTTTTTGATTTTGCTTTTCTTCAGCATTTGAGGCAGCTTACCACGGGGCTATTTTCTTTGCCTGCTTTTTTTCTCAAAGTACATTGTAGGATTACTATTTTAAATGTCGTTTTTTCCTGCCCAAAAGTATATTTAAAAAAATTAACAATATGGGGGCACCTGGCTGGCTTAGCCGGTAGAGCATGCGACTCTTGATCTGGGGCTCATGAGTTCAAGTCCCATGTTCGGCATAGAGCTTACTTAAAAAAAAAAAAATTAACAGTATGGAATTTCCATTATTGTGACAGGTTTTTGGATTAATTGGGTCTTGTGAGTTTGGGCTTCTCTTTTTGTAATGTTGTAGTTTGCAAGTGTAAACCCTGAAAGTCATTCCAGAAATTTATTTGGGGTTAAGCCCCACATGTATGAGGTTGTCCTAACTTGTTTTAAGATGAAGAGGTAGATTTATTCTTATTCACAAATAATGTTCATAATAAGAATTTAAATTTAATTTAATGATGAGAGAAAGGACTGTAAAAAGCATCCTACTCTTGTATTCTTTAAACTTAGGTTTTACACATTCTTAGAATTATAGTGCTTTTCAGACAAATCCCTTTGAAGAGGATAATTTCAGGTTTTTCTTAAATAGTTAAATGCTTTAATAATGTTAGCAACTTCAGAACAAAAACCTTAGATTCTAAGAACTGTCTCTCAGTTGCGTAGTTTGCAAGATCTTGGATTCAAACATTTTGCTTCTTAAAGCATTTAAATTTAAGAGCTGAACCTGCTAATTTGTCTAAAAGGTTGCATGTATCTTTTCATATATTCCTGATTAATAAGTGGTTGAACAGATTAGCACCTGACTCTAGCTTTACACTAACTGGGGAAACAACTTTTCAGAAAATCCACAGATGTTGTCCATATGCATATGGTCTTTGCTCTTGAGAGGAAAATTGGGGCTTTAATTGTTGGAACATATTTTGGGGCTAGGCTTATCAGTATAAATTGGAGGTTCAAGAAAATCTGTCTCTCAATCCTTATTTTATTCTTGTTGTATGTGGATTTTGTTTCAGGGATTTGAAATTCTGTCTCTCTTGTCTCTTTCTGGAAAGAACTGTTTCTGAATCAGTGAATTTCTGTTAATCAGCTTGTTTAAATAGACCACCTTTCCTGAGAACTTGTCAAAATAAGTTAAATCCTTAAGGATTTTTTTCAAAGGGCAGGTTAAAAGTTAGAGGTAAGGGGAAGTTTTTGCCTTTTGCCTTTTCCAAGTATAACAGAGAGTAAGATGCTTCCGTAAGTTCTTCTTGAATGCATTATTTCATCCTGTATGCGGTCAATTCATGATCCCTTTCACAGATGCTGCTGCCCACCATTAAGTCTCTTATCACAGGGCATTTTAAATTGATGCCATAAAATGCATGTTGAGAATCTTTGGATCTCAAATGTATAGAAATCACATCTAAATGTCAATTCCTGAGTTAAGGAACTGACAATTATGGCAATTTCAGTCTCTATTAATATTTAGTAGACAAGAGATTATGATATGGTTTATGTTATTCCTTATGTGTGTGTAAACTTATCTACTTGTTGAAAAGATTTGTTTGTATTATTGGGGCTGTATATTTCTGCCATTGTACTGATTTGCTTACTTGAATTAAAGCCGTTCTTTAATTGTTTTGGGCTGTATCTATAGTTTGAAATTAAGGACTATCCCCTGTGTACTATGCACCAAAGATGACATTTCAATGCATTGTTCAATTACTACACAGCTCCTATTTGTCTGTAATGAAGCTGTATGACTGGGTCCATTTATTTCAATATTATTTGTTTTATATTATCCATATAAATGATAATGATTAATATATAGAGTCTGATTTTCCAAATTCATTTGTGTCTCCTCTGGGCATTTCTTTGGGATATGTTCACACTTGTGTTTTTGTTTCTGATTTTAAAATAATTTTCCTTTGTTGTAGGATGAGCAGTTCTTAGGTTTTGGCTCAGATGAAGAAGTCCGAGTACGAAGTCCCACAAGGTCTCCTTCAGGTATGGCCAGTTAAGTGCATGGTGCCTTTTGTTTGTTAAGAGACCATGGCTTCCCCTTGCTTTCTTTGCATGTAAAGGATGATCTTAAATACTGGGGGGCGGGGGGGGCTTGCATCCTTCCCTTTCTCTCACACTAAGTAAGAGATGGCTTGTGAGCTAGACCTCTTTACGGGGCTCTTCTCTGTCAGGCCGCTTATGCTTTATTCTTTATAATGCTTCTCTTTGGGAACTAGGTGGGGGGGCATGGGGAGTGTGTGTGTGGTCAATTTCCATGGAATGACTAAAAGACCTGGTAGTTGAATTGAAGGTAACCTACTCAGAGCATCCTCAGATTCATAGATTTTGAATGATACGGTAGTATATACAACTTTGGGAATAATCTGACCGTTGTTTTTTACAGATGAAATGTAGTCTACTATTGTCAATAAAATAAATAAAATAAAAACAAAAACAAAACAAACAAAATAAAAACAAAATATTTATTTTATCTGATCCTTGAAAGGCTATATTAAAATAAAGAAAATAAAAATGATAGGGGGGTATTTCCATTTTTAAGCAATATTTGTCACTGTTCTCGCCAAGAAAATATCTAGAATGTCTTGAAATTCTAGACTTCAAGAAGTTTCCTGAGAGACAGTCCTCAGTGGAAATAACATGCAATGGCTTGCAGAATTCTAGTCTGTATAGAGAGGGATCTTCTGAGGAAGAAACCATTTCCCATCTGTGCTGCCATTCTGACTTCTATGGTTTGCTTTGCTTTGATTTGGATGGACAGTCTAGTTAAATATGATGTCGTTAGTGGTTTCGCTCTTTGACAGCGACTTAGTTCTTGATGTTTGTTAGCATTTGGGTTTCATTTAAGAGTCATCATGTTTGTATAGTAATCTAATTCAAACATATAAGTTGACAGTATCTTTTTTCCCAAATGGCGGGAGTGTTGCCATCCTAGTTGGGAGGACTTAGCCTGTAGTGTTCAGTGTCTGTGCCACATACGTGGTAGCCGTGTTCTCTTGAAGACGCGATGGAATCCTAAAACTTCCTATAGGAACATGGTTCTAGAGATCCTCTGGTCCGACCCTTCATTTCTAGATGACACAATGAGGCCGGGAAAATATATGATGCGGTTACTCATAACTGACTTTTGAGTTCTCTGAGTATGTTGTGATTAACAGAGCTGGACTCTTCTCTGTTTTGGTTTTCCTCCTTGTCCACCAAAAAATTCTTTTAAAAATTGGATAGAAGAGGTTTTCCAGATTAATAAAGCCCTATGAGTGGCCAGGTTCAAGTCTAGCATGATGATAAGGAATCTTGTGATATACTTCTGGGTAGGAGTAATTCACAACCTTTCCTTGAATGGTTATCAGTCTTCCTTGAATGTTGTCTTGTTTTTGTTTTTTAAACCATCTGGGTATGCTTCATTATTTAAGAAATGAAACCTAGTTTTCCTACTGTCTCCTAGTCCATTACTTTTGTTGTAATTAGTATATATTGAGAATGGATTTATGAATCCTTAATGTATTAAAGGAAGTTTCAAGTTAATTGGTGAGAAAAACATTTATATTTAGAAAGCTCAAGAGTAAGACCTTTGTTGATTTCTGTTCTGTTAGGAAGTTGGTTCCATAGTCTTAAATGTTCATCATACTGGCATAAATGTCTTTTGATGCCTGTTAGGGGAGGTTTTAGTCTCAGAAGAATGTTGAGTCATATCAGACATTGGAAAGTCATGAGGGAAGAGAAGATGTGATAGACCAGGAAACTCTTAATCCATTTAGAAAATCCAGGTTTATACAAAGAATTTTAGAAAACAGCCTTGTTTTCTCAAGTCTCTTGAAAAAGTAGCAAATTGAGCTGATTTATAAATTGGGCAAATTCCCTTTATTTAGACTAGAAGAAGTCTGATTTAATAAATTGTTGATTTGCTCTTGATGTCAGTTAGGGTTAAATTTTTTTTGTAACCTGGGACTAACTAGTTCAAGAACCTGTAAGTAGGGGAGTAGATTAATGGACACATCATCGTGTCACTTCACTGAGGAGTTCACATGCCATTGAGTTCAGTGATCTTATTCTGATGTCTCACGGATGAACATTTTTCTATTCAATAAAGCTTTCTTAGTTTACTTTGACAAAACTGACTGAAACTATAGGAAGCTGAGCTGCCCAGGTGCTTTCCTGACAAAAGTTGGTATGTTATCGATTGAAGAGCTCCTTGTTCAAATTTGTGAAAGCCAAAATTCCACCGAAAAGATGGAATGGCTTACTATGAACATGTTCTCAAATATTAATCTTCGTGGCTAGGCTATGGAAAAGGTGGCACAGATTTTTTTGTAAACCTATTTTTTTTAATTCAAAAAAAAAACCCTCGCTCACCTGAAATGGTAGGAAAATCAGTTTTGCATATTAATTGCTTGGTTGAAAATCTGTTATCATTATCTTAGTAGTTCTGTCCCAAAAGTTAGGTGTTGTAGGTGGAATGTTATTTACTTGGTTTCTTTGAGGCAAGTTTTTGGTGAAAAGAAACTAAGCCCAATTAAGATGTTTAAGTGACTCACTAGACCAGGTAGAGGTCAGTACAAAATGGCTTGTGCTAAAGTATATTCAGCTTAGTCACGACCTGAACTACAAAGCTAAATGTATGCTCTTCATTGTTTAATTTTTATACACAGTTAAAACTAGCCCTCGAAAGCCTCGCGGGAGACCTAGAAGTGGCTCTGACCGAAATTCAGCTATCCTCTCAGATCCGTCTGTGTTTTCCCCTCTAAATAAATCAGAGACCAAATCTGGAGATAAGATCAAGAAGAAAGATTCTAAAAGCATAGAAAAGAAGAGAGGAAGACCCCCCACCTTCCCTGGAGTAAAAATCAAAATAACACACGGAAAGGACATTTCAGAGCTACCAAAGGGAAACAAAGAAGATAGCTTGAAAAAGATTAAACGGACACCTTCTGCTACATTTCAACAAGCCACAAAGATTAAAAAATTAAGAGCAGGTAAACTCTCTCCTCTCAAGTCTAAGTTTAAGACAGGGAAGCTTCAAATAGGAAGGAAGGGGGTACAGATTGTCCGACGGCGAGGAAGGCCTCCATCGACAGAAAGGATAAAGACCCCTTCAGGCCTCCTCATTAACTCTGAACTGGAAAAGCCCCAGAAGGTCCGGAAGGACAAGGAAGGAACACCTCCACTCACAAAAGAAGATAAGACAGTAGTCAGACAAAGCCCTCGAAGGATTAAGCCGGTTAGGATTATTCCTTCTTCTAAAAGGACAGATGCAACAATTGCTAAGCAGCTCTTGCAGAGGGCAAAAAAGGGGGCTCAAAAGAAAATTGAGAAAGAAGCAGCTCAGCTGCAGGGAAGAAAGGTGAAGACACAGGTCAAAAATATTCGACAGTTCATTATGCCTGTCGTCAGTGCCATCTCCTCACGGATCATTAAAACCCCGCGGCGGTTTATAGAGGATGAGGATTATGACCCTCCAATTAAAATTGCCCGACTAGAGTCTACACCGAACAGTAGATTCAGTGCCACGTCCTGTGGATCTTCTGAAAAATCAAGTGCAGCTTCTCAGCACTCCTCTCAAATGTCTTCAGACTCCTCCCGATCTAGTAGCCCCAGTGTTGATACCTCCACAGATTCTCAGGCCTCTGAGGAGATTCAGGTACTTCCTGAAGAGCGGAGCGAGACCCCCGAAGTTCATACTCCACTGCCTATTTCCCAGTCCCCAGAAAACGATAGTAATGATAGGAGAAGCAGAAGGTATTCCGTGTCAGAGAGAAGTTTTGGATCTAGAACAACTAAAAAGCTATCAACTCTACAAAGTGCCCCCCAGCAGCAGCCCTCTTCCTCTCCTCCTCCACCTCTGCTTACTCCACCCCCGCCGCTGCAGCCAGCCTCCAGCATCTCTGACCACACACCTTGGCTCATGCCTCCAACGATCCCCTTAGCATCACCATTTTTGCCTGCTTCTGCTGCTCCCATGCAAGGGAAGCGCAAGTCTATTTTGCGAGAACCGACGTTTAGGTGGACTTCTTTAAAGCATTCTAGGTCAGAGCCACAATACTTTTCCTCAGCAAAGTATGCCAAAGAAGGTCTTATTCGCAAACCAATATTTGATAATTTCCGACCCCCTCCACTAACTCCTGAGGATGTTGGCTTCGCGTCCGGTTTTTCTACATCCGGTGCTGCTGCTTCAGCCCGATTGTTTTCACCACTCCACTCGGGAACAAGGTTCGATATGCACAAGAGGAGCCCTCTTCTGAGAGCTCCGAGATTTACTCCAAGTGAGGCTCACTCTAGAATATTTGAGTCTGTCACCTTGCCTAGTAATCGAACTTCTGCTGGAACATCTTCTTCAGGAGTATCCAACAGAAAAAGGAAAAGAAAAGTCTTTAGCCCTATTCGATCTGAACCAAGATCTCCTTCTCACTCCATGAGGACAAGAAGTGGAAGGCTTAGTACTGCTGAGCTGTCACCTCTCACCCCGCCGTCTTCTGTCTCTTCCTCGTTAAGCATATCTGTTAGTCCTCTTGCCACTAGTGCCTTAAACCCGACTTTTACTTTTCCTTCTCATTCCCTGACTCAGTCTGGGGAATCTGCAGAGAAAAGCCAGAGACCGAGGAAGCAGGCTAGCGCTCCAGCAGAGCCGTTTTCATCCGGCAGCCCCACTCCTCTCTTCCCTTGGTTTACCCCAGGCTCTCAGACTGAAAGAGGGAGAAATAAAGACAAGGCCCCTGAGGAGCTGTCCAAAGATCGAGATGCTGACAAGAGCGTGGAGAAGGACAAGAGTAGAGAGAGAGACCGGGAGAGAGAAAAAGAGAATAAGCGGGAGTCAAGGAAAGAGAAAAGGAAAAAGGGATCAGAAATTCAGAGTAGTTCTGCTTTGTATCCTGTGGGTAGGGTTTCCAAAGACAAGGTTGTCGGTGAAGATGTTGCCACATCATCTTCTGCCAAAAAAGCAACAGGGCGGAAGAAGTCTTCATCACTTGATTCTGGGACTGATATTGCTTCTGTGACTCTTGGGGATACAACAGCTGTCAAAACCAAAATACTTATAAAGAAAGGGAGAGGAAATCTGGAAAAAAACAACTTGGACCTCGGCCCAACTGCCCCATCCCTGGAGAAGGAGAAAACCCTCTGCCTTTCCACTCCTTCATCTAGCACTGTTAAACATTCCACTTCCTCCATAGGCTCCATGTTGGCTCAGGCAGACAAGCTTCCTATGACGGACAAGAGGGTTGCCAGCCTCCTAAAAAAGGCCAAAGCCCAGCTCTGCAAGATTGAGAAGAGTAAGAGTCTTAAACAAACCGACCAGCCCAAAGCACAGGTACTCTTTTCCATCTTGCCTGTTAAACTCAATAGTTTATCGAGCCTCTTCTGTGAGTGAGTTTTCGGTGAAGTGTTTCAGTGACGTCTAGTTCTGGGAATCAGGAGAAGGGCAGGGGAAGTGGTGGCATTTGCAGCGGCCCTTCAAGGACTGGTAGGATTTTGATAGGTAGGAAATGACAGGGGAGAACATTCTTCCTCTTCTCTTTTTTTAAGAGAGAGCGCGCGTGCCCTCACGCCAGGGCAAGCAGGTGGTGGGGGGAGGGGCAAAGGGAGAGAGAGAGAATCTCAAGCAGGCTCCACGCCCAGCGCAGAACCCAACTCGGGGCTCGATCTCACACCCTGAGATCATGACCTGAGCTGAAATCAAGAGTCAGACGCCTAACTGACTGAGCCACCCAGGTGCCATAGGGGAGGACATTCTAAACAGAGGGCACAGTGTGGGTAGAGATGAAAAAGTATGAGACACATTTGAGAGGAACGGCGGATCACTGGACTGTGATGCACAGGAAGGTGGTGACTTAAGACTGAAAGGTAGTTTGTACTTCATGGGTTTGGTGTAGTGGAATCTGTGACCTAATGTTGATGGTGCATTTTTGTAGTCACATTGTTTTACTATTATTTACCAAAGAAAATGGGGTGGGGGGGCTTCTCTTCCTCTGAGCAGTGAGTGATTAGAGCAATAGATGATAGGTATTTGCAGAACACAGATGAGAAGCCCTTAGCCTTAAGTTGCAGGCAGAAAAGCTGTAGGATTCAGTTCATTAAGATGATGACAAATTTTACAAAGAACAGCTTTTTTTTTTTTTTCTTTTTACAAAGGTAGCTAGGCACTGGCCTTTTCTGAGAAAACCCATGGATCTTTAGGTTCTTTTTTAAAATTGCCATGTAATAGATACATATTTATGCCAACACACCAAGTTAGGTTAAGATGACCACACATTGAGGTTTTTCATGTTATTCAACCTAGGGCCATATTTACATTTAGTAATTTTACCAGTTGACAGTTCTAGCAGGAGGATGATGGGATTTATTTCTGATACCATTTTGGACGTATTTTGGTTAGCCTCCTAGTGATGGGAGCAGTGGCTCTTTAAAATGTGAGAGGTGGGGCGCCTGGGTGGCTCAGTCGTTAGGCGTCTGCCTTCGGTTCGGGTCGTGGTCCCAGGGTCCTGGGATCGAGCCCCACATCGGGCTCTCTGCTCTGCGGGAAGCCTGCTTCTCCCTCTCCCACTCCCCCTGCTTGTGTTCCCTCTCTCGCTGTGTCTCTGTCAAATAAATAAATGAAATCTTTAAAAATAAAAAAATTAAAAAAATAAAAAGAGACTTAATTTGAAATAAAAAATAAAATGCAAGACGCTTCTGTGCAGATCTGTGGCCTTTCATGCTTACATTTATAAGTTGTTTCCCCTACTTCTCTGTTGATCAGGGAAATAGAAGAAATAGCCTGTGATTAGATAAGCCCTGTTAACTCCAGGCCAAACTTTGGATAACGTAGACTGGCAGCTTGAGTTTTGAGGGGAGTTTTAAAGCAGTAGTATAATGGGGAATAGAAATTTAGTTGATTTCTGTTTTTTGATTAAAAGCCCTGCCCCGCCCCCCTTTTGGCTGCCAACTTTAGGATACAGAACTAGTAGATTTCTGTAGGTTGTCATGGCTTATCAGCTGGGAATAGCTAGAGTTGTATGTGTTGATTCTAGATTGTAATGACCTACCAGCTGTACCTTGGCTTCATTTAATGACATTTTCAACATGTATGCTTGCTGTTGTTTGTTTTGACTTGCCTCTTAACTCAGGGTCAAGAAAGTGATTCGTCAGAGACCTCTGTGCGAGGACCCCGCATTAAACATGTCTGCAGAAGAGCTGCTGTTGCCCTTGGCCGGAAACGAGCTGTGTTTCCTGATGACATGCCCACCCTGAGTGCCTTACCATGGGAAGAACGAGAGAAGATTTTGTCTTCCATGGGGAATGATGGTAGGTCAGGGGTGTCAACCTCGAAGTCTGAGCAATTTTTTGATTTGTTTGCTGATCATTCTGGGGATACCTAGTAGGCTTTTCATAGCACTGTGTGTTAGTCTGGGTCCTCCAAAAAGCAAATGGCAAGGGTGTATTCAATGTGCAAGGATTACCCTAGAGAAAATGCCCGAGAGAGAAAATCGGGGGGGAGCTGGGGAAGGCTGGGACAATGGTCAGGCTGCTCTGAAAGTCTGACCCCAGGGAAAGAGAGAGGGAGGGAGGGTTGGGCAGAATCTTCCCAGACTGTCTTCCCAGAGAGTTTGGCAAGGCTGTCGGGGAGTCCTTGAGCAAAAGCTGACTGTCAGGGGAGTTTTGTGTCTCCCAGGAACAGGCCCGCCTTAGTATCCCTGCCATGCTCAGTCACTACCTAGGAGCAACCCCCATGGTAAGTGTGGGCTTGGTGTACCACTGGATTTCAGAGCACAGCAGTTGGGGCCGTTGGTTAGTTAGCTTCGTTCCCTGTTGTTGGAGGTCTGTGGGGCACATTCTCACGGTTGCCTTTAGATGCTGGGTGACTTAAATGCTAGGTGACTGCTTATATAAAATGTAGAGGTTTAGAGAATCTTAAGAAGCATTCAATTCGCATTCCGGGTTTTCGGTTAGACTGTGTTTTGTTCTCAGTGTTCGGATTTCTGCTTTCATCAAGCTGCAAGTTATAGGCGTTTTAAAACATTTAAAGAATTATTTAAAACAGGCTCTGATTTCTGCCTATGAATATTTTTATTATGACTTATTTCATGTTTGGAGTCCCAATTAAAATGAGGCTTGAATGTATATAATGATATAAACGGATTTTGACGAATTCCGCCTCTGCTCCCAAGAAGGAATTAGATACTCCCTCAGAACTAACGACACGTTTCTTTAACAGACAAGTCATCAATTGCTGGCTCAGAAGATGCTGAACCTCTTGCTCCACCCATCAAACCAATTAAACCCGTTACCAGAAACAAGGCGCCTCAGGAACCTCCAGTAAAGAAAGGGCGACGATCCAGGCGGTGTGGGCAGTGTCCCGGCTGCCAGGTGCCTGAGGACTGTGGTGTTTGTACTAATTGCTTAGACAAACCCAAGTTTGGTGGCCGAAATATAAAGAAGCAGTGCTGCAAGTGAGTGGGTGTCTTACTCTGAGGTGTTGACCTCTCAGCCGTGGAGGTTGTGTTTATGCCTGGTCTGTCACAGGGATGCATCAGAAACCTGAGTGTGGTTGTGTTGAGTCTCCTTGAGGTGCAAGGTTCGTTGCAGAGTTGGATTTTGTGATGTGGCCAGGATTGGGCTGTCCTGAAATAAGAAATACTCAGGGCAGTGCTGTGTAGTAGAAAGTCCTGCAGCGGTGGAAAGATTCTCTGTCTGCTCAGTTCGTGTGGTAGCCATTAGCCGAACGTGGCTGTAGAACACTGGCAGGGTGGTTAGTGTGACCGAGGAACTACATATTTAATTGCATTGCATTTCAATTAATTAAATTTAAATGGCCACATGTGCCTAGTGGCTACCATATCAGTGTAGCTATGGAGGCCTTCCACGTAAAAACTGACAAATTTATATATTTATATTTTATATATTATATAAGTTATATATATAAGTCACATGCATATGTAAATTCACATATAATTGAGCTATAATTTATATTTAATTTAACTATATATTATAATATCTATTTGTATTATAATTTTTCAGGTCAACTGAAATTACCTTTATGGCATTGAGGAAAAAGTGGTGATATCTTAGTCTGAGACCCTTGGCTTTCTAACTCCCAGAATATTTTCATGCAAGTGGAGTTTTTGATCTGAAAGTTTTGATTACTTGATCTTTTTTTTTTTTTTGAAGATTTTATTTATTTGACAGAGAGAGACACAGTGAGAGAGGGAACACAAGCAGAGGGAGTGGGAGAGGGAGAAGCAGGCCTCCCACAGAGCAGGGAGGCCAATGCGGGGCTCGATCCCAGGACCCCGGGATCATGACCTGAGCTGAAGGCAGACGCTTAACAACTGAGCCACCCAGGCGCCCCTGATTACTTGATCTTTTCTCCCTTTTTTAAGTCAGTTTGTGGATTCACTTTCTGCTCTTTGGCATAATTTGTTTTAAATGGATCAAGCAAGTTGCACAAACAAATTTTAGTGACTGAGCATCTCATAAAGTGCCTGGCACAAGGAGTAGATATTAGCAATAGGTATTTGCTGAATGAATGGTAACATGAAAGTGATTTATAGAAAATGTGGCTGGGAGAAATTAGTTCAGGGGAGATAGTTTCCAGGAGACAGTAAGTAGTTTTGTGCTTTCATTTAGTCTGGCCTTAAGCAAGAATCTTGTCTCAGTCCCATTAGTGGGAGGAAGTGAGACAAATCACTGATCAGCAGAAAGGTACATGATTGCAAGATAAACCTGCACTATAATTTAGGGGTTGAAATGTATTTAGCTCAGTTTTAGATTTCAAAGTAAGTTTTAGTTTCATTAAATTGAGGGGTGAACTATGTATCAAAGCCCTGAGATAGACCTGTAGCATTGTAGTGTCAGACAAAGGACTTGTTGGTTAATTTTAGTCCATTTTTTATTCAGATTACTATATGAATGTTAATCATAAGGGAGCAGAACCGATTTGACTATAAAACACCAGCTGATCATTTTGTGTGTGGTGCTAGTTAGTACTGGGTTATAAGAAATTTGAGTCCCATTTCAAAAATAATTTGATATTTATTCCTTTTAGACCCTAAAGGTAGGTAAAATTGCTGATCGAAGCATTCAGAGGCTCAGATTGAATCTGAGTACTTTTTTCAGCTCTCAAAATGAACCCTAGTAAAGGTTCACTGATTCTTGCAGACCAATTAACACTTGTTTCAGTGGCTTTTCTTCTAAATGTAGTTTACTGTATGGTATCCCTTGTTATCCTAGGATGAGAAAATGTCAGAATCTACAATGGATGCCTTCCAAAGCCTACCTTCAGAAGCAAGCAAAAGGTAGCGTTGTAAAAAGATTTTTCCCAGATGTTTCCTGCCGTAATACCACGTAGTCACGTACATCTAGTGTCAGGAGAATGCTGGTTGTTCATTTGTTTGTTTGTTTAACTGCTTTTCCCAGCCAGTTGGTGGTTGTGGAAGCTGGGTGGTAGTTATATGAGGGTTCATTTTACTATTCCCTTCACTTTGAAATTTTCCGTAATCAAAAAAAATTTTTAAATTCCTGTAACAATTCCAGTCCATTCTGTTTCCGAGAGCAACACAAGTGTACCTGTCTCACCTGACCAACTTGCTCTTTCCAGTGTCGACTTCAGCGCAGGGCACTGTGAATAAGATAGTGTTACATTCCTCTGCTTCTGTCTTAAAGAAAGTTTTTCTCACTTATAGATAAATCATCTTGGTCTTTTTCCCCCTAGCTGTGAAAAAGAAAGAGAAAAAGTCTAAAACCAGCGAAAAGAAAGAGAGCAAGGAGAGCAATGTTGGGAAGAGCGTGGTGGACTCTGGTCAGAAACCTGTCCCATCAGCAAGAGAGGACCCTGCCCCCAAGAAAAGCAATAGTGAACCTCCGCCTCGAAAGCCCATCGAGGAAAAGAGCGAAGAAGGGAACGCCTCCACCCCAGTTCCTGAATCCAAACAAGTTACCACTCCAGCTTCCAGGAAGTCCAGCAAGCAGGCCTCCCAGCCAGTGCCAGTCACCCCTCCACAGCCACCGAGCACAGCACCACCGAGAAAAGAAGTTCCCAAGACCACTCCTAGTGAGCCCAAGAAAAAGCAGCCTCCACCACCAGAATCAGGTGAGTGAGGAAGGCAAGAAGGAGTTGCGGAACCAGAAGTACCAGCAAAGAACACCGATGTCTTAAACAGCATTTGGAAACCCGAAATGTATATTTTTAAGCTTTTAGTTAAGTAAAATTAGCTTTCTTTTAAGCTATTTATATAATAATAAATAGAAGCAAAAAACCAGTTAAGTTGGAGGTATTGTCTTAATTTCCTGTGTAAAGCCTAGAGTTTAAGTTGGTTTTTGTGTTTTCTAATGCCCCTTTCTTCACAGGCCAGTTAGTCCTGAGATGGTCCTTGCTGTTTAGCACGAACTCTGAGTTTAGTGGTGTCTGATTGCAATTTATTTTGAATTCTTTAGGTCCAGAGCAAAGCAAGCAGAAAAAAGTGGCTCCTCGCCCAAGTATTCCTGTAAAACAAAAACCAAAAGAAAAGGTGAGGAGAGATTTGTTTCTCTGCCATTGCTCAGGGATGCGTTGCATTCATAAGACATAGTCTTATCCTTGACATTTACGTGATTGAGTGAAGGAAACTGCGTATCTGCTTCTCTGCAGATGGCCGTGGACTTCCTTAAAATGAACAAAGCAGGTTTAGGCTTTAGCTCGTCTTGTTTTTTGTCTTTCCCCTTCTCTGTGGCCTTCCGTGCTTAGGCTGATGCCGCAGGCCGCTTACTGTGATTGTTTTTGCCCTCGACGTCCTTTAGCGATATTTGTCTATAGCCATCACCCTTCCCTGTGTCCACTATGTTTTTATGTGGAGAGAGAGAGGTCTTTAAGAATCTTCTGGCTCGGGGCGCCTGGGTGTCTCAGTTGGTTGAGCATCCGACTCTTGATTTCTGCTCCGGTTGTGATCTTAGGGTCGTGGGATCAAGCCCCGCATTGGGCAGCACAGAGTCTCCCTCCACGTCTCCCTCTGCCCCTCTCCCTGCGCACGCGTGTCGCACTCGCGTGCTCTCTCTCTCTCAAATAAATAAATTGTTAAAAGAAAGAATCTTCTGGCTCTTTCTGCCGTCTCTCTGTGCCACCATAATGGTGGTGCATGAGCGTCCTGGCTGAGGCATCAACAATGCCAAAGAGAGGCAGATGCCAGGGTCTTATTAAGCCTTGCTCCAAGGTCATTGTCTGGCTTCTGACTGTGGTGATAAAGCATGGTTACACTGGTGAGTTGAAATCATTAATGGTCCCAGAGCTGCGAATACTATTGTGACCATCCTAGACCAGTTAAACAAGAGTAGAATGATCAGCCCCAGATTGGATGTGCAACTTAAAGATCTAGAAAAATGGCAGAATAACCTGCTCCCATGCTGTCCCTTTGGTTTCGTTGTGCCAACAACCGCAGCTGACCTCGTGGACCACGAAGAAGCAAGACAAAAACCCACAGGAGGGAGAGTCCTGGGACTCTCCTGGGATTCTCCTGGGGCTGTGATACATACATAAAAGCCCCCATGGAAAAAAGAATCTGAAGATCAACTCTCTGTGTCTGTGGAATACTTGTGTTGGAAACGTGTTCTCCAGAGCTGTTAATAAGACTTTTTGTTTGCGTCGTTACCTGTTGCAAAAGTGAAGGCAAGTGGGATGTGGTTTTTTTCTTTATCCATCTTCTGTCTCTGTAGGAAAAGCCACCTCCAGTCAGTAAGCAGGAGAACACAGGCACTTTGAACATCCTCAGCACTCTCTCCAATGGCAATAGTTCGAAGCAAAAAATCCCAGCAGATGGAGTCCACAGGATCAGAGTGGACTTTAAGGTAAAAGCGTTTTGTGACCATGTAGTATGTCGAGCGTCATGGACTTCAGATCAGAAAAATGATGTTATCCAAGGTGTTGATGAAAGAGGGGGAATTCAGCACCCAGTCAGGGAATAAGAACTACCATTGGCAGGTGGGTTCAGGTGTGAGAGAACTCTGGTCAGTGTCGTGAGGTCACCATTTACGAGCTGACGAACGAACACAGGCATCAGCCTGAGCAAGAAAGTGCATTCGGATGAGAACAGCGTCTGAGGAAATAATTCTTTCACGTGGGAATTCTCCAACCATGATGATTGCTTGAATCAGCAAAACTCTAAGGAAAAGTCACTCCCGGGATATCTTTGCGTTCTCGTTAACATGAATTAAACCAGTAGGTGAGCATTTTAACAGTTTGTGTCTGAGATGAAAATTTTTTAAAGTAGCAGGTTGTTCTTGAACCCACCGAAACGAAGTCTTCTTGCCACTCTGATGTCACTCTGATTTTATGCTTGCTGGCCTTGCTCTCGATCCAAAGCTGTGTGTCACTGGAACGCTTTCATAAACGATCCGTCTCTCTCTCTACAGGAGGATTGTGAAGCAGAAAATGTGTGGGAGATGGGAGGCTTAGGAATCTTGACCTCTGTTCCTATAACACCCAGAGTGGTTTGCTTTCTCTGTGCCAGCAGTGGGCACGTGGAGGTAAGAGAAGCTGCTTCTTGGTACCCCAGACAGTTGAATGGTAGATGATTTTGCTGTGATGAAAGAAATCATTTCTTCTGTCTTGTTGGTATGTAGCAGGTACTGTCCCCTCTTTATTTTTGATTTGTTTTTTTAAAGTAATATTTACGCCCAACGTGGGGCTCGAACTCACAACCCAGACAGCAAGAGTCTCAGTCTCCACCGACTGAGCCAGCTGGGCGCCCCTACTGTCCAGCTAATGAAATGCTTTACAAGTTTTTTAGAGATTTCATGAAGGAATCTGCTGCTTAGTAGAGGAGCAAAATTATTGAGTGTGAAAGGATTAATGGTCTCATGTCTTAAATGCACTCTTTTTATTAGAGTTCTGATAGTTCTGCCAAATGTCCAAACATGGCAAAGATGATATAGCGCACTTCTGGAAAAAGAGATGGCTATCTTATATTGATTATCAAAATCCCCTTGTCTACAAAGAGCTCTTAGCAATTAATAAGAAAAAGGAACAACACCCAGTAAAAAAAATAGGCTACGGACAGGAATATGTAATTCACAAAATGAGAAATAAAAACATGGTGGGCAGGGGCAAAGCCTTCTGAGGACCAAAAATTGGACGTTAAAGCATGATTAAAAAGATCATGTGGGGGGCGCCTGGGTGGCTCAGTTGTTAAGCGTCTGCCTTCGGCTCAGGTCGTGATCCCAGGGTCCTGGGATCGAGCCCCACATCGGGCTCCCTGCTCAGCAGGAAGCCTATTTCTCCCTTTCCCACTCCCCCTGCTTGTGTTCCCTCTCTCGCTGTCTCTCTCTGTCAAATAAATAAATAACATCTTAAAAAAAAAAGATAACGTGGGAAGGGGTGCCTGGCTGGCTAAGTTGGTGGAGCACACGACTCTTGATTTTGGGGGTTGTGAGTTCGAGCCCCACGTTAGCTATAGAGATTACTTAAAAAAATAAAATCTTTAGAGGCACCAGGGTGGCTCAGTCGGTTAAGCGTCTGACTCTTGATTTTGGCTCAGGTCATGATCTCAGGGTTGTGAGATCGAGCTCCCATCAGCTCTGAGTCTGCTGGAGATTCTCTCTCTCCCTCTCCTGCCCCCCTTCTCAAAAAATAAATTAATAAAATCTTAAAAATAAATAAAATCTTTTTTAAAAAGTCATGTGGGGGGAAAAAGAGCATGTGGAAATAGGGACTTCCTGTTGGTGGAATCTGACTTAGTTGCAATCTTTCTTTCTGAGGAGATTGTTCAGAAATACGTATTTATTTTTAAAATGAACATACTGTCTAACCCAGCAGTGGCACTCCAGGTATTTATCCTAAGGATATAATTAGAGAAACAGCAAATAGCTATATGCATAGGTATGTGTGTATATATGTGTGTGTGCAGTACACATATATATGTAATAAACCCTTTTCTCTCTATATAATAACCAGAAGGGTTTATTTCAGTACTGCTTATGATAACAAATAATAGGAAACAACCAAAAGTTTGTCAATAAGGGGCGGGAGTCTTTAATCATAGGACATGCATATAAGGGCCAATATGAAGTCCTAGATAGTAATATAGATTGATATTGACATGGGAAGGTGTCCATGACACTTCACTGAGTTAATAAAAGAGCAGATTACAAAGTAGTATGTAAAGCGTGATCCCATTTTGGTTTGGACATTGTTTTAAAATATATATATATGCAGGGGCGCCTGGGTGGCTCAGTCGTTAAGCGCCTGACTTCGGCTCAGGTCATGATCCCAGGGTCCTGGGATCGAGCCCTGCATAGGGCTCCGTGCTCCGCGGGAAGCCTGCTTCTCCCTCTCCCACTCCCCCTGCTTGTGTTCCCTCTCTCGCTGTGTCTCCCTCTGTCAAATAAATAAATACAAAATCTTCAAAAATATATATATACATGCAGAAAGAATTGTGGAAGGATTTACACCAAAATCTTAAAAGTGTGATTGGATTATGGGTGCCTTGTTTTCTCTTTATTTTTCTTTATCCTTTTGAGTCTTTTGCAGTGCGTATTTGCCACCTTTACAATGCAAAGCACAATTTTAAATAGGAAGCAGTAGTTTGTCATCCATACAATTCTCAATTCTAGAATACCTCCTTAGCTTATTATTTTATCACATGTATTTTAAGGTCATGAAGAAATTCCAAGGCCAGATTATAATGTACATATTGAGCAATCAGGGAGACTCACTCACTAGTTAAGAGATTCAGTCCTGCCCACTTGCTATGTTAAATTATACAGTAGCAAAATTACAGATTATTGTCTGGTATTCGTTCATTAAGCAAATATTTTTGTGCCTATTATGAACAATAATATTGTTCTAAGTGGTGCGGCTGCTTTAGATACTACTGAGACTAAGAATATTCAGGTTTTAAGTGTCAGGGGTTTATTGTATCTCTTTTGCACGTAATGTTTTACGTCCACACATATGCTGCTCACAGGAATAACTTGTAGCACCAGTCCTTCAACTTCCGTGATAAAATGGGGTTTTTTTCAGAGTATAATTGCTTTAATTTAAATTGAGTAGTTGTGCACAGCAATCCCACAGGATTCCTAAAAACTGAACTAGAGAATGAATAGCTCACTGCCTGCATTATACTCCTACCAAAGCATAACTAGTGTTTGATGAATTCTGACATTCGAGGTTTGTTTGTTGTGTTTTTTTAAAGATTTATTTATTTATTTTAGACAGAGAGAGCACCCTGTGGGGAGGGGCAGTGGGAGAGGGAGAGAGAGAATCTCAAGCAGACTCCGCATGGAATGCAGAGCCTGATGCGCGGTTGTGAGATCACAACCTGAGCCAAAACCAGGAGTCAGATGCTTAACCAACCGCGCCACCTGTGGATCCCCAGACATTCGAGTTTTGGTTTTTTTTAAGATTTTATTTATTTATTTGACAGAGAGAGAGCACAAGCAGGGGGAGCGGCAGGCAGAGGGAGAAGCAGACTCCCCGCTGAGCAGGGAGCCCGATGCAGGACTTGATCCCAGGACCCTGAGATCATGACCTGAGCTGAAGGCAGACGCTTAACCAACTGAGCCACCCAGGCGCCCCTCGAATTTTTAAAAACCTTTTATGTTGACATCATTTCAGATTTGCAGAAAAGTTATGAGAGTAGTACAAAGAATTCCCATATACCCTTCACCCAGATTGCCCAAATGTTCATATTTTTGCTTTATCCTTTTCTCTTTGTGTATCTGTATTTTACAAAGTGAGAAAATATGTACATACATTTTATATATAACACATTTTTTTTCTAAAAATTTGGAAGTTGCAGACGTGTCCTTTTATGTCTAAATATTTTAGTATGTATTTCCTAAAACCAAGGACATTCTCTCATACAGTCATGGTATAGTTGTCAAAGTCCGGAAATTAACAGTGGTATATTGTTATCTAATCTATAAACCTTATTTAGGTTTGATCAGTTGTCCCAATAATTCTGCTATGGCAAAAGAAGAGTCTGGGTCATCCTCATTCAAATTTTTAAAAACTCCTTACATGAAAATAACATTTCTACAATTAGAGATGGAAAGGACAAACCAGAGCTTACAACTGTCTTTAGTTTTGTAGGAAGGCTTTAAAATCCTCCCTCTTTCCCCCTTCCCATAGCTCTTGCTTGTACCTTGCCTTAGGCACTTAACGCATTCTGGTAAATCTGGGATTATATTTATCTTGTTACTTTTTAAATTCTACCATTATTACTTTAGGCCCCTGCGTCCCCTCAGTGCCTAATCTTGTGCTTTTTTTTTTTTTTTTTTTACATAGTCATTGTAAAATGATTATGTATTAAATTAAAAAATATATATATGTATATATATGCACACACCATTGGACTCCTAAAGCCTGAGGTCTGTAAATAGCATTTGGTTGATCTCTACATGTTATTTGACAACTTCTGTGTTCCCCTCTTACCCTAGTTTGTGTATTGCCAAGTCTGTTGTGAGCCCTTCCACAAGTTTTGTTTAGAGGAGAACGAGCGCCCCCTGGAGGACCAGCTGGAGAACTGGTGTTGTCGCCGCTGCAAGTTCTGTCACGTTTGTGGAAGGCAGCATCAGGCCACCAAGGTATAAAACTAAGTAACAGAACTCTCTATTTCCGTTTCTGCCTTTTGGTTTAGGGTTTTGTACCTGTATTTTTCCTCTGCTGACTTAGTCTATCGCGACTATTTAATTTGGTATAATTCATTGCCTATTTTTGTGTTTTAATTTGGGGAATATAGGAGAAAACATGGCATTAGATAAAATCCCCCCAATAACGCCAGTCTACCTGATAAGAATATTCATCACTGAGTGCCTTTGGCAGGACATAAACCCCAGTGCTTTCTTTGAGAGTAAAATAATTTATGAGACAATTTAAACTGTTCTAATGATGTGCTATACTTACTTGAAGATAAATATGAAATGGGTGCTTCAAGTGAGTCGATGTGATGCCCATCTTTTTTTTTTTTTGATGTGATTCCCACTTCTTGCCTTTATATTTTCTTTTTTTTTTTATTAGTGTATAGCTGACATACAATATGATGTGAGTTTCAGGTGTATGACTCAGTGACTCAGCACTTCTACACATGACTCAGTGCTCACCATGAGAAGCACAGTCCCCATCCGCAGTCTCACCGACTATTCCCTCGGCTGTACTTTCCATCTCCACGACTTAATTATTTCATAACTGGAAGCGTGTACCTCTTCATCCCCTGCCTTTGTGTTCCCTACAGCAGCTGCTGGAGTGTAATAAGTGCCGAAACAGCTATCACCCCGAGTGCCTGGGACCAAACTACCCCACCAAGCCCACCAAGAAAAAGAAAGTTTGGGTGAGTACCCATATGACACGGTTGCAGAGAGAACTGTCATGGAGCTCCTGGGCTTGCCCACCCTGTAACGGGGGTCCCTTTGGTCTCATTACTAGGAAGAGCCATCCCAGGAAAGAGGTCAGCCTGAGAAACGGATTGCATCTGAGGTCTCTTTAAATAAGACGAGATGTTAAAAATAAGAAATTCCTGTTGAATTTCCTTTCTTTTCCAGATCTGCACCAAGTGTGTTCGCTGCAAGAGCTGTGGATCCACAACTCCAGGCAAAGGGTGGGACGCACAGTGGTCTCACGACTTCTCCCTGTGCCATGACTGTGCCAAACTCTTCGCTAAAGGTACCGCGGGGAAGCCAGTTTCGTCAGCTTTTAGAAAGTATATTTGGTGTTTTTTTGTTTTTTTTTTAAAGATTTTATTTATTTGACAGAGAGACACAGCGAGAGAGGGAGCACAAGCAGGGGGAGTGGGAGAGGGAGAAGCAGGCTTCCCGTGGAGCAGGGAGCCCGATGCAGGGCTCGATCCCAGGACTCTGGGATCATGACCTGAGCCAAAGGCAGACGCTTAACGACTGAGCCACCCAGGCGCCCCTATATTTGGTGCCTACAGGGTGAACTGGACACTCCAGTGGAATGAAGTAAAACGTTTTATACATCTTGTCAAGGGTTTACTAAGTTCCTGGTCTTACCCTTTCCTTTACACAGAGTATCACAGCAACTAAAATGTTTCGTTAGCTTATATGGGAAGAATTCAGGGGATTTTTGTAATAACTAACCACAAAGAAATGCTCTAAGCCAGTATTTCCCAAAGTGAGGTACACAGATGTTTGATTGTTTCAGAAATGATTCTAGGTGGTACTGAGTCAAACATTTTAATAGTTACAATAGAAAAAAATTATACCTAATACATTAAACTCATTTTACTGACTTTGGATAATAATGATACAAAGTTTACTATTGAAGTTATTTAAAGTAATCAAATCAATGTTAAATCTATTAAGTAAAGAATAATAGAGGGGGAGCGCTTGGGTGACTCAGTCAGTTGGGTAAGCGTCTGCCTTCGGCTGAGGTCATGATCTCAGGGTCCTGTGATTGAGCCTCGCATTGTGCTCCCCGCTCAGAGAGCCTGCTTCTCCCTCCCTCTGCCACTCCCCCTGCTTGTGCTCTCTCATTCTCTCTGTCAAATAAATAAATAAAATCTTAAAAAAAAAATAGAAGAAGAATAGAGGGGGTGCATGGATAAAGCAAATTGATGAAGGCTGTCCTTTGTGTTGAATTTTAGGAAGTGCTGCTCTGAGCTCTAACTTAAAGCACTAAGAATAGGGGCGCCTGGGTGGCTCAGTCGTTAAGCGTCTGCCTTCGGCTCAGGTCATGATCCCAGGGGCCTGGGATCGAGCCCCGCATCGGGCTCCCTGCTCCGCGGGAAGCCTGCTTCTCCCTCTCCCACTCCCCCTGCTTGTGTTCCCTCTCTCGCTGTGTCTCTCTCTGTCAAAAAATAAATAAAATCTTTAAAAAAAAAAAAAAAAAAACACTAAGAATAAGGAGAAAGTGTAAATTAAATGCTTTTTTACTTCCATATCGTCGCCTCCTTTTGAAAATATAAATCCCTTTGGAACGTGTAAGAGAACGTTCTCTCCTTTTCTACTGTGTTCTTCGTAAACTCTACCTCATGACCTTTAAAAATGAGTCTAAATAAAATCAGTGGCGTGTTCTAAGAGCTCAGAAAAATCTGGACACTTTACAGATGCGTGAGCATTGCATAGTAGGTCCTGCTGGCATCTGTGAGCAGTTCCAGAAGAGAGTTGGCACGTGGAAGTCAGGGCCTGAGAGGCGCTGGTGTGTGAGCCGGAGCGCTGCTGAAAAGTGTGCTTTGCTTTCAGGGAACTTCTGTCCTCTCTGTGATAAGTGTTATGACGACGATGACTACGAGAGTAAGATGATGCAGTGTGGGAAGTGTGATCGCTGGGTCCATTCCAAATGTGAGAATCTTTCAGGTACAGAAGGTTGGAGTCTTTTTATTACAGTTTCCTTCTTGCCTGGTACAGTTATAGCCCCCAAAGTAATCTGTAAGCGTAAAATTATGGCCGTGTTGTTGCTTGAAGTCTTCTGGAATTTCCATTTCTGGTCTAGAATAAGCACCTTTGTGTCAAGTTGTGCTCATTTATCGTGAACGTATCCCTTTAAAATATTTATTTGCTATTTTCTGTGCGTACCTTAACCTCTTGGTTCTCCAGTAACCAAATCCTGGGTGGCTAGCGTTAATAGTGTCCCTTCAGAGATCAATACGTGCTGGGTTCCTGGGGGACATTAGAGTCCTGCTCCTGTCCCCAGGGTCCAGCTTTGTAGTAAGTTCAGGGGAGTAGTGTCCTCCCTCTCTGCCACTCTTCAGAGCTCCTCAGCATTGTGGGGTTTTGTTTTTCTAGACGAGATGTATGAGATTCTGTCTAACCTGCCAGAAAGCGTGGCCTACACCTGTGTGAACTGCACTGAGCGGCATCCTGCAGAGTGGCGACTGGCCCTGGAAAAAGAGCTACAGATCTCTCTGAAGCAAGTTCTGACAGCTTTGCTCAACTCTCGGACCACCAGCCACTTGCTTCGCTACCGACAGGTAGGCCTTGAGAGTTTGTTTTAAGCGGTTTTCCCCAGCGAGGGAACGTTCGTTTGCTCCATTCTTCATTTAGTTTTGTAGAGTTATTTGCTTTGGCTTTCAACCATTAAGGAAATCTTTAGGACCAAGTGTAGGACCTTCTTTGGGGGCTTTCTTTGCTGTTATAATAAGAAATTTGGACTTTAGGGCGCCTGGGTGGCTCAGTCGTTAGGCGTCTGCCTTCGGCTCGGGTCATGATCCCAGGGTCCTGGGACTGAGCCCCGTATCGGGCTCCCCGCTCCGCAGGAGGCCTGCTTCTCCCTCTCCCACTCCCCCTGCTTGTGTTCCCTCTCTCGCTGTGTCTCTCTCTGTCAAATAAATAAATAAAATCTTTAAAAAAAAAAAAAGAAATTTGGACTTTATACTCTGGGGGGCGGCGGCGAAAGGCTTTACCCAAGAGTAACCCAATCAGAGTTGCTTTTTAAGGGAAAAAGAAAAAGATTCTGACTAAAGAGGGAGGAAGGATTGGAGAGGACTGAGGCTAGAGGCAGGAACAGTGGTCAGGAGGCAGTTGGAGTAATCTGGGTGAGAGGGAGAGTGGTGGCCTAATCTGACAGTCATATGGCTGTCACTGGGAAATCCCTAGGGCTCCTCAGGGCACAATTTGTAAACCACTACTTTTCGTCCATTGAAGTTGTGAACTGTACATCTAAAGAGTGGTCACTGGAAACACAATGTAAAATGTTGGAAGAACCGCACAGATAACTCGAACTCAGAGCTAGGCTGCTGCTTTTTCTCCTCATAGAGCTCCATTTTTTTTTAATAGGAAGATTTGCTATCTCTCTGTCCCTCAGAAGGAACTGGACAGTTTCTCTGTCTTCATACTCCGTTTGGAAGTTATCAAGCAAAGCTCTTAAGTTCACCTGGTCAAACTATTAGAGAACCGGCTCATTCTAACTTTCTTTTTGTATTATTTAAGAAATCTCTGATTATTTTCTTGTTCTTTAGGTTTTATAATATGAATCATTCAGTACCATCTTTATTAATTTTAGTAGAATTTGCACAGATGCCTCATTTTCAGTGTTAGATAAAAGAAACTATCTTTCCTGGAAACAGGCTGCCAAACCTCCAGACTTAAACCCTGAGACAGAGGAGAGTATACCTTCCCGCAGCTCCCCAGAAGGACCTGACCCACCTGTGCTTACTGAGGTCAGCAAACAGGAAGATCAACAGCCCTTAGATCTGGAAGGAGTCAAGAGGAAAATGGACCAAGGGAACTATACATCTGTGGTATGTCTCTACCTCAAACGCCAGTTTAGTGCCTTGGGGTCTTTAAGAGACAGGGCTGGGAGTAAGCACCAAGAGATGGCTTGTGTTATATTTAGAAATGTCTTGTGGATTTAAATACCTAAGAATATATGAGTTCTTTTAGCTCCGTGTTTCAGAAGATGGGAAGGTAGTGTCTCAAAATGATTTTTTTATTTGGCTGTCATCTGAGTTCTCTGAAAATTATTTTTTATTAAAACTGCTTATGGGGGCGCCTGGGTGGCTCAGTCGTTAAGCGTCTGCCTTCGGCTCAGGTCATGATCCCAGGGGCCTGGGATTGAGCCCTGCATCGGGCTCCCTGCCCTGCGGGAGGCCTGCTTCTCCCTCTCCCATGCCCCCCTGCTTGTGTTCCCTCTCTCGCTGTGTCTCTCTCTGTCAAATAAATAAATAAAATCTTAAAAAAAAAAAAAGAAAAAGCTGCACAGTTGTACATTTCCCCCTTAAACAAACAAACAGTTTATGGAGGGGCGCCTGGGTGGCTCAGTCGATTAAGCGTCTGCCTTCGGCTCAGGTCATGATCCCAGGGTCCTGGGATCGAGCACCATGTCAGGCTCCCTGCTCAGCAGGAGCCTGCTTCTCCCTCTCCCTCTGCTCTCCTGCTCCTGCTATCTCAAATAAATAAATAAAAATCTTAAAACAAAACAAAACACTAGTTTATGGAAAAATGTTAATGTGAAGTTCCTTGGTTTGCCCCTCTTGAAATCACGTCTAAATAATGTGTCTTTCTATATAGGATACTCATTTATAGATAGATGTCTTTTAAAGTTATGGTTTTAAGAATGTATGGGAATGATCATTTGTTATGGTCCATATTTGCTATTCAGTTGTTTATTTTAACCGAAATAAAAAATTATGGCCCTATTTGGGTAACTTACCGTGATACAGCCAATTTATTTGCATTCTTGCCTTATTAGCCTGGCTTCTCTTGACTGCCCCAAGTTAATTGTGAACTGAATTCCAGAGGCCTCCACTAAAGAGAAATTGCACTGCATTAAAATAGGGTGTCCATTTTCTGTTGGATCTCTGGGCTGGGTGATTTAGGAGGAAAGAGGAAGTGGTTTTGAGAGCACACTGTTTTATGAATAATTAATACTTTGTTTTTGTATACAGTTGGAGTTCAGTGATGATATCGTGAAGATCATTCAAGCAGCCATTAATTCAGATGGAGGGCAGCCAGAGATTAAAAAAGCCAACAGCATGGTCAAGTCCTTCTTTATTCGGGTGAATGATATTAATAGTTCATGTTTTTAATGCTTATCTATGGATAATTATCCATGAACAGAACGGATTTGTTCTCTTCTCCGTTTTGTTTTGCTATGTGTATAAAACATCTTTTGGTTTAACTCATTCCTCTGATTCTTTGGGAGGAAGTTGGTGGGGTCACCAAAGTGGATGGATCTTTCTCTTGGCCTGAAATCATCCTCATATTGACAGAGAAGCTAGTGTGAAGTTGTTGGTTTTTATGTGGTTTCCAAATGAATGTTCACATGCTTACATTTTGTTTGTTTGTTTTTCTGTTAGCAAATGGAACGTGTTTTTCCATGGTTCAGTGTCAAAAAGTCTAGGTTTTGGGAGCCAAATAAAGTATCGAGCAAGTAAGTAAATTCAGTGTTAACTTTTTTTTCCCCACCTCATCAGCTAGAAATCTGAGAGTTCTTATATTTCTAGATTAAGGGTTCTTCAGACTAGGTTTTAAGATTAAAAATTAATCACTTGAAATGCCTTTTCAGTGCCGATTTAGAGATAATACTTAATGTTTATTATAGCCTATTGCCCCCGTTTTTTTCTTTATATATTATGTTTTCTGCAACTTGGCTTAACTTGTGGCATATGTACAGTACCCGTGCTTCTATATGTAACTCAGTATTTGGACTTGCAGAAATTGGGTTCTGTGTTATTCGGTTCGAATTGTGCTCTCTATTGCTCTTGACTCTCCATATTTAACCTGAAATTTTTATTCCAGTGAATCCTTTTGATTCTTTGGGAAAGTTATCACATGCTTCCGGAAGTTTAACCAAGAGTCATATATCGAGAATATATATATTTTTAAATAATAAAGTCCTGTGTATTTAGACAGTTTCCAAATTCTGTGGCTTGTCCTTATATGCTGTGAATGGCTCATGCATGGGGCTGTGACCTGATGATATCAAGAATTTGATTATTTTGTATAGTTCCAGGTATATCGTAGGAGTTCAATAAATGCTTGTTGAATCAATTATTTTCAGCAGTGGGATGTTACCAAACGCAGTGCTTCCACCTTCACTTGACCATAATTATGCTCAGTGGCAGGAGCGAGAGGAAAACAGCCACACTGAGCAGCCTCCTCTAATGAAGAAAATCATTCCAGCTCCCAAACCTAAAGGGCCTGGAGAACCAGACTCTCCAACTCCTCTCCATCCTCCTACTCCACCAATTTTGAGTAAGGCACCAAATGAGTCATTATCCATTTCTCTCTAGATGCAAATGATTAACTTTGTGAACCTAAATTTAATATACTTGCATATTGGAAAGAAATTCTCAGGTCATCCTAATTTTTGCTTAGCTTGGCCTGGTAGCAAGAAATCGATATAAATACTCTAACAGATGGTGAGATAGCATAACTTTGAACACTTTTTGAAAGTGTTTATTTTATAAGCCACAGGCTATTTAAACCGAATTGGTTTTTTTCCTTCTGGAAATCAGACCTAGTATTGCCACTTTTAACTGGATATCTTTTGGGTTCCAAGGTACTGATAGGAGTCGCGAAGATAGTCCAGAACTGAACCCACCCCCAGGCATAGAAGATAATAGACAATGTGCATTGTGTTTGACCTATGGTGATGACAGTGCTAATGTAAGTACCTTGGCGAAAGGGGTCCTACTTAGCAGATGCTCATGTGAACTGTTGGTCCTTGGTGTCTAAATTCGATGACTGGCTGCCATTTATTTAATGAATGTTTGTCACCTAGCTTATGTCACTTGGGGTTTTTTTTCTATAACGGATTTAATTGATTTAAAAGATGATTTGCCTTGGGGCACCTGGGTGGCTCGGTCGGTTAAGCATCTGACTCTTGATCTCAGCTCAGGTCTTGATCTCTGGGTCGTGAGTTCAAGCCCCGCGTTGGGCTCCACATTGTGCATGGAGCCCACTTAAAATTTTTTTTAAAAAAAAGAGATGATTTATCTTAAATTAACCTGTTGACGTCTAATAGTTTTTTTTTTTTTTTTAAAGATTTTATTTATTTATTTGACAGAGAGAGACACAGCGAGAGAGGGAACACAAGCAGGGGGAGTGGGAGAGGGAGAAGCAGGCTTCCCTCTGAGCAAGAAGCCCGATGCGGGGCTCGATCCCAGGACCCTGGGATCATGACCTGAGCCGAAGGCAGACACTTAACGACTGAGCCACCCAGGCGCCCCGACGTCTAATAGTTTTTATAGGAGATTTCTCAATAAGATTTTATGAAAGTCAATAAAATATATATAAGTTTGCATATTAAAGGCTTGTGTGTAATGGAGAAGGGCAGAATGGTTAAGATCCCCAGTTCTGGCAGGCTGCCTGTATTCATCTCCATGCTCTGCTGCCTACTTGTTGACCTTGGCGAGGAGCTTAACCTCTCTGACTCTGTTTCATCTTTAAAATGAGGATAATAATAATACTTAACCTCAGAACGGTTATGAGGATTAAAGGAAATAATGTTTATAAAGCTTTATTTAGTGCTGGGCACAAAGTAAGCTTACAGTAAAAAAAGGTTTTGTAATGCAAGCTGAGAGAACTGGCTTTGAAATATGGTTGTAAAGAAGTCCACGCACACTTTTATAAACTTACCACATACTGCTTATGTTTTGATTCCCTGTGTTTATAAAACATTTCCCGTCTATGGATTCTAGAAAGGTGAGAAGTGGAAACAGAGGAACATTGAGAAATGAGTTTTGATTTTTGTTTGCATCCCCAAGTTAAAGAATTATTATTGATGTTATCTTGACTGAGGTAAAGCTAATACCAAGGAAAACCTTCTTTGACATTATATTCTTTAAAGAAAAAAGAAATCTCTTGATTTCTTAGGATGCTGGCCGTTTGCTTTACATTGGCCAAAATGAGTGGACACATGTAAATTGCGCTTTGTGGTCAGCAGAAGTGTTTGAAGACGATGATGGATCACTAAAGAATGTGCACATGGCTGTGATCAGGGGCAAGCAGCTGGTAAGACCCTGTGTAAATGTTATGGAAAAGATTTCCCCTCAGTTTCCAGATGTTCTCTCTGTGGCTTCATGCTACTTCATTGAGGTTTTCACAGTGCCTTCAGGATGGGTAGCCAGCAACAGATATTGGTGTGTACTGTAGGCAGGTTGCTACTCTGACCCCTGGGGGATGGTTCAAAGGAAATTGAGGACAAAGTATTATCTAGTTTGGGAGATGATCTGAATGTGCAAGAAACGTGTTAATTAATTAAGTGATTTAGACAAAATGATCTCAGAGGTCCCAGTTGAATCACCACTCTATGATTCCATAGGAAAAACCCCCATAAATACACACACGAAGAGGGGATGTGGGAAATGATCAGTAGAAGCTGAGAGTAGTCAGAAAAGGCCACGGAGGAGTAAAATTTTAAAAGCTATATTGAAAGGAAGGAAGCAGATGAAGGATTATCAGAAAGAAAGCGAGCGAGAGAGAAACAAACAAACAAAAAGCCCATGTAATTTGTGGGGAGAGCACAAACAAAAAGTCTTCTGTGGAAAGAGGAGCCCAGACTGTGACCTCGATAGAATAAAGTGGTGACATACAGGCTAGTTGAAGGAAATCTTTGAATCATGCGATAAATTTAATCTGTTAAGTCTAGTAACTAGAGAACCCTTGTGTTTCTGACGGGTATAATCTTTCTAGAACTGAGTTCTTTTGGATATGGTAGCTTTCTAGTAAGATGATGTTTTTAGTATCAATCTTCGAAGTTTTATCTTCTCTAAATCAATCGTGCATCCTAGGAACAAAACTGTGTTTTGGTTTAAGTTCTAAATCAAAGTGTAATATTTACGTTTAATAGTTACAGGGCCCCAGGGACAGTGGGAGAGAGAGGACCTGGAGAGGAGGCTTTAGGGTTCATATCAGTTCTCTGTAATTCAGCTGATTACCAATAAAAAAAAAAGGCCTTGTAGGAAACCCAGAATGGGGTAATTCTGTAGAGAAGAAAAATGGCTTAAAACATCTGAAAGTCTGACTTAGGCCTCTGTTCTCTCTGGATGGTTAGAGATGTGAGTTCTGCCAAAAGCCAGGAGCCACTGTGGGCTGCTGCCTTACCTCCTGCACCAGCAACTATCACTTCATGTGTTCTCGCGCCAAGAACTGTGTCTTTCTGGATGATAAGAAAGTGTATTGCCAACGCCATCGGGATCTGATCAAAGGCGAGGTGAGAGCTTCCGTTGCTTTTCCGAATTCTATAGGACTACAGGGAAGATAGGCTGAAACAGGAAGATGGTAAGCTTTGTTTTACCTTCCTACTGTGTGTTCCTAGAATCACCTTCTTAGAAACACAGCGGTCCTCCTGTGATACAGCAGGGTGATTCTGAGATACGCTCTGTACTTGACCTCCGAGAGAGTCAGTATCATGCGTACAATGTGTAAAGGGACAGCCTGTTGTTAACAGCTGGGTTTTCGTTTCAGGTGGTTCCTGAGAATGGATTTGAAGTTTTTAGAAGAGTGTTTGTGGACTTTGAAGGAATCAGCTTGAGAAGAAAGTTTCTCAATGGCTTGGAACCAGAAAATATCCACATGATGATTGGTATGACATGGGCTTCTATTGTGGGGGAAGGCTCAATGTATCGCTGGGGGACTTGCTGGTCTTTGGGTATAAAGTGAGCCTTCTCCCTACCTTCTCTAATCAGTTCTTCTTTCCTTGGTCAGGCTCCATGACAATTGACTGCTTAGGAATTCTGAATGATCTCTCCGACTGTGAAGATAAGCTTTTTCCTATTGGATATCAGTAAGTAGCTCTGTAGAGCTAAGACTCCAGCCGCCACAGTTTGAGCACCCTGAGCAAGGAGCAGGTCTTTGAATGGAGAGCCATACTTGTTAGCTGCTTTTAATTGCTACCGAAAATTAACAACTTTTGTTGCTACTTTTTGTAGATTAGGACTAAAGTATCCTTTTATGTCCACTAAATCCAGTTATAGAAGGAAAGCATTATTGGCATACTTTCAGAATCATTTCCAAATAAAACCTAAATTAAAAAAAACAAAACAAACAAACAAAAAAACGCAAGGTCAGTCTCTTAAGATTCCTCTGAGTTCCATCTACCTGCATTCAAAAGTCCAGATTATTGTAGTGGATCAAACATCTCATGCCCCTGTCCTCAATCTAAAAATACAAACCCCCACAATAATAATCATATTGTCCAGTGAACATTTATCCTCTTTCCTATGTGAAGCAAATGGCTTAAACTTCTAGCATGCTGACAGTATAAATTTAAAGCTCCCTTTCGGTCTCTCCCGTTTTGGAGTCTCATTTCGCTGTCTGTGCTCCAGTTTATTCTGCGTTCCAGTTCTGGCGACAGTCTGTACATTTAGCTGCAGCTCCGTGTATAAGCCATGCTCCGTCAGCATCCAGCAGATTGGAAGCAGTTACACTTCCCTCGTCTTAATGGGGCTTTTCTCCCACAGGGGACACTTCAGGTTTGCTCTTTCCTCACTGTGTACACCTTGGGGGGGACAGGCGTCCCTTCCTGAAGGCCAATAACTATTTCTTGTAGTAGATGTTAGTATTTTCCTTTCTCTGCATTTTAGGATATTTTACTATTTTTGTCTCCTGCTTACACTACAATAAAAAAAGATTTGATGCTATTTTCTGAGAGGCTAGGAAAAACCAAGAACTTCAAAAAGCCTGGAACACCCTAGCCAGGGGGATCTATAATAAGAATCCGTGAAGTCAAGCTGAATTCTGTAAATCAAGGAGAGCAGGGAAGCTAGGATGAGAAGACGCTTTGACAAATGTTCGTCTCCACTTCTGTGCTCTCACTCACGGGGATTTGTGTGGATCTGTTCCCCAGGTGTTCCAGGGTCTACTGGAGCACCACGGACGCGCGCAAGCGCTGTGTGTATACGTGCAAGATCGTGGAATGCCGTCCTCCAGTTGTAGAGCCGGATATCAACAGCACTGTGGAGCACGATGAAAACAGGACCATCGCCCACAGTCCCACATCTTTTGCAGGTGAGTCTGTAATCAGGGTGGGACTCGAATTAGATTGGGGGAGTACTGTGATTGAAGGTGGGGAAAGTCGTCTCTCTGGGAGGTCTCATTTGTTTCTGTTTTGATCTTTACCTAATAGCTTGCTTGGTGTTGGTTCATTTGTTTGATATTTTAATTGGACCTTTTTTAAAAGTAAGAGTTTTTCTTCCCTACCACAGAAATTGCATCTAAAGAAAGTCAAAACACAGCTGAAATTGTAAGTCCTCCCTCACCAGACCGACCTCATTCGCAAACCTCCGGCTCCTGTTTTTATCACGTCATCTCAAAGGTCCCTAGGATTCGCACACCTAGTTATTCTCCAACACAGAGATCCCCTGGCTGTCGGCCGTTGCCTTCTGCAGGTAAAGGACCTACCTCATTGACTAACTTGACCCAAAAAGGTCAGCTCAGAGATGAGCTTGTGATTCTTTCAGGCCACTCTATCTTAGTGGCTTTTGCTCATTGAGTCTTGATTTGCAGTTTTCAGTTATAAGCCATTGCCAAGTCATTGAAAGCAATGGCCACCACACATTCGTTCTCTCTGTAATAGACTTTATTACTTTTTCTCTCTTGTTCAGGAAGTCCTACCCCAACCACTCATGAAATAGTCACGGTGGGTGACCCTTTACTCTCCTCTGGACTCCGAAGCATTGGCTCCCGGCGTCACAGCACTTCTTCCTTGTCACCCCAGCGGTCTAAACTCCGGATCATGTCTCCAATGAGAACTGGGGGTACTTACTCCAGGAATAGTGTTTCCTCAGTCTCTACCATCGGGACTGCCACAGATCTTGAGTCAAGTGCCAAAGCAGTTGATCATGTCTTAGGACCACTGAATTCAAATACTAATTTAGGGCAAAACACTTCCACCTCTTCAAATTTGCAAAGGACAGTGGTTACTATGGGCACTAAAACCAGCCACTTGGATGGGTCTTCCTCTTCCGAAATGAAGCATTCCAGTGCTTCAGACTTGGCATCCAAGGGCTCCTCTTTGAAGGGAGAGAAGACCAAAGTGCCAAGTTCCAAGAGTTCGGAGGGGTCTGCACATACCGTGGCTTATCCTGGCATTCCCAAACTGGCTGCTCAGGTTCATAACACAACACCTGGAGAATTAAATGCTAGCAAGATCGGCACTTTCGCTGAACTCTCTTCAGGGCCGTTTTCTTCTAAAGAGGCCCTCTCCTTCCCCCCACTCCATCTGAGAGGGCAGAGGAATGATCGGGACCAACACACAGATTCTAACCAATCGGTAAACCCCCCTCCCGATGAAGACGCGGGAGTCAGAACCTTGAAGCTATCTGGAGTGAGCAATAGATCATCCATCATCAATGAACACGTGGGATCTAGTTCCAGAGACCGGAGACAGAAAGGGAAAAAGTCTTGTAAAGAAACTTTCAAAGAAAAACATTCCAGTAAATCTTTTTTGGAACCTGGTCAGGTGTCAACTGGTGAGGAAGGAAACCTAAAGCCGGAGTTTGTGGACGAGGTTTTGACTCCTGAGTTTATGGGGCAACGACCGTGTAATAATGTTTCTTCTGATAAGATTGGAGACAAAGTCCTCTCTATTCCGGGAGTCCCCAAAGCTCCATCCATGCAAGTAGAAGGGTCTGCCAAGGAATTACAGACACCCCGGAAACGCACGGTCAAAGTAACACTGACACCTCTCAAAATGGAAAGTGAGGGCCAGTCCAAGAATACCCTGAAGGAAGGTAGCCCCGTTTCCCCTTTGCAAATAGAGTCCGCATCTCCTCCCACAGAACCAGTTGCAGCCTCCGAAAGTCCAGGAGATGGTCCAGTGGCCCAGCCAAGCCCCAATGATACCTCATCCCAGGATCCTCAGAGTAACAACTATCAGAATCTTCCGGTACAGGACAGAAACCTGATGCTTCCAGATGGTCCCAAACCTCAGGAGGATGGCTCTTTCAAGAGGAGATATCCCCGTCGCAGTGCCCGGGCACGCTCGAACATGTTCTTTGGGCTCACCCCGCTCTATGGAGTGAGATCCTACGGTGAAGAAGACATTCCATTCTACAGCAGCTCCACAGGCAAGAAACGGGGCAAGAGATCAGCTGAAGGACAGGTGGATGGGGCCGACGACCTGAGCACCTCAGATGAAGATGACCTATACTATTATAATTTCACCAGAACAGTGATTTCCTCAGGTGGAGACGAGCGGCTGGCATCCCATAATTTATTTCGGGAGGAGGAGCAGTGTGACCTTCCCAAAATCTCACAGCTGGATGGTGTCGATGATGGCACGGAGAGCGATACTAGCGTCACCGCCACCACGAGGAAGAGCAGCCAGATTCCAAAAAGAAACGGGAAAGAAAACGGAACAGAGAACTTGAAGATCGAGCGACCCGAAGATGCCGGGGAGAAAGAACATGTCATTAAGAGTTCCGTTGGCCACAAAAACGAGCCAAAGATGGATAACTGCCACTCCGTAAGCAGAGTGAAAACACAGGGACAGGACTCCTTGGAGGCGCAGCTCAGCTCATTGGAGTCCAGCCGCCGGGTCCACACGAGCACCCCGTCGGACAAGAACCTCCTGGACACCTACAATACCGAGCTCCTCAAGTCGGACTCGGATAACAACAACAGTGACGACTGTGGGAATATCCTGCCCTCGGACATTATGGACTTTGTACTGAAGAATACTCCTTCCATGCAGGCTTTGGGCGAGAGCCCAGAGTCCTCTTCGTCGGAACTCCTGAATCTGGGTGAAGGTTTGGGTCTCGACAGTAATCGGGAAAAGGACATGGGTCTTTTCGAGGTCTTTTCTCAGCAGTTGCCGACGGCGGAACCCGTGGACAGTAGCGTCTCCTCCTCTATCTCGGCAGAGGAGCAGTTTGAGCTGCCTCTGGAGCTGCCGTCCGACCTGTCTGTCCTGACCACGCGGAGTCCCACCGTCCCTAGCCAGAATGCCAGTCGACTGGCTGTAATCTCTGACTCAGGAGAGAAGAGAGTGACCATCACCGAGAAGTCTGTGG
The DNA here is from genome assembly GCF_004348235.1 of Phoca vitulina. NCBI lineage: Eukaryota > Metazoa > Chordata > Mammalia > Carnivora > Phocidae > Phoca > Phoca vitulina. Next base: position 14,511,882 of record NW_022589741.1, read on the forward strand.
CCTCCTCTGAAGGCGACTCGGCACTGCTGAGTCCAGGAGTGGATCCCACCCCCGAAGGCCACATGACTCCAGATCATTTTATTCAAGGACACATGGACGCAGACCACATCTCCAGCCCTCCTTGTGGTTCGGTGGAGCAAGGGCATGGCAACAATCAGGATTTAACTAGAAACAGTAGCACCCCCGGCCTGCAGGTACCTGTTTCCCCTACTGTTCCTATCCAGAACCAGAAATATGTGCCCAATTCTACTGAGAGTCCTGGCCCATCTCAGATTTCTAATGCAGCTGTCCAGACCACTCCACCCCACCTGAAACCAGCCACTGAGAAACTCATTGTGGTTAACCAGAACATGCAGCCACTTTATGTTCTCCAAACTCTTCCAAATGGAGTGACCCAAAAAATCCAATTGACCTCTTCTGTTAGTTCTACACCCAATGTGATGGAGACAAATACTTCAGTATTGGGGCCCATGGGAAGTGGTCTCACCCTAGCCACGGGACTAAATCCAAGCTTGCCAACGTCTCCATCTCTGTTCCCTCCTGCTAGCAAAGGATTGCTCCCCATGCCTCATCACCAGCACTTACATTCTTTCCCTGCAGCTGCTCAAAGTAGTTTCCCACCTAACATCAGCAGTCCTCCTTCAGGCCTACTTATTGGGGTTCAGCCTCCTCCAGATCCCCAACTTTTGGTTTCAGAAGCCAGCCAGAGGACAGACCTCAGTACCACAGTAGCCACTCCACCCTCTGCACTCAAGAAAAGACCCATATCTCGTCTACAGACCCGAAAGAATAAAAAACTCGCTCCCTCTAGCACCCCTTCAACCATTGCCCCTTCCGATGTGGTCTCTAACATGACCCTGATTAACTTCACACCCTCCCAGCTGCCAAACCATCCCAATCTGTTAGATCTGGGGTCACTTAATACGTCATCTCACCGAACTGTCCCCAACATCATAAAAAGGTCTAAATCTGGCATCATGTATTTTGAACAGGCACCCCTGTTACCCCAGAGTGTGGGCGGCACAGCGTCCGCGGCGGCGGGCGCGTCCACCGTAAGCCAGGATACTGGCCACCTCACCGCGGGGCCTGGGTCCGGCCTGGCGTCCGGTGCCTCCGTCTTGAATGTTGTGTCCATGCAGACCACAACCGCCCCTGCAAGTAGCACGTCCGTTCCGGGACATGTTGCGTTAACCAACCCCAGGTTGCTCAGTGCCCCGGATATTGGCTCAATCAGCAACCTTTTAATCAAAGCTAGCCAGCAGAGCCTGGGGATGCAGGACCAGCCCGTGGCTCTACCGCCCAGCGCGGGAATGTTTCCACAACTGGGGGCAGCGGCGTCTAGCATCTGCGTGCTCCCCTCTGCTCAGACTGCGGGCGTCGCAGCCGCCTCTCCTTCTGGGGAAGCGGAAGAACACTATCAGCTTCAGCGCGTGAACCAGCTCCTTGCCAGCAAAACTGGGATTCTCCCGTCCCAGCGCGAACTTGATTCTGCTGCAGGGACCCAGGGATCCAACTTCACCCAGACAGGAGATGCTCCTAATAGCATGGGGCTAGAGCAGAATAAGGCTTTATCCTCAGCTATGCAAGCCAGCCCGGCCTCTCCCGGGGGCTCTCCATCCTCTGGACAGCCCTCAGCAAGCCCCGCGGTGCCGGCTCCCACTAAACCCAAACCAAAAATCAAACGGTTTCAGCTGCCTTTGGACAAAGGGAATGGCAAGAAGCACAAAGTTTCCCATTTGCGGACCAGTTCTTCTGAAGCACACATTCCAGACCAAGAAGCCAGCACGACATCCCTGACCTCAGTCACAGGGTGAGAGATCGAAATATTAGCTACTCTGGGTAGGTGGGATTGTTTTTGCTCTGGGTGAGAGACTGTTGAAGTGGCAGTTTTCCTGGGAAGGACACTCTTCTCTCCACGTTGCATTACTCGGGGCTGTTCTGGGTTTTGACTTTTTTTTTTTTTTCCCTCACAGTGGTGATTTATAGAGCAAAATTTAGTGCCATCCGTGGGCAGTTTGTCTCTTGGATAGAACCACATCTCTAATTACGCTTTGTCTTTGGTTTTTTTTTTTTAAAGATTTTATTTATTTATTTGACAGAAAGAGACACAGTGAGAGAGGGAACACAAGCAGGGGGAGTGAGAGAGAGAGAAGCAGGCTTCCCGCTGAGCAGGGAGCCCGATGTGGGGCTCGATCCCAGGACCCTGGGATCATGACCTGAGCCGAAGGCAGATGCTTAACAACTGAGCCACCCAGGCGCCCCTGTCTTTGGGGTTTTTTTGGTGGGAGGGGTTGTGGGGGGTTTTTGTTGTTTTTTATGGAGGGTGGGGACGGGCAGAGGGAGAGAGAGAATCCCAAGCAGGCTCCATGCCCAGAGCGGAGCCCAATGCGGTGCTCAATCTCAGAACCCTTGATCATAACCTGAGCCGAAATCAAGAGTCGGACTCTTAACCGACTGAGCCACCCAGGCCCCCCTTTGCTCTGATTTAAAACGATGCTGCTGTTTGCTCTTGGGTTTGTTGCTTTTGGGTTTTGTTGTTGTTGTTGTTTGGGGATTTTTTTGCTGAGTCTTAGGCTACTGAGGGATGATGATTATTCCTGTCTGGTGGGCAAAGCCACCTGTTATAGATCCTCATGAAGTCCTTTTTGAAAGCATGGGGTGTAACATGCATTGAGTACACAGGTGAAATTTTACATATGTGTGCACCCATGTAGCCACCATTCTGATCAAGATAGAGAACATTCCTAGTGTTGCAGAAGGCTCCTCGTGCCTTCTCTTAGTCAGGATGCCTTCAAGGTAACCCCTGGCTAACTTGTTAGAGGCACAGAGTAGTTTTCCCAGCTCATAAATTTTATCAGATCCTGATAAGAGTCATTTCTTTAGACTGACCTCCACATTCAGTACCTATTTACTGGTGGTTTTTCTTGAAAAGATCCAATGATTCTGTTCCAGGACTCCAGGAGCAGAGGCTGAGCAGCAGGACACAGCTAATGTGGAACAGTCAAAGGAGTGTGGGCAGCCCACAGGGTAAATACGAAGATCGTTTGTCTAAGGTTAAGCCCTCCGTTTTGTCCACCTCATTTAAAAAATAATTCTTCCTCATTTGTATTGTTCTTGGTACCAAAGTTTTTTTTTTTAATGGAAGTAATACATACTTACAATTTTTTTAATGCATAATTACTTAAATAATAGATAAGTGGTTCCATGTTCGTCCTGCCTACCCTCCTCCCTTCTGTTCCCTAGTAATAACCATCACTAATAATGTGTTTCCATCCATGTACACGTTTCTATACAAATACAGATACACACAGTGTGTATATGAATATATATATACCTTTTTTACATAAAATGAATAATGCTATCATTACTGTTCTGTACTTGGATTTTTTTTTTTTTTACTTATTTAAACAGCCCCTTATTGATATGCATTTGGGTTGTTGCCAAGATATATTTAATTTTCAAAAATGAAAATTGGTTATGGTTTACTGGCTCCTGCAGCTTGCTTTTGTTTTTAGTTAAATCAGTTAATTTACTTAAGTAACTCCAGAACTGCTTCTAACAAGTGTCCTTTCATTTTTTTCTAATACCGAGGGTATGAGAAAAATTTCAAGGACATAATCTACAAACTACAAAAGCCCAAACTTAATGTCAATATTTAGGAAAGAATCTCGTAAAAGAGAGTTTTATGTTACGTACCATACAGTAGTGTGGTGGTGTTTATCCAACAGGTTATGTACAAGACACCCCATGGTCTACTTCTAGTAGTTTATGTAATTGATACAGTGGTATGGCCGGCGTGGACAGTTTTTATCTTTGAAGAGTAGCTGTTGTTACGTCTCACACTGGGTTTTCTTCTCATTTAGGCAAGTTCTTCCTGAGATTCAGGCAACACAAAATCCAGCAAATGAGCAAGAAAGTACAGGTATGTGGGTGGGTAACAGGTTAGAATTAGAACTTCGAAGTCAAAAGTACTATAAAAATTGCCTGCATTATCTACAAATTTTCTAAATTAAAAAGTTTAAGCTCCGAAGAAGTTAAGTGATTGGCCAAAGGTGTAGACTAACCAGGGCATCTATTCCCTGGTCCGGTGCCCTTCCACTATAGAGTCCGGGACATCTGTCCATTGTTCTGCTCTACTTGCTTTAACAACAGTGTGGTCTTCATAGCTAGTGGTTACCTGACCCCATCCCTTAGTTGTCACTGAAGAAAAACCATGTATCTGGTCACAACCACAGATTTATCTCCATAGCACTTTCCATCTGTACTACTGAATTTGATCATTAAGAACTGGCCACTTCAAGATTAGAGAGATCTGGATATAAGGTTTGCCCATTTCCATCGAAGGAACTTCCCAGAAGAGAGGAAGATAGAGAAAATGCTCAGGCATAACATTTGGGCTGTAATCACATTCTGTTGGTTGGCTCATTCCTCAAGAGGACAGAGGCACCTCTTTCTGTCAGAATGCAGAGCAAGGTGGTGGCAGACTCTGGAGCCAAATGGGTTGAAATCTCAGCTTACCACTTACTAATTATGTGAACTTGGGCTAGTTACTTACCATCTCTCTGTCTCAGGTTTCTCACCTTTGAAGTGTACATAATAATAACACCTCCCTGGGTCATTGTGAGGTTTATCTGAATTAATCTACAGGAAGTTCCTAGAAGAGTGCCTCGTGTATAGTGCTTCATTCATATTAATCATTATTATTTTTTAGCTTTGACCTTATTGAGGGCAATTGCTTATTGAAAAACTATCAAATTCTCATACCAGAAACTACCACAGAGACAGCATGACTTCAGGTAAAACAAAACAAAAAAACCTAGTTTTAGTCACTTTCCAGCTATGACCCAGGGCAAGTTGCTCCACATCTTTGAGTCTTGGTTTTGTTATCTGTAAATGGGAGTAATCATACCAACTGTGAAATGTTGGTAGGCTTGAAGATAATGTATCAGTGCTCAGTTTGGCCCCTATTTTCTCCCTCGTAGAACCTAAAACAGTGGAAGAAGAAGAAAGTAATTTCAGCTCTCCACTGATGCTTTGGCTCCAGCAAGAACAGAAGAGGAAAGAAAGCATTGCTGAGAAAAAGCCCAAGAAAGGACTTGTTTTTGAAATTTCAAGTGATGATGGCTTCCAGATCTGTGCAGAAAGTATTGAAGGTGAGTGGATTAAATGAGGCCCCCGGCTGGCTCAGTCGGGTGGTGCTTCTGACTCTGGGTCTCAGGGTCATGAGCTCAAGCCCCACGTTCAGTGTAGAGATTACTTTAAAAAAAAAAAAAAATGTGGTTGGCTCACCAGTGCAAGCTCTGTCTCAGCCAGCTCCACACTGACTTGTGTTAGTACTGTTGATGTGGGCAGTTCGTGTGCTTGGTGTTGCGGAAGATACTTGACACCATTATCCGTCTAACTCGTCCTTAAGAAGTTGGTGTTATTGGAGTAATAGTCCATAACGTAGCAGAGCACGTGAGACGTCTTCTCTCTCCGGTCGTGTTTTCTACCACTTCCCTGTGTACCTCAGATGCCATTCTCTCTCACCCCTGTGCCTTCACCCAATTCTTCCCTCTGCCCAGAATGTTCTTTTACCCTGGCTTATCTGGTGAACTCTACCTTGTCCTTCAGGGTTCAGCCTGGAAAGTCTTCCCTGACCTTCTGAGGCAGATAAGCACTCCCATTCCCTCCTTTCTGCTCCTTTTAGAATCCTAAATGCTTTTCTTATAGCTTAAATTTTGTTTTTATAAAGTCTGTTTACTTTTTTACGTCTTACTCAACAGGGAACTTCCTAGAAAGGCTGGCATTTTATTTTCTCGCTCCTCTTTGTATCCCAAGCATAGAGGTGTTCATTAGCTACTGAAGGACTAGTGAATGTTATCTAGGCAGTGAATAATAAAGGAGTTTGAAGGAAAGATCCCTGGGGCTGAGTTAGGGTTGTCGAACCCAGGAAGAATGGTAGAATAGAAGAGTCCCTTAAAGGAGATGATAGAATTTGGGTTAGGAAAAGAGGAATGAGAAAGGCTTTCTAAAAAGGGACATCAGCAAAGTTAGGATTGCACGTGGTGGGTTTAGAGTGCCCTCAGGTGGGAGAGGATGTTGAAATCCCAGTCAGGTACTAGTGAGAGAGAAAACTGCAAAGGTGGATTGGGCACTGGTTTTGGAAGGGCCTTCAGTGCCAAACCATGAGGCCTTTGAAAATCTGGGGACATGGAATAAAAGCAGAATTTCAAGAAGCTTACCGGGGTAGCTCCCTTTAAGGTGGACTAAATTGGAGACATGAGGTGGCAAGAGCTCACTAATGAGGGCATCGCTACAGCGGAGATGTCAGGTCATAAAGCCCGTTCCCAGCAGGAAAGAACAGACACTCTTCAGGACTGCTTGAATATGGAGAGTAGAGGAGTCCATTGTGACTCTGAAGATTCAGGCCTGGATCACTGAAAAAAAAAAAAGATACGTAAAAAAGAAAAGATACATAAGGAGAACAGAAAGACTACGTTGAGTGTATGAGTTCCACGTACAACACACTGAGTGTGAAGTGGTGGTAATGAGCCCCACAGACAGTAGGAGATCCTAGAATCTTAAGTTGGAGCTGGAAGGGATTGTAGAGGTTTTCTAGTCACACCCCCTTAGTTTTACAGAACAGAGGTTTAAGGTCTCCCCGTAGTCTGGGTTAAATCGTTAACGCTAGTATTGTTTTGTTTAGAGGCATAGGGCGTAGAAGTGATATCCAGCATTCAGGTTTGGGACCCAGACTACCATCAAAGGATGTGAATGCTTTGGGGATTCAGGGGTCATTTTCAGAAGGCGTGAGCCTCCTGTCTAACTGTTGGATAATGCACCTTCTCGGCCGCTTTCTTATGCACGGAACTCATCGAAACTAAGAAAACAACAAAAAGCCATTTTAGCAGGGTGTTTTCACCCTGTAAGGATTCTAAGCTCAATGCTTTTGCTTGCCACTGGTGTTACAGATAATTGATGGAATATTTTATTTCCTCACAGATGCCTGGAAGTCGCTGACAGATAAAGTCCAGGAAGCCCGGTCAAATGCCCGCCTCAAGCAGCTCTCGTTTGCAGGTAACGACCACAAGGGGTGATTGTACTCCCGTCTCAGAGTATTCTGGTCTAAAGCTATAGAGTTGATTCTACAAAAGCATCAACCTTTTTTTAAAATAATTTTTCACAACTTCGTTGAGATGTAATTCTTATACAGTTAACCCATTTAAAACATACAGTTCAGTGGTTTTTAGTCTACTGACAGAGTTGTGCAACCATCACTATTGTATAATTCCAGAACATTTTCATCATCCCTCCAAGAAACCCCATACTCATTAGCAGTCATTCCTCAGCCCCAGTGCCTGGCCACCATTAAACAACTTTCTGTCTCCAGGGATTTATATGGACTCATACGATGTATGGCCTTCTGTGACTGGATTCTTTAGCATAATGCTTTCAGGCTTCCTATCTGCTGTAATATTGCATTGGGACTTTATTCTTTTCTTTTTTTTCTAAGCAGATGAATTTCTTTATTGAGGTAAAATGTATATAACATAAAATTTACCATCCTAACCATTTTTAAGTGTACAGTTCAGGGGTGTTAAATGCATTCACATTGCTGAGCAACCATCCATCCATCCCATAACTCATTTTTTCTCTTGTAAAACTGAAGTTCCCCATTCTCTCCAGACCCTGGCAACCACCGTTATTCTTTCTGTCTTTACTATTCTGATCACTTTCAGTACCTCATGTAAGTGGAATTATGTAAGTGGGACTGGCTCATCTCACTGAGCATAATGTCTTCGAGGTTCATCCATGTTGTAGCATATTGCAAAATGTCCTTCCTTTTTTTTTTTTTTTTTTTTTTTTTTAAAATTTTTTTTTTTTTTTTTTGAGAGAGAGAGAATGAGAGACAGAGAGCATGAGAGGGAGGAGGGTCAGAGGGAGAAGCAGACTCCCTGACGAGCAGGGAGCCCGATGTGGGACTCGATCCCGGGACTCCAGGATCATGACCTGAGCCGAAGGCAGTCGCTTAACCAACTGAGCCACCCAGGCGCCCCAGCAAAATGTCCTTCCTTTTTAAGGCTGAATAGTATCCCATTGTTTTTATATGCCACAGTTTGCTTATTGATCGATCCATCAGTGGGTACCTGGGTTGCGTCCACGTTTTAGCTATTGTGAGTAATTCTCCTGTGAGTGTGAGCGTACACATAGCTCTTCAAGACCCTACTTTCCATTTCTGGGGGGCAGATGCCCAGAAGTGGAATTGCTCGATCATGCAGGAATTCCTTTTTTTTTTTTAAATAGTAATTCCATCTTTAATTTTTTTTTTTTTTTTTGAGGAATTGCCATACTGTTTTCCACAGTGGCTGTACCATTTTACATCCCACTAGCAGTGCCCTAGGGTTCCAATTTCTCCACATCCCCTGCTTTTTTGATAGAAGCCCTCCAAACGGGTATGAGACGGTATCTCATTATAGTTTTAATTTACCTTTCCCTAATGATTCATGACATTGAGCATCTTTCCATGTGCTCACTGGTCATTCGTAGATCGTTTTTGGAAAAATGTCTATTCAAGGCCTTTGCCTGTTTCTTAATCAGGCTTTGTTGTTGTTATGGTTGAGTTTTAGGCGTTCTCTCTATATATTCTGGATATTAATCAGAGAGATGATTTGCAAATGTTTTTCCCCATTCTGTGGGCTGCCTTTTAACTTTGGATAGTATCTTTTTTTTTTTTCTGATTGGTGAAGGAAATATTTAGGAGGCAAGAAAGTATAATTTAGTTTTTGGTTTTTTGTTTTTTTTTTTAAGATTGTATTTATTTATTTGACAGAGAGAAAGAGTTCAAGCAGGGGGAGAAGCAGACTCCCCACTGAGCAGAGAGCCCGATGCGGGGCTCGATCCCGGGACCCTGGGATCATGACCTGAGCCAAAGGCAGATGCTTAACGGACTGAGCCACCCAGGCGTCCCTGTTTTTTAAAAAATATTTTATTTATTTATGTGACAGAGAGAGCACACAAGAGAAGGGAGGGGGAGAGGGAGAGGGAGAGAGAATCTCAAGAGGACTTCACGCTGAGAATGGAGCCGGATGTGGGGCTCGATACCACGACCCTGAGATCATGACCTGAGCCGACATCAAGAGTTGGACGCTTAACCAACTGAGCCATTCAGGCACCCCAAGAAAGGATAGTTGTACATGGCCTCTCCCAGTAGTCACTTTGAACTGATTATTGATAATATGTGTAAAATCCTGCCCCTGGAGTAAGCCCGTGTCCTAAACTCTGTGTTCTCGGCCTCACACTGAGTAGCCGTCCCCCCCCCCTTGTTTTTGCCAACGGGACAGAAATTCCTTTGATTTATCCATGTCCTTTACTGCCACATGGAATGGTGGTAAGAAACCATGAGCTCTGGAGGCAGAAAAAAACAGTACAAACTACATTTCTGCCCCTTTGTGATCAGTATTATATTGAGTGCAAGCTAATTGACTTCTCTGAGTCTCAATCTCCTTATCTAAAAAGGAATATAGGGGCGCCTGGGTGGCTCAGTTGGTTAAGCGACTGCCTTCGGCTCAGGTCATGATCCTGGAGTCCCGGGATCGAGTCCCGCATCGGGCTCCCTGCTCGGCAGGGAGTCTGCTTCTCCCTCTGACCCTCCTCCCTCTCATGCTCTCTGTCTCTCATTCTCTCTTTCGCAAATAAATAAAATCTTAAAAAAAAAAAAAAAAAATTTAAAAAGGAATATAAATGTGACCTCAAAAATTTGTGGTGAGGATTAATTAAATAATGAACTTGTTGTGTCACCTATACTCAAATAAAAATTTTTTTAAAAAATGAACCTGACGGGTGCCTGGGTGGCTCAGTCGGTGAAGCGTCTGCTTTCGGCTCAGGTCATGATCTCAGGGTCCTGGGATCGAGCCCCGCATTGGGCTCCCTGCTCAGTGGGGAGCCTGCCTCTCCCTCAGCCTCTTCCCTTTCCCCCTTGTTCATGCTCTCTCTCAAATAAATAAATTAAATCTTTAAAAAAAAAAAATGAAAATTAAAAAAGAATCACATGCTGTACCGACTGAACCAGCCAGGCGCCCCGAACATTGCTATTTCTCGTGTCAGAGCGGGGTGGCGGTTGTTGGGATGCCCCATCCCTTTAGTGAAAGAAACCAGTCATTTCAGAGAGCCTTTCCGCATCTATGCCAGCAACTTACATGCATTTATTTTTATAAAATAAAAAGAAATCACAAATGCTTATTAATGGCACGAGACTGAGTAAAACAAAGCATCTATCGAGTGTATTATTCCAGACATTCAGTATAACAATGCACAAGAGAGTTCTGTGTTAGGGGGTTATTACTAATCATTCTTTTAAATTTTAGTGAGGTACCCATGTGAGTATGAAGTTACAGAGCCCAGATACCCCATTAACCTATAAACGAAAACGCGATCATGGTTGGAGCTCCATAGCCCAAGCTTCAAACCTTGTCACACCAGCTCTGTGACCTTGGGTGTGGTATTCAAATTCTCTGAGCCTAGGTTGACTGACCTGAAAATGAAGCTGGTAATTCCTGCCTCATGTGGGCATTGTGACCATGAAATGAAATAATACGTATAGCCTATCTGTGTACATACAGAACATAGAAAATAGTTTGGTGACATGTTTTGTTTTTTTTTTTCAATCTACCATGAACATTTTCCCGTATTGATAGACCTGCATCTCTGTCATCTTAATGGTTCGCTAATGCTAATTCTTGGCTAGTGTTCAATGTCGTTCATCGTGAGCAGCCTCTGGCAGAGTTCTTCTCTCGCTCAGGCCTTTCTTTAGTACCAGGCACTTTCCTGTTGGCTGCACCCTCGCTTCCCTGGTGCCTTCTGTCCACAGGTGTTAACGGTTTGAGGATGCTGGGGATTCTTCACGATGCAGTCGTGTTCCTAATTGAGCAGCTCTCTGGTGCCAAGCACTGTAGGAATTACAAATTCCGTTTCCACAAACCAGAGGAAGCCAACGAACCCCCCCTGAACCCTCATGGCTCAGCCAGGGCTGAAGTTCACCTGAGGCAAGTTCCATTCTCTTTCCTAAGCAGCTTTGGGTCCCAATTTTATTATCTGATGATACAATCATTTTCCCCACGTCACCTTTGAGATTTCCAGTGTCAAAGCTGTCCTTCACTGCTTCTGTTCAAAGCATTTCTGTTAAAGCGTGTTTTAATCTTTTGGCTCCAGGAAGTCAGCATTTGACATGTTTAACTTCCTGGCTTCCAAACACCGGCAGCCTCCTGAGTACAACCCCAATGATGAGGAAGAGGAGGAGGTACAGCTGAAGTCAGCTCGGTAAGTCTGGAGTGGAGGGGGTCATCAGGAGCACTCTTTGCTTCCCTCTACTCTGGCTGTTCAGGGCACTGTGTGGTTTTGCTTGGATCAGAATTTCCCGGATCACATTTAAGACTGAACTGTAGTCTGTATTAAAGTAGCCCTAGCTGTTGGGCAGAGGAGAGGAGAAATTCAGGTAACTGTAAGATGTATATTTTATTTCCTTTAACCAAAGTAAACTCTGTCCGCTTTGGACATACCACTACACCACAGTTACCGTGGTCAGAAAGGACTGGGTATATTATAGGCCTCATTTTACAAGACACTTGTTATCATGCTTGGCATTGAACAAAGGGAATAATGTGGTCATATTCTCTAGAAACCTTCAATCCAAGACTCAAAACTGATTATTTCCTGGAGAGAATTCATTAATAATATGCCTTATCTCTGTAGGAGGGCAACTAGTATGGATCTGCCAATGCCCATGCGTTTCCGGCACTTAAAAAAGACTTCTAAGGAGGCAGTTGGTGTCTACAGGTACGGCTCACATTGCAGAGAGAATTACAGAGAACTAATCGTTTTCCAAAATTAAAGCAGACCAAATGCTGGAGTGACCTCCCTCATTCAGTAAGTGAGGTTTTTCTAGCTGTTATTAACGGAACCTGCCCCTCCTTGCGTTGAACAAGGAATTTAACATAGTAAACATTAAAATACTGCTACTCTGGTGGGCTCCCGAATGGAGAAATCTTTCATTCTTGGCCATTTGTTAGAATAAGTAATATACTCAAATCAAGTGGGTCCAGATTCTTCTTTTTCTTTCCAAGGGTCTGTCCTTCTTGGGGAACTGACAGAGCAGGTTTTATTCATTTATTCATGTATTCACACAGTTAACCTGATTTGCGAAATTGGTGGCCACTCTCTTTTCCATCTTCATGTCCTAGGTCTCCCATCCACGGCCGGGGTCTTTTCTGTAAGAGAAACATTGACGCAGGTGAGATGGTGATTGAGTATGCTGGCAATGTCATCCGCTCCATCCAGACTGACAAGCGAGAGAAGTATTATGACAGCAAGGTGAGTCTCTCGCTTTCACTGTCCCAGTTCTGGTGTTGTTTGAGAAAGGAGCCATCAGCTAAAAATATGATCCTTACATCCCAAAAGAAATAGTATATTTTATTAATTCAAACATACTTTTTTTTCCCTTTTCCTTTTTTTTTTTTTATTTTGATATTTTGACATCTTTAAAATTTGTGGTGGGCCCAGGAGAAGCTCAGAATCCACCCTAAGGATTAGTGTACAAGGATACTCTTTGAAAGGTTTGTCTGAGTGGATCCCAGGATCAAAAGCACCTAATGACATGATGTCTTAGGTTTCTCTTTCCCGTGGAGACATTAAGAAACCTCTAGCCTAGTAGCTATAATGTAGGAATTTGCTATGGAAGCATCTTGAAAGATGGGAGAAATCTGGACATTTTACTAGAAGAAACTTTTTTCGTCAGCAGTTGTAGGCCACATCAGAAAAGGGCTGGGAAATGTTCTCCAGCCTGAGCTGGGCTAAGTGACAAGGTCTCCCTCTCTCCTTCACGTGTAGGGCATCGGTTGCTACATGTTCCGAATTGATGACTCGGAGGTGGTGGATGCCACCATGCACGGAAACGCTGCACGCTTCATCAATCACTCGTGTGAGCCTAACTGCTACTCTCGGGTCATCAACATCGACGGGCAGAAGCACATCGTCATCTTTGCTATGCGCAAGATCTACCGCGGGGAGGAGCTCACCTACGACTATAAGTTCCCCATCGAGGATGCCAGCAACAAGCTACCCTGCAACTGTGGTGCCAAGAAATGCCGGAAGTTCCTAAACTAGAGCTGCTCCTCGCCCCCAGTGTCGGAGTCCTAGGACCCAGGCCCATCCAGAGCAATGCTGAAGGCCTTTGCCAGCAGCTAGGAGTTCCAGGATTGAGTGGGCACAGTTGAGGGGCCTCCATGATGGCTGGGCTCCCTTACATCCTCTATTCACATTAGACATGTGATCCTAGTCCTGGAGAGAGAGATGAGGTCTCGAAGAAAAGATCCGCGGCCGGCTTTCTACTGGGGCCCCTCTGATTGTATGCCGTTAAAGAGTGGGAAATGGGGTCGCTAGCAGACTTGCCTGGAAAGAGCCTGTGGAGGGTTAGTTATGTTGGGAGATGGGGCCTGAGTGTCTCCTCGGAGAGAAGTTGCCATCCTCGCCTTGGCCCTTTCCCAAGCACTCCAAGGGAGGGGTCAGCCGGGGGCCCCGATAGAGAGAGTTGGTTGGATACCTGATAGTTTGCCAGTCGGGCCCAGCCTGTAGCCGTCTGTTGACCAAACAGAGAAGGTCTGGTGGTTTTCCCTACTATCCTCCCACTTGAGAGTTCACTTCTGGTTGGGAGACAGTATTCTTAGCACCTTTGGTGTCAAAAGACTGTCTTGGGGTTGTGCCAATGAATCACCAAACATGGAGCCTGTGGGCTTTAAGTGGGAGTGTTACCCCCAGGAGCCTTATCTCAGCCGATTACCTTTCTCGACAATAGGAGCAGTGTCCCTCTCATTCTTCCTCCACCTCCCTCCACCTTCTTCGTTCCCCCCTGTTTCATCCCACTGCTTTCCCGTTCTTTCTGGGTGGTAGAGGGGAGTGACTCCCTGCTCAAGGACACTCCCTGCCAGGCATCGTGTACGCCTACAACACAACCCCTGAGCCTGGAAGCACGCCCAGTGGGGAAGTGGACAGGAGCCATTGGTCATAACCAGACGGAATTAGGAGTTTTCGTAAAGCTCCACGGAGAGTTTTAAAGAAATATATGTAGCATGATTTTTTAGAAGAGGAAAACGATTATTTAAATAGGATCTGAATCATGCAACAACCAGAGTATCACAACCAGGATGACCCCCGGGCCCCATTCCTAGGACATGGTAACTTTATTTCGCCCTTGTTAAGACATAGGAAGACTTCATTTTTAAATGGTCGGTGTCCAGTTGAAGGCAGAACACTAATCAGATTTCAAGGCCCAAAACTTGGGGACTAGACCACCTTGTATCGAGGGACCTCTGCCACCTGCGCAAAATCCACAGGCTAAGTAAATTAAATGACACTACTGCCCTGATTACTCCTTAGGACGTGGTCAAAACAGCATCAAATGTTCCTTCTCCTCCTTCCCCAAGACGGTGTCCTGAACCTGTTAAATTAAGTCATTGGATTTTACTCTGTTCTGTTTACAGTTTACTATTTAAGGTTTTATAAATGTAAATATATTTTGTATATTTTTCTATGAGAAGCACTTCATAGGGAGAAGCACTTATGACAAGGCTATTTTTTAAACCGCGGTATTATCCTAATTTAAAAGAAGATCGGTTTTTAATAATTTTTTATTTTCATAGGATGAAGTTAGAGAAAAATATTCAGCTGTACACACAAAGTCTGGTTTTTCCTGCCCAACTTCCCCCTGGAAGGTGTACTTTTGTTGTTTAATGTGTAGCTTGTTTGTGCCCTGTTGACATAAACGTGTCCTGGGTTTGCTCTTTGACAATAAATGGACAAGGAAGGTCACCCTACTCCATTGGGCCACTCCCCTCCTTCCCGTGTCGAAGCTCCTCAAAAGGCAGTGGTAGTATCCTGACACAACAGTGTCCCCTCTCCTTCCCCACACTCTCTCTCCCTTCTGGACTAGCTCGGAGTGGCGAGAGCTGGAATCTCCATTTCCCTCCTCTTGCCCTACTTCCGAGATAGCAACCAAGTTGAATGGCAGCCTGACATTTTCCTCACCATCTGCCTCATCGGTCACCTCGTCCCCTTCCCCTCTGCCCACCAAGTCCTCATACCTGCGAAGAACCCATGGATCCCCCCCGTGCCCTCCTGTGGGGCAGCCCGTTGAAACTGAAGCACAGTCTGACCACTCACGATAACGCAGATTCTTCTCTGCCTCTGTCGGCCACTGGGTTTCAGAGCAGTGCAGTCCAGTAGAGGGCAGGGCGCCCTTTTCTCCCACAAGAAGCCCATTCCTCTGGAAGTCTAGCAAAGCAATACGACTCAGCCCTGCGCTCTCTGCCCCAGGACTCATGGCTCTGCTGTGCCTTCCACCCTGGGCTTCCTATTCTTCCGTGACCTTAAGAACTGTGTCTGGTGGCTTTGCTGGAACATTGTCACTGTTTTCGCTGTCATGCAGGGAGCCCAGCACTGTGGCCAGGATGGCAGAGACTTCCTTGTCATCATGGAGAAGTGCCAGCAGGGGACTGGGGAAAAACACTCTACCCAGACCTCGCCTCCCTTCCTCCTTTGCCCGTGAACAAGATACAGTGGCCCTAGGGGATCCACTAGTGTCTGGTTTCTTTGATTATTGCACTGTGTGAGGTTTTTTTGTAAATCCTTTTATTCCTTTTTTTTTTTTTTTTTTAAGAAAAAAACCTTAAGCTGCATTTGTTACTGAAATGATTAATGCACTGATGGGTCACAAATTCACCTTGAGAAAGACCCAAAGGCCAGTCAGGGGGTGGGGGAAACTCAGCTAAATAGACCTAGTTAATGCCCTGCTAGGCCATGCTGTACTGTGAGCCCCCTCCTCATTCTCTTTCTACCAATCCCGAACCCTGAGGCCAGGGGAGGGACCCACATCTCTCCTTCTCTTGCCAGCTGCAGATGGTTTGCCTTGCCTTTTCACTCCCCAACTGTCAACCATAGAAATGAGTAATTCCTCTTCTAGCTCAGCCTTGAGTCCATTGCCAAAATTCAGCATACCTGCCAGCAACTTGGGGAATAAGCTAAGGTTTCCCTACAAGAGGGAAAAAAGGCAAAAAAACAAAACAAACCTGCATACCTGTCTCCAAAACACCTGAGTTTGTTTTGAAAGTGACCAAGGGAATCTCCGCACAAAAGTGCAGACCGAGGAACTGTGGTGGGTCATTCCCAGGAATCCCCCAAGGGGCATCCCGAATCCCTAAGGAGTCCCAGCTGCAAGCCTGGTCAGTTCTCCGGGAGCGAGCCAGCTCCCGGAGAGCTTTGCTGCTAGAATCTGTTGTGGCCGCATTTCCTGGTGGCCAGTGATATCTGTGTAGCCAGAACGCTGCATGGCGCTGACCCTACGGCCGGAACTTGGTCCCTTGGCTCCCTCTGTTACCGTCCACGCCTCCAGCATAGCCCCTCCGGTTTTTAGACCAATCACCAGAACTAAGGGGGAAGCCCTGGCAGCTATAATCCATAGAAGTTTTCAACCAGACTCCTTTGCCGGGATACAGTCCGCCACCCCGCTTGCCTCTGTCAGCACCCCCCGGCCAATGCAGTGAGCACCATGCAGCTCCCTTGATTGAAAATATACAACAACAACATTAAGGAAAAAAAAAAACAAAAAAAAACCTTTTAATGAATGTATCTTTCTAAAGGACTGACGTTCAATCAAATATCTGAAAATACTAAAGGTCAAAACCTTATCACATGTTAACTTTTAAGTTTGATTTGGGATTTTTTTAACTAGAAATCAAGTTTGGGTTTGGGTTTTTGGTTTTTTTGTTTTGTTTTGGGTTTTTTTTTTTTTTTTCTTTTTAAAGGAAAAGCGGGTCATTGCAAAGGGCTGGGTGTAATTTTATGTTTCATTTCCTTCATTTTAAAGCAATACAAGGTTATTGAGCAGATGGTTTTGTGCCGAATCATGAATACCAGTCAAGTCTCACAC
This sequence comes from Phoca vitulina, assembly GCF_004348235.1. Taxonomy (NCBI): domain Eukaryota; kingdom Metazoa; phylum Chordata; class Mammalia; order Carnivora; family Phocidae; genus Phoca; species Phoca vitulina. The sequence continues at coordinate 14,528,839 of NW_022589741.1, forward strand.
TCTGAAAACTTGCAACTTTTTTGTTTTGGTTTTCAAATAAATATAAATATGATATATATAGGAACTAATATAGTAATGCACCATGTAACAAAGCCTAGTTCAGTCCATGGCTTTTAATTCTCTTAACACTATAGATAAGGATTGTGTTACAGTTGCTAGTCGTGGCAGGAAAACGTCAGTCTGGCGCTCCTCGGATCCTCCGAAGTTGGGGGGGGACCCAAACCACAAAGGGACGGTGACGCGGTCCGTTCCCAGGGTCAGAGAGGAACGCGGAAATGGTGTCACCCAGATTTTTTCTGCCCATGAATGTTGCCAGTCAGTACCTGTACTCCTTGTTTCTCTATTTTCGGTTATGAATGTTGGGGTTACCACCTGCATTTAGGGGAAAATTGTGTTCTGTGCTTTCCTGGTATCTTGTTCCGAGGTACTCTAGTTCTGTCTTTCAACCAAGAAAATAGACTTGTGGTGTTTCTTTTATTGAACTTTTAACAGTCTCTTTAGTAAATACAGGTAGTTGAATAATTGTTTCAAAAGCTCAACAGATGACAAGCTTCTTTTCTAGAAATAAGACATTTCTTGACAACTTTATCATGTATAACAGATCTTTTGGTTTTTTTCCTTGTGTTCTTCCAAGCTTCTGGTTAGAGAAAAAGAGAAAAAAAAAAAAAAAGGAAAAAATGTGTCTAAAGTCCATCAGTGTTAACTCCCTGTGACAGGGACGAAGGAAAATACTTTAATAGTTCAAAAAATAATAATGCTGAAAGCTCTCTACGAAAGACTGAATGTAAAAGTAAAAAGTGTACATAGTTGTAAAAAAAAAAGGAGTTTTTAAACATGTTTATTTTCTATGCACTTTTTTTTATTTAAGTGATAGTTTAATTAATAAACATGTCAAGTTTATTGCTGCACACGATCAAACTTTCTTTTGGCTTTGGGTGGGGGGGAGAAAAGAGCCGGCGGGCGTTGGGGGGAGCAGCTGCGAGTGGCTGGTGGCCTGATTGCAGAGTACCAGCCATGGCCCTCTCTTTGAAGGTGGAATCATTAAATCACTCTGCTTCGCCTCCCTCCGGGCCCCAGTCCACACTGACTCTCCGAACTGTGTCTTCCTCCCATGCTCATCAGTGGTTTGTGTTCAGGACCTAATTAATCCCGGATATGAGGAAGGGGTCAGGAAGACAAAGAGCTTTACCTCCCACATGCCCCCCCTTTTATTATCCGTGGGCTATCAAGAGGCCTTCGGCCGATTTCCTCCCAGTCTAGGAATATATTAAAATGAAAGCATTTCGGGGAGAACCTGAACAGCACCCTCTCTGCTTCACTCCACCCTAAGGCAGAAATTGGATTCATTTACTCCCTTCCCCCTAAGATGGGTGGGGGTGGGAAGGCAGTTGAGAACTATTGTAGGGACGCCTGGGTGGCTCAGTCGTTAAGCGTCTGCCTTCGGCTCAGGTCATGATCCCAGGGTCCTGGAATCGAGTTCCGCATCGGGCTCCTTGCTCAGTGGGGAGCCTGCTTCTCCCTCTCCCTCTGCTGCTCCCCCTGCTTGTTCTCTCTCTCTGACAAATAAAAATCTTAAAAAAAAAAAATGCATTTATCTAAAAAAAAAAAAACTGTTGTAAATATTCTGCCAAGCCAGGGTTGCTAACCCCAGGCCAAATGAGGTTGAGTTTACACTACAGCCAAGGAACGGAAGACACTCCTCATGGGGGATGGACCTCAAACAGAACCTCTGCCCTCTAGATCAACTGGCTGCGAGGCTCAGCCCCCACCCCTTCTTCCTCCCTCCTGTGTCCTGAGTCACCTTCTGGGACTTGGGAGTTGAGCACCATGGGGACTCCAAATGACCAGGCAGTGTTGCAGGCCATCTTCAACCCTGACAACCCATTTGGAGACCTTGTTGGGTTGGACATGGGAGAGGAAGTGGAGAAGGAAGACGTTGATGAAGGTGAGTTTGACCTTCGACTATAGTGCTCCACACCGGCTGGCCTCAGCCGGGTGGCAGAGGACGGTGGTCTCACAAGGCCCCTTGTTCCATGACCATGGACAATGATTGAGGTCGGAATGCGAGAGGTTGGCTGATCCTTAATGCACTGGTGGAGTTACTCTGCCAAAAGGAGCAAGTCACGGTTTGTCTGTCCTTCAGCCATCATACCTCTGAACTTAAACTCACCACTTAACCCACCCCATAATCCAAGCTCAACTGTGCTGGGGGAAAGGGGGGCGGGTGATGCTCAACTCACATCTTTGTCATGACAGGACGTTTCACTCCACACAGAATGGAAGCGCAGGGGTGGCTCAGTTGAATTGTTCCGATCTTAGCATGAAGAACCTAAGCAAGCCCTCAGTGTTACACACCTTTACAAGCCCAGCCCCGAGCTAATCCCTGCACAGAGTGAATGCACTCCCTGGCCCTTCCTTCAGTCTCTAATGGGGCCTTATATCTTCATCCCGAGTTTTTTGTTTTAATTAAGTAGGCTCTATGCCCAACATGGGGCTTGAACTCATGACCCTGAGGTCAAGAGTTGCATGCTCTACTGACTGAGCCAGCCAGGAGCCACCCCCAACCCCATCAGGAGTTTTTGATGACCTTTGTTTCTAAAGGAGTGAAGCCTAGGTCTTATGGAAACTTCAGTCTGAAAAGCTGACATGATTTTCATGACCCAAGTATGTCTTGGTGGTCTTCATGTTGGAGGCAGACTAGTAGAACAAAATGGGGACAGGCTAAGGAGCCTGGAAGACCTGGGTTCAAATCCAAGCTGTGCATTTAGGAGCTGTGTGACCTTGAGTAAGGCATTTAGCTATGGGCTGAGTTTGGGCTTCATTCTCTTGGCAATGAGCCGACCAAAGTCCCTTTCCCAGGTCCCTTTGGAACTTAGTGCTAGCTCTCAGCCTTGGTGACCTCAGCTCCCTCTGCCCACGACACTGCATCCGACTTCTGCTGTGACCCACATCCCAGCCCAGTCCGCTCCCGCTCAGGCCCCAGCTTTCTAAAGCCAAGGGAGCTTTTGCTTCTTGCTCCCAACTGCGTACGTGTCCCCTCCTGGCTCCCTCCCCAACACAGATGGAGTTTTCCCGCGAGCACAGGTGGAGCAGTCCAAGGCCCTGGAGCTGCAGGGGGTGATGGCCGCGGAGGCTGGCGACCTCAGCACAGCCCTGGAGAGGTTTGGCCAAGCCATCAACCTGCTGCCTGAGAGGGCCTCTGCCTACAACAACCGGGCCCAGGCCCGCCGACTCCAAGGAGATGTGGCAGGTGAGGGGAGACGGCCCGGAGCTTCTGCAGGGGGGCCCTGGAGTCCACAGACCAGAGATGAAGTGCTTGTGGGGCTGGGGAGTCACTAAACTGTTCTGGAACCTATGTTCTTACTTATAAGAGATACCTTACAGGCCCTGTAATCTCTTGGGGCGATTGTGAAAATCAGAAGAGATTGCATTCCACTCGTTTATTTAACAAACATTTAATGAGAGTCTACTATTGTAGCAGTGGGCTGGGCGCTGAGGACAGAGATGCAAGACAGACTACTTACAGCAATTACTACGTGCCAGGCATCCAGCACTTTCCACGTGAGCTATAGTAACTCATTTAATCCTCACTACCACCCCAAAAGGTGTGTGCTATTGTAACCTCCATTTTACAGACGAAGAACCTGGAGCAGAGCTGGGATTTGAACCAGGTGGCAGGGCTTGAGTCTGTGCTCCGAACGCCCCTGAACGCTCACAGTCCAGAGGGTAGGACAGACACATAATTGTGATTACGTGTGTAACAAGCTGAGAGGGTTCAGTGTGGTATCTGCCCCTGAGGGGTGAGTTTTCTTTTCTTTTTAATTTTTTTAAAAGATTTTATTTATTTATTTGAGAGAGAGAGTAGGGGGAGGGGCAGAGGGAGAGGGAGAAGCAGACTCCCTGCTGAGCAGGGAGCCCCATGTGGGGCTCCACCCCAGGATCACGACCTGAGCCAAAGGCAGAGGCCTGAGACACCCAAGTGCCCCGAGGGGTGAGTTTGAAAGGATGAGTAGGAGGTAGCGGGATGGAGGGGACAGAGTGGGAGCCTGTAGAGACCCAGAGGCATGAAAAGGTACAGGGAACGTCAGATCTCCATGCTGGCTGGATCGGGGAGGAGTGAAAGGGTAGAGTAGAGCCTGGAGAAGTAAATAGGGACCTGATGGTGAAGAGCCGGGAATATTAGGCAGAGGTTGCACTGTGTCTTGAAAACATGGTGAATCGTTAAAGGATTTTAACTGGGGAGTGACTGGATCAAACCTGCTGCACTTGGGTTACTCTGGAATGGGGACAATGGGACGGAGAAGGCCATGCTGGGGACCAGAGGGCAGACGGATGTGAAGGAACACCAGTCTGGGGCCTTTGGACTCCACTCTGGGAACAGTGGGGAGCCACGGGCCCCTTTTCCAGGCTTTGTTACCTGGCTGTGTATGGCAGGGCAGGGCAGGGCTGGGCCAGGCTGTAAAAGCAGCCAAGGACAGTCTGCAAACCAAAACCCCAGAGAGGAACAGAGGTGACTGATGCTGCCTGGAAAAGGTTTTCAATTCCTCCAGACCAGCTCCTGGGAGGGAAAGCCAGAACCGCTGTGATCAGAGAGCTTCTTAACCATCTGGGTGGCCTGGGGAGCACAGCCCCTGCTGGGTTCTGGGCTCAAAACACACAGAGACAGGACAGAGATGCGCCTCTCTAGGATGATGCTGGAGCTCCTCCAGACCCTGACAGCTCTTCGGACTAGAGAGCAGTAGTGAACCGAGGCAGAGCCCAGAAGAATTGCAGCTGGGCTCTAAGGTACATACCAGCTGGCTGCCTGAGGTTGAGTTCAGAGTTCTAATGCCCAATCCAAGTATTTTGAGAATGATAAACATAACAATGTCCATGTCCGGGGCCAGCTGGGGCTCCAAGATCTCCTTTAATGAAACACAAAATATTGCATTTGTATACAATATAATGAAGATCATGGAGATGAAGAATGAGGAAAGGCAGTCAGAGGGAGAACAGGTTTAAAGCATACACTGAATGAGAGGAGAGAAACGCCTGCAAAAGGAAAAGAAAGAGAAATGAATTTTATTTGTAAGAAATGGTTATCAGTACATTATAATTTGTTTAGACTCTGAGATTCAGAGTCAGTCCCCTGGCACAGGGTAGATGCTTAATAGCGTCCGAGTGGAATTTGCGGCCTCTACCACTGCTGGACAACGGGCCGGATTCATGAACATAGTGACCATTCAAAATCGCCCCAGCACGCGTGGTGTTCTGGTGTCCTGGATACTGAAAGCTAATAGGGACTCCCAGCTCTGCCACTATAGACGGGCTGTGCAGCCCAGCGCAGGTCTTGCCAGCTTCGCCACGCGGCCTCGGGGTGATGGGAGGAACAGTGCCCAGCTGAGGAGCAAGGGCAGGCGGGCTGTGGGTGGCCGGGCCCCGGGGCCGCGCTCCTGACCCGCCCGCTCGCCCTTCCCGCAGGCGCCCTGGAGGACCTGGAGCGCGCCGTGACGCTGAGCGGCGGCCGGGGCCGCGCCGCGCGCCAGGGCTTCGTGCAGCGCGGGCTCCTGGCGCGGCTGCAGGGCCGGGACGACGACGCCCGCGGGGACTTCGAGCGGGCGGCGCGGCTGGGCAGCTCGTTCGCGCGGCGCCAGCTGGTGCTGCTCAACCCCTACGCCGCGCTGTGCAACCGCATGCTGGCCGACGTGATGAGGCAGCTGCGCGGGCCCTGCAACGGCCGCTGAGCCGAACCAATAAAGCTGCTGGCTCTCCGGGACTCGTGCCCGTGTCTGCGTCCAGCCGCCGGCCCCCCAGCCGCAGGGCACTCCGCGGTCCGCCGCGGTCGGGACCGGGGCGGGGGCGGGGCGGGGGCGGGGGCGGCCGGGCTCGGGCGTTGATTGGCCCCGCCTGGCCCCGCCCGGCCCCGCCGCGGACTGCAACGCCCCGCAGACCTGAGCAGTCGCTCGTGCTGAGCGCGGGGAGGGCGCCAGGTGAGCCGCCCTGGGGGAATGGGGGTGCGCGGGGCTGCCGCGCGACCCCCACCGCCCGGACCCCCCGCCGCTCCGGCCCACTTCCGCCTAGTCCCCGAAGGCTGGAAAGCAGGCGTGGGGCGACAGATGGCAGCGGGAAGGGACGAGGGAGAGACGGGCCGGGAGGACGGGCCCTTTGGGGGAGGGGCCCTGCGCCGCGAGTCTGCGTGTGCGCGCGCGCGTGTCGGGCCCCGGGCGGGCTGCGCGGTTGCGCGCGGTCTGGGCGCCAGCGGGCCGGCGCCTGTTTGTCCCCGGGAGGCGGCGCCCGGTTCTGCGCCCGCACGCTGGGCGGCCGTGTGCTGGGTGGGCTCGGGCCTTCGCACTGGGCGTCCTTGCCTTCGCCACTGCGCGTCGGTCTCCATTTGTGTGTCGGTGCACGCTTTATTGTTGTTTCTGGAGAGTAAGTTCCTGGAGGAATTACTGAGCCTGCCTGCGGTCACCTGGCTAACGTCGGGGCCAACGTCCCTTCTCTCGGCAGCCGGGGGCCTAGGCCTGAGCCGCCATGGCGCTGCCCCCAGGCCCAGCCGCCCTCCCGCACACACTGCTGCTCCTGCCAGCCCTTCTGAGCTCAGGTACACCCCCGTTCACCCCTTGGCCAAGCACTTCTGGCCAAGCCCCCCCCCCCCCCCTCACCTTGGGTTTGGGTACCCGCTTCAGGCCCCAGAGCACCAGAGCTGGCTTCCCCTCACCCACCTCCCCACGGTCCGGCGAACCTGGGTGCTCCGGCTCTTGGTCTGCTGCCCTGCTGTGACCGGATCTCGTGCTGGTCACAGACCAGTTCCACCCCTCCCCCAGCTCTCCGCAGAACCCCCTGCTGTGTTCCAGGTTGGGGGGAATTGGCACCCGAAATTGATGGTCAGACCTGGGCCGAGCTGGCACTTCGGGAGAACGAGCGGCACGCCTTCACCTGCCGGGTGCCAGGGGGGCCTGGAACCCCCCGATTGGCCTGGTACCTGGATGGACAGCTGCAGGAGGCCAGCACCTCGAGACTGCTGAGCGTGGGCGGGGAGGCCTTCTCTGGAGGCACCAGCACCTTCACTGTTACTGCCCAGAGGGCCCAGCATGAGCTTAACTGCTCCTTGCAGGACCCCGGCAGTGGCCGGTCAGCTAATGCCTCCGTCATCCTCAATGTGCAATGTGAGTGCCCCTGAGGTGGGCAGGGACAGAGGTTCTCTGCTGAAGGAGGCCCAGCAGCAGCCAGGCAGGTGGTCTGATAGACTCCTTAACACTTAAGCACTTTGCAAATATTAACTCACATTATCCTCAGGATAATCCTATGAGGTAATTATTATTGTTAGCCCCATTTCACAGATGACAAAACTGAGCCCCAGATTGGTTAAGTCTGCAGTCCTACAGCTGGTAGGCACAGTCAGGATTCAAGTCGAGACATTTTGGTTCTAGTGTTTCTACTGTTTTTGTTTTTTGTTTTTTTTTTTTAAGATTTTATTTGTTTATATTTTGACCGAGAGAGAGTGAGAGAGGAAACACAAGTAGGGGGAGAGGGAGAAGCAGGCTTCCTGCCAAACAGGGAGCCCGATGCGGGGCCCAATCCCAGGACCCTGGGATCATGACCTGAGCCCAAGGCAGATGCTCAACCACTGAGCCACCCAGGCGCCCCAAGTGTTTCTACTGTTAATCACTATGAAATGCTGCTTCTCAGGGAGACCCAGCCATCCTGTTTCCCAGTGCCCCCTCGAGGAGAGGTCCAAGCTCCTGGCTCCCTTCTGGGTTTGGGAAGAAAGGGCAAGGAGTCTGAGGGGTGTGGTGAGAGTATATTGGCTTCTGCTTTGCACCAGTTAAACCAGAGATTGCCCAGGTCGGGGCCAAGTACCAGGAAGCTCAGGGGCCAGGCCTCCTGGTTGTCCTTTTTGCCCTGGTGCGTGCCAACCCACCTGCCAATGTGACCTGGATCGACCAGGATGGGCCGGTGACTGTCAACGCCTCTGACTTCCTGGTGCTGGATGCCCAGAACTACCCTTGGCTCAGCAACCACACCGTGCAGCTGCAGCTCAGCAGCCTGGCACACAACCTCTCCGTGGTGGCCACCAACGACGTGGGTGTCACCAGCGCCTCGCTTCCGGCCCCGGGTGAGCACTGCCAGCGACTGGCCCAGCACAGCCTCAGGTGGGTGCAGGATCACAGTGCAGAAATGAGAAGACTGGGGCCCCTCTGGGTGAGTCTTCTGAATGAGCTGTGCCGACCACCTTGAGCAAGGAAGACAGAGTAGTACCTGTCTCTGGCATCTCAGAGTTGGGGGGCCCTGCCCACTTCGAACCTAACCAGAGGACACCTTGCAGGGCTTCTGGCCACCCGAGTGGAAGTGCCGCTGCTGGGCATCGTTCTGGCTGGAGGGCTTGCCCTGGGCACCCTGGTGGGGTTCAGCACCTTGGTGGCCTGCCTGGTCTGCAGGAAAGAGAAGAAGACCAAAGGTAGGGCCAAAGCAGTGGGGCGGGGCTGGGGGAGGGTGAGGGTGGCTGAGGAGCAGGGAGAAGGAGAGCAAGGGCAGCACGTGGGGCTTGGCAGGACAGGTCATCGCTGATCTTCCTGGGCATGTCCACGGGTAAAACCCAGTGCAACTCAGGTAGCAGGGCTGGGCACTGGGAACCCAGTCTGTCCCAGAGTCAAAGCTGGGCATTGGAGAGATCCCTTGCCTGAGGGTCCTGGGTCTGAAAGGGCATAGGGAGAGACCCAAAGTGGGTGGGCTCCCTGAGAAAGTGTGTGGTTTCTTTCTCCCTAGGCCCCTCCCGGCGCCCATCCCTGATCTCTAGGTAACTTCCTGGGGCGGGCTGGATGGGCCGACCTGACATGCAGCATGGGGACGGCTGGAAACCGGGGGTCTCCCTAGTTCTGGAATGGGCCCCAAAGCAGGAATCTGGGCCTGCTGGAGACAGGGCATATCCCAGGCTCTGTCCGCCCTGTAGTGACTCCAACAACCTGAAACTCAACAATGTGCGCCTGCCACGGGAGAACATGTCCCTCCCGTCCAACCTGCAGCTCAACGACCTCACTCCGGATTCCAGAGGTACACCTCTGCCCCCACTTTATCTTCAGAGGTGCTTCTGAGGAAAAGAGAGACCCTGGTACTTAGGAGGGGCTAGGCCCCATCAGGCACACACCTCATCCTGGGCATACCCGTTTGTCACCCAGCAGGGAAGCCAGCAGACCGGCAGGTGGCTCCGAATAACAGCCGGCCAGAGCTGCTGGACCCGGAGCCCGGTGGCCTCCTCACCAGCCGAGGTACTGGGACATGGGCCCCCCTCCTCTGCTCCCCAGCCCTTGTGCTTCTGCCAGAGGCCTCAGAGTCTCCATGGGCAGAGAGGGCTCTCCCAACTTCCAGGCGGTGAGGCTCACTGTGTCTCACGGGCATCTTTGCCCCTGCAGGTTTCATCCAGCTCCCCATGCTGGGCTATATCTATCGAGTGTCCAGTGTGAGCAGTGATGAGATCTGGCTCTGAGCAGGGCCAGACGGGGGGTGCCCTCTTGGCTCCTGGGCCCCCTCCTCCTCCTCCAAGGCCACCGCTGCCTGGCCCCGTTGCCCCTGGGAAGAGGTCATGCCCCTGCTACTTTTGCTTGCCCTCCTGGCTGGGGTGCCCTCAGTGTCATCCTCATGATCTGACCCTCAGGGGCACGGGTATCTTGGCAGAGCCACCAGCTGGACCTCAGCCCCTTGTTCTAACTCAGGTAGGGGGGCCCTTCAGTGACACCCGTGCCCCGGCGGATGGAGCTCTTTGTGCAGGTGTGTTTGCAGGTTATCCGGCATCTAAGTGTGGTATGGCTCGGCCGGTCTGGGCCTGCCCTGTGCCACACACCAGTACTCTTAGCACTTTGTACAGAGGCACGGGGGTGTGCCCAGTGCGGGGGGCACAGGGAGGGCCCTGCATGTCTTCAGTTTCCTCCCCATGCTGTGCAGCTTTGTTCCCTCAGGGAAAATTTAGGACCCTGATAGCCGTATCGAACCAAACTGCCCTTTACACGGGAACCAACCTCTGGCCCAGGGGCAGTGGCCAAGCACAAGCTAATCCCTTTTGCTACATACCTCTCTGCCCTTCTCTGTCTCCGCCTCCTCTTGGGCATCATATGTTATACATTGGACCTTCTCCATTTCCCCACCGGGCACTATACTTCCCCATTGACCTCACCCTGGCAGTGCTAGGGCCTGATGTTAGCACAAGTCAGGAGGAAAAGAGGGAGGCGGGAAGTCCAGTGGTACCCCAGGCAGCATGTAGTAGCTATGCATCAGTTTCTTACAGTGTTGGCACTTTAAGCACATCCCCTGGGGAGGAGGGGGTGAGTGAGGGCCCCAGGGCCCTGTCTGTGGCTTCCCCAAGTCTGGCCTTCCTCTGATTCACTGTGAGTGCCCTGAGCCCTCGGGGTTGATGGTTCCCCTCTCAACATGTCTCCCCCGCCATGGGACCCCATGAGCAGCCCCTGACTGACTCATCAGCAGGAAGCCGCTCTTCCTGTCCACCCTCAGTTCTTCAGGGGATGGTCGTAGTGGCACATTATTGGACAGAGCTAGAAGCTTTTAGGGGAACATGGAAAAAGGGGGGACCACATACTCCAAAACAACCTAAGAACTCTTTGGAAAGCAACTTGGAAATGATAGCAAATTATTATAGTGCAGAGTCTATTTTTCCCTTGTTGATATCTTGTTTTATAATTTTTCTCCTGTAACTGCCTAGGACAGTGCTGAGCACACAGTAGATTTAATAAACTTGACTAAGTGAATGTTACATGTCTGTTTCATTTCTTCATTTATGGTTTTAAAATGAAATCTTTAAATTGCACAGTGAGTAGAGGAAACACCTGTGTATCCACTACTCGACTCGGTTGAATCTTCTCACTTTAACTTGTTTGCTTCAGATCTTTTATTTTTAGAAATAAATGTTATTTCTTTAATTACACTGTTCTCAATGCAGGGCTGGGGTGCTCCTTTTTGGGAGTGCCAGATCGGGGATCCCAGCTCTCCACCCAGCGTCTGGGTCTCACTTGGCAGACTCCCCATCTCTCAGGAGTGTGGCTAAGCCAGGCTGAGCTCTTTTGTCCTGGTTAGAGGTACAGAAGGCTCAGACTAGGCTGTGATTTAAAAAAAAAAAAAATTTTTTTTTTCTGGAGAATCAGGGGAAAAGACTAGAAATGAGAGTTTTCTTTTTTTTTTTTAAGATTTTATTTATTGGGGCGCCTGGGTGGCTCAGTTGGTTAAGCGACTGCCTTCGGCTCAGGTCATGATCCTGGAGTCCCAGGATCGAGTCCCGCATCGGGCTCCCTGCTCAGCAGGGAGTCTACTTCTCCCTCTGACCCTCCCCCTTCTCATGCTCTCTCTCTATCTCATTCTCTCTCTCAAATAAATAAAATCTTAAAAAAAAAAAAAAAGATTTTATTTATTTATTCGTAAGACACAGAGAGGAAGAGAGAGAGGCAGAGGGAGAAGCAGGCTCCCCGCTAAGCAGGGGGCCCGATGCGGGACTCGATCTCAGGACCCTGGGATCATGACCCGAGCCAAAGGCAGACGCTTAACCATCCAAGCCACCCGGGCGCCCTAGAAATGAGAGTTTCCTGAGGGCAAATTTATATCCTTTTCTGAGCAACAGATGGCCTTGGCTTGCATAGTTCTGGGTTCTCTGCCCACCTCCCTGCTTCTCAGTTGTTCATTAGGGTTGGCCTCCATGGGACTGGCTGAGGCTGCCCCAGCCTCTACTGGTTTTGCACGTAAGCTGCTTTGTGGCCCCAGAACGTTTAGAAGCCAGGGTGCCTCTCTCTGGTGACGGTCATCCACTGTTTCCTTTGGGAGGTCCTGGAGCCCCTTCCTTGATGGTTCTTTGGCAAGGCTACAAGCCTTGTGCTCCTCTCAGCTACCCTCAAGGTCTTACTTCTGCAGAAAGGTGGGTTCTTCCAGGCAAATCCGTCCTCGCAAGTGTTTGCAAAGGGGTGGACTTTGAAACCAGTGTTCCAGTTTTCCCTTAGAGATTCCTTGTTCCTTTGTTCAGTCCCAGGCCCCTTGGAGAATTTGATGAAAGGTAAAGACTCCTTTCTGAGAAATGCTGATGAAGAAGCTCCTGCTCATTATGCAGGTCAAAGCCCATCAAATTACCACTTGGGTGAACCTTGAAAACATGCTGAGTGAAAGAAGCCAAATCCAAAAGACCATCTGTGACTCCATTTATATGAAATGCCCAAAATGGGCAATTCTGTGGAGACAGAATAGGTTAGTGGTTGCCAGGGACTGGAGGGAGGGAAGAATGGAGAATGGCTTTTAATGAATATGGGGTTTCTTCTGGGGTGATAAAAATGTTCTGGAATTAGTGGTGATCAAGGCACAACGTTGTGAACAGACCAAAAAAACCACTGAACTGTACACTTTACAAGGGTGAACTTTATGAAGTACAAATTATATCTCAATAAAGCTGTAATTTTTTTTTTTATTTAAAGTAAACCCTATCCCCAGCGTGGGGTTTGAACTCACGAACCCGAGATCAAGAATCGCATGCACCAACTGAGCCAGCCAGGCACTCCAATAAAGCTGTAGTTTTAAAAATCATCAAATGGTAAGGGCACCTGGGTGGCTCAGTTGTTAAGCGTCTGCCTTCGCCTCAGGTCATGATCCCAGGGTCCTGGGATTGAGCCCTGGGACTCCCTGCTCAGCGGGGAGTCTGTTTCTCCCTCTGCTTCTCCACCCCACCCCACCCGTTTGTGGTCTTTTGCTCACTCTCAAATAAATAAAATATTTTTAAAAAATCAAATGGTAATTTGATTTGTACATTTCACTATAAATTTCACCTGACAAAAGAACCATAAATAAATATTGAACTCCAGTTAATTATATGCATGACAAAGTGTTTAGGGGTGAAGTGTATTGATGTCTGCAACTTCCTTTGAGATGTATCAAAAAACAAGATGGATAGGGGTGCCTGGGTGGCTCAGTCAGTTAAGCTGCCTTCAGCTCAGGTCATGATCTCAGGGTCCTGGGATCAAACCCTGCATCAGGCTCCCTGCTCGGTGGGAGGCCTACTTCTCCCTCTCCCACTCCCCCTGCTCATGCTCTCTCTCTCAAATAAATAAAATCTTTAAAAAAAGAAAATTCTATTCAATTTATTTAAAAAAAAATCACTCATTTCTTCCACCCCCCCATTCCCTGCCAACCAGCAACCTACCTGTTCTACTTTGATTTATTTATTTATTTATTTTTTAAAGATTTTATTTATTTATTTCACAGAGACACAGCGAGAGAGGGAACACAAGCAGGGGGAGTGGGAGAGGGAGAAGCAGGCTTCCCGCGGAGCAGGGAGCCCGATGCGGGGCTCGATCCCAGGACCCTGGGATCATGACCTGAGCCGAAGGCAGACACTTAATGACTGAGCCACCCAGGCGCCCCTGTTCTACTTTCATTTAAAAATTTTGATTACCGATTCAATCTTACTAGCTGTTGGTCTTTCAGACTTTCTACTTTGTATTTCTAGAAATTTGTTCATTTCATCTAGGTTAACCAATTTGTTGTTGGTTTTTCACCTCCCAGAGCAAGTCACATGGTCCAACCCACAATCAAAAGATAAGGAAGCATCCTGTGCTTACCATGACACCATGACAGGAGGGGCTGCATACTATGTAGGTGAGTGAGGAGTTACTGCCACTAATTTACTCTGTTCAACCTTCCTTTTTTTTTTCTTTTTAATCTGTTCAACTGTCTTATTGCCTGGGAGGCCCTGAATGATCTGACCTTAGGTACTTTTTTTTTTTTAAAGCAATCTCTACCCCATTGTGGGGCTCAAACAAACGACCCCGAGATAAAAGGTGCCCCCCCTTAGGTACTTTTTAAAAAATTTATAATTAACACACAATGGTGTATTAGTTTCAGGGGTACAAACATACTGATTTAACAATTCTATACATTATTCAATGGTTATCCAATTTGTTGTTCATAGTACTCTCTACTTTTTATTTCTGTGGAATTGGTATTACTATCTCCACATTCATTTCTGATTTTAGTTATTTGAATCTTTTTTTTAAAGATAATTTGCCTAAAGGCTTTTCAGTTTCTTTTAAACATGTTTTTAGGGGTGCCTGGGTGGCTCATTTGGTTAAGCGTCTGCCTTCAGCTCAGGTCATTATCTCCAGGTCCTGGAATCGAGCCCTGTGTCCAACTCCCTGCTCAGCAGGGAGTCTGCTTCTCCCTCTCCCTCTATCACTCCCCCTGCTCATCTCTCTCTCTCTCTCTGTCTCAAATGAATAAATAAAATCTTTAAAATAAATAAATAAACATGTTTTTATTTTTGTATTTTTCTTTTTTTAAAAAAAAGGATTTTATTTATTTGAGAGAGTGAAAGTGAGAAAGATCACAGAGGAAGAGGGAGAAGCAGACTCTCCGCTGAGCAGGGAGCCTGATGTGGGACTCCCATCCCAGGACCCTGGGATCATGACCTGAGCCGAAGGCAGATGCTTAACCAGCTGAGCCACCCAGGCATCGCAAGGAAACTTTTCTTTAAAAGATCTCCAGTTGGGGCACCTGGCTGGCTCAGTCGGTGGAGCATGTGACTCTTGATCTCAGGGTTGTGAGTTTGAGCCCCACATTGGGTGTAGAACTCACTAAAAAAATTTAAAAACATAATAAATAAAATAAAAGATCTCCAGGGCACCTGGGTGGCTCAGTCAGTTAAGCGTCCAGTTCTTGATTTTGACTCAGGTCGTGTCGGGGTCTTGAGATCAAACCCCGTGTCTGGCTCTGTGCTGGGCATGGAGCCTGCTTAAGATTCACTCTCTCCCGGGGCAGCTGGGTGGCAAATAATAAATAAATAAATACATAAATAAATAAATAAATACATAATCTTTACAAAAAAAAAGATTCTCTCTCTCCCTCTGATCCTCCCCTCCACCCCCACTCCGCTTGCACACATGCTCTCTTAAAAAAAAAGAGAGAGAGAAAAGATCTCCAGTTGATTCTAATGTGCAACCGAGTTTGAGAACTGGTCTATGAATATTACTAATTTTTTCCCCTTAGCTTACCTGCTTTGTTTCTCTGATTTGCTTTGTTTTGCCAGTTTTAGTCTCTGTTTTTCTGGCTTTCTTCAAAGTCCGGTGATCTCTGACTGTACATTCATGTTTAAAATGAGAGTTGCAAACAGGTGTACACACACAAGAATGAGATATCCAGAAAGCTGATTGGAAGCTGATGGGGAGGTAGGGACCTGGACATGTGCTTAAAGACTCCATGTCAATATCTAAAGCTCTTTTCTTTTTGGCTGATCAGTTTGCCAAGGGGACTCTTCCATTATTCTGCTTTGGAGGTATAAATAAGCATGGGAAAGAGCTGAGGATCTCATTCCTCACTCCTCTGTTTTATCCACTTCTTTTATTTTTTTTTATTTTTTTTAAGATTTTTATTTATTTATTCATGAGAGACAGAGAGAGAGAGAGAGGCAGAGGGAGAAGCAGGCTCCCAAGGAGCAGGGAGCCCAATGCGGGACTCGATTCCAGGACCTGAGATCATGACCTGAGCTGAAGGCAGATGCTTAACCATCTGAGCCACCCAGGCGCCCTATCCACTTCTTTTAAATATGGCCCCTTACTGCTGTCCTCATAGTGGCTTGGTGTTTTCATGTCCAGAGCCTCCCTGGTTCAAAGGTGACTGTCTTCTGTTGGGATAGAGAGGTGGGCAGCACAGAGAGGGACATTTCTAGGGATTTAATCCTTCTACACACCTTCAACCAATTCTCCTGTTTTCAGCCCCACCCTGCACGTGTGCCGTCAGAAATATCTGGCAGTTTCAATCCCTGATCCTTCCCGGGGTTCTGCAGTGTGACGTGGCTCACTTCTTACTGGTTTCTCTGTCTCTCTCCTCTATAGGCAAATTTCAGGCTCCCCCCACCCGACTAAATCAATTACCACTTATCCATCTTCCAAAATTGTTGCTGCCTAGTCTTCTGTCATTTTCTTTCCTATTATCAATCCTTGCTGGTCTATATCTTTTTCAAAATTATTATTCTTATACTGTCATTGTATAGGGTTAAAGGAGGGAGTGAGATGTAAATATGGTATTCAATGTTTATTTCCAAATGTCGAAAGCCTAGGATCAGCAGAGAAGGTGAGGGACACTTCAAGCAAGGGAAATAGCGTGCATACAAGTTTAGTTAGAAGAGGGACTTCCTGGGGCGCCTGGGTGGCTCAGTTGGTTAAGCGACTGCCTTCGGCTCAGGTCATGATCCTGGAGTCCCTGGATCGAGTCCCGCATCGGGCTCCCTGCTCGGCAGGGAGCCTGCTTCTCCCTCTGACCCTCCCCCCCTCATGTGCTCTCTCTCTCTCATTCTCTCTGTCTCAAATAAATAAATAAAATCTTTAAAAAAAAAAAAAAAAAAAAGAAGAGGGACTTCCTGGACACCTGGGTGGCTCAGTTGGTTAAGCATCTGCCTTCAGCTCAGGTCATGATCCCGGAGTCCAGGGATCGAGGCCCACATCGAGTCCCACACTGGGCTCCCTCCTCAGTGGGGAGTCTGCTTCTCCCTCTGCCCTTCACCGTGCTCGTACTCTCTCCCTCTAATAAATAAATAAAATCTTTTTAAAAAAGAAGAAGGGGGGCTTCCTGAATCATGGGTAGAGCAGGGCAAGCAGATTGGTTTTGCAGTTTGCCTTGGGGGAGTATGGAAAATGAGGAGCTCCAGGTGGGGATAAAGTAGCCAAATGCAGTTTTAGGAGGCCTAGTTGAAAATTTATACTTAGTAACATAACTACCACATATTATATTTGGGGGCACTTAATCTTTTCACATAATTTTGCCCATGGGACAAGCCTCACAGTTAATTAGTGGTTATTGTAACTGTTTCATAGCTAGGTTAACTGAGGTATAGAAGTTACTGGATTTTTTCTAGGGCCACAGAGCAAGGAGTCAGCAGGGAATAAGGACAGGCGTTGAGGTGGAGAGAGGAGCTCCTGGGATGGTCACTGGGGGGCTGCGCTGGATATAAAGGAGCGGCAAGGTAAGCAAAGGCCGTGGTTAACAGTGCCTGCGGCAGGAAGTACACTTGATCCTTGTTATTTGCAGATTCCACCTTTGTGAATCCACTTCCTCACTAAAATATGTTTGCTATCCCAAATCAATACCTGCAGGGTCTCCACAGTGATTTGCAGACATGCTCAGAGCAGTGAAAAATTTAAGTCACCCGACACCTACCTTCCCTGTTGAGGCTGAAAAAGGGGACGTTCTGCCTTCTGGTTTCAGCTCTCATACTGTAAACACGTTCTACATATTGCTACATTTTCTGCTTATTGCTGGTGATTTTGCTATTTAAAATGACCCCCAAGCATGGCGCTGACGTGCTGTCTAGCGCTCTTACATGTAATAAGGCCGTGATGTGTCTCATGGAGAAAGTGTGTTAGATAAGCTTCAGTACTGCATGATTTATAGTGCTGGGGGTTGTGAGTTCAATGAATCCATGGGTGGTTGATGAACATGGTACACCAGGGGCACACAGAAACCTAACCTTGTATCTCCCCGAGGATCGATGGTTGAGTATTTGCTAATTGGGTGTTTGCCGTGACTTTATAGAACATAACAACTGTGGATAACGGGGCACCTGGCTGGCTCAGTCCGTAGAGGATGCGACCCTTGATCTCAGGGTTGTGAGTTCAAGCCCCACGTTGGGCGTGGAACCTGGTTAAAACAAAACAAAACAAAGCAACTACTGTGGAGAACAAGAATCAATGGTATTTATTAGTGCTGACTCTCAGCTCTAGCCAAAGAAGGCAATCTGAGTGTTCCCTGAAAAAGTAATGGGGAATTTGAGTTCCTGTCATACTTTGCCTGACTTTTCCCCTATGAGTTAAATGTGAGCATTGCTGGTATCCATCTGAGACCAGAGTGCCTGGTTCCAGTGGGATGTCACAGTGAACCCTGAGCACGAATGTTCCTTTTCCTCAAATTGAAGCATGATGTGAACCTCACACCTGGTGGAAGAGTCTGTCAGAAACAATTCCCATCCCATCTTTGTGTTTATTGTATATAGATTAGGCTGACAGTGTAGCACTTTAATATAATTCTCCCCTCCAATCAATTCTTGCCCCACTTCCCCCCACATCTGTACTTGGCTCCTTTACCCCATCAGCTGCTCAAGCCCAAACACCTGGGTGTCATCCCCGATTCCTTTCCTTCTGTCCCCCACATCCAGGCTACCAGCAAGGTCCGTGGTTCTACCTCTCCTGGTTATCTATCTGTTGCCTCTCAGCCCCACACCCTCCCTTCTGTTCTGTTTTCTACTGCTGGGTTTCCAGATTCCCCTGCCAGCTATTGATTTCTGCCAGTGGGAGGCGCCCGCAGGATACGAGAAGGTGGAAGAAAGGAAGTCGCAGCCATTACTCACAGCTGATCCGGTAGTGGGGTGAGGGCGTGCGGACTTTAGTGCTTCGGTGTGGCGCCCCCTCAGCCCCTCGAGACCACTGCAGCAGCCCTTCTGCCTCCGGCACCTGCAGCAGATGCCTCCCCTTGAACCTCTCCTTCCTGCAGCCCACCTTCCCTTCTCCCTTTTGCTCTGTCAGCCCTTCCAATGCTTTGTGACCAATTTCCCATCATTAACACCTCGTGTTAGAATAACTAGCATGGGGGCGCCTGGGTGGCACGGTCAGTTAAGTGTCCGACCCTTGATTTCAGCTGAGGTCATGATCTCGGAGTCGTGAGACTGGGCTCCAGGGTAGGTAGGTGTAGCCTGCTTCAGATTCTCTTTCCCTCTGCCCCTCCCCACCCTCTAAAAAAAAAAAAAAGAAAAAAAAGAAAGAATGAACTAGCACGTTTTCTGACTTCCTGACTGGAGCTTGGCTGATATAGCCTCCAAATTATTTCCTGAATCGTCCCGTCTCTCCTTCCACCACCGCTTCCTCCCTCGTCCAGGGCACAGTCACCTCTCACCCGGATGGTGCAACAGCTAGGCTCTCTGGAGACCACAACCAGACAGGTCTGGAGCTAGACAGGCAGGTAAACTGTAAGGCAGCAGCAGCAGTAACTGGTGAGAGACCCCTAGGAAAAGTCAGCTCTGGGAGAAGATCATCGCCCTCTACTGCCAACCCTGGAGGCGAGGGATGTGCTTTTCTTTCACAGAGTTGATTTGCTGAAACTGCTGTTCACTTAATGCCATTACTGGGCCTGATCCTTAGCTCCGCCTTATGCTCAGTCTGTCTTTTCTCTTTTCATATTATAGAAGAGCAGGACAACCTGGAAGGTAGAGCATTTTATTTGCCAAATCTTTGCCAATAACGTTAAGAATGAAAGAAAAGAATTCCGTCGCTGTCTCAAAAAGAACATCTTTGAAGCTTTCCTCCCAGCCTGAGCACCCCAGAATCCCAGACGTTCCAGTCCTTCTATTCTTCTAACTCAAGTCCCCACAGTGGTGTAGGTGCATAATTCCCACGGGAGGAAAACCGGAGACAGGCAGAGGCCATTTAAGGAACACACGCAGTACTTTCTGGCAGAGAGGGCAGCAGGACGTCCGCGTCCGAGTCAGGCTGTGGTGCGGGCGCGGTCGCCACATGGCTGATGACTGTGTCGCCTCAGCCAGCGCAGAGGCGGTAGCTCAGCCTGGGAGCAGAGAGACCCGGGGGGTGTCTCAGCTGAAGGTTAATGTCTCTGCATCTCCAGCTTGGGAAGCGGAGTTGGATGGAGGGGTGAATGCTTTCTTGCCTTCAGCTAGAGCTTTAAAATGCTGTGAGGAAAGAGGAGAGGGTACATGGAGTATCTGGTAGGCTAGCTGCTGCATCTGAGCAAGAACGAACCTCTTTACAGCCCGTTAAGCTCCAATTTTTCCCCAATTCTACTTTCAGAACAATTCCTTGGTGTTGTCTTTGAAAAACAGCTAGAAATCTGCCCCACCCCCTTCAAAGATGAACCCCTTTTTTCCTTCTGCCCTGCGTCTATTCCTTAAGCCCTGTGGTGAGTGTCCCTGGCGTGTCCCCCAGGCCAAAGGCCTACAGCTCTCTGCTTCCCTCCCTGTGAAAGCCCCACCCTTCCTGCTTGCTGTTCTTCGAATAACAGGGAAGGGTGATGGTAAGCCTTGGAGAAACACCCTTCCTTGTCCAAGGGCAAATCCCAGTTGACTTGGAGGAGTAGAGACTGGAGCGTTCCTCACTACAGCAGAAGACACTTCTCTAGTCTTACCTGTGAGTTCTTGAATTCCGAGTAGAGGGAGAAGAGCAGGTGCAGGGACTGAATCCGACTCTTGTAGATAGGGATGTCTAGGATGGCTGAAATCAAGAGCTCCCATGAGCAGAACCAAACACAACTGCGAATTATGGGGCATTTACGTTTAGGATGGCCATGGCCCTCCCAGATGGGATGTGTTGCTATGACTCTGGGGGCTGACCTGGTGGGGAGTCACGTAAGCCCAAATACCACCTTCAGTGCTGCCAAACAGCAAACTGGCTGTAACTCAAGATGCTATCTTCCCAGAGCAAAGGAGCCTTTGCAAAACCCCACGGTGTATTCGTCCAGAGACGGGGAAAAGGAAGGGATGGAAGAGCTTACCACAGATCATGTCAATGTACTCGGCCAGGCTGCAGTCAATCTCTGCCGTGGGCAGGCTCACCTGGGACGAGCATGGGACAGACCAGAGTCAGAAGGCTGAGGTTTCACCGGGGCCAGCACCTCTCTCTCTTTTTAAAAGATATTTATTTATTTGTTTGTTTGTCAGAGAGAGAGAGAAAGAGAGAGCACAAGCAGAGGGAGAGGGAGAAGCAGGCTCCCCGCTGAGCAAGGAGCCTGATGCGGGACTCGATCCCAGGACCCTGGTATCATGACCTAAGCCAAGGGCAGACGCTTAACAGACTGAGCCACCCAGGTGCCCTGACTTCTTTCTTAAGAGAAAAAGAAATAAGACACAAAAGAGGATGATTAGATCTAGAGAGCACACAAAATAGGCAAGTTGATCTATGCTGTTAGAAATTAGGACACTGGGGCGCCTGGGTGGCTCAGTCGTTAAGTGTCTGCCTTCGGCTCAGGTCATGATCCCGGGGTCCTGGGATTGAGCCCCGCATTGGGCTCCCTGCTCCGCGGGAAGCCTGCTTCTCCCTCTCCCACTCCCCCTGCTTGTGTTCCCTCTCTCACTGTGTCTCTCTCAGTCAAATAAATAAATAAAATCTTAAAAAAAAAAAAAAATCAGGATAGTGATTACGTTTGGAGGTGGAAGTGTATGGAAGCATGAGTGGGCTTCCAGGATGCTAGTGATGTTCTGTGTTTTGATCTGATGTGTTCATTATACAAAACTGTTCAGATGCTGAAAATAAACGTGTGTATGTCTCTGTTGTGAATTATACTCCAATTAAAAAGTGAATGATCATAAAATACAGGAAGAGAGGGGCACCTGGCTGGCTCAGTCGGTAGAGCATGCGACTCTTGATCTCGGGGTTATAAGTTCGAGCCCCAGGTTGGGTGTAGAGATTACTTAAAAATAAAATTAAAAAAAAAGAAAAACTTAAGGGACGCCTGGGTGGCTCAGTCGGTTAAGTGTCCGACTGTTGATTTTGGCTCAGGTCATGATCTCAGGGTCATGGGATCGAGACCCGAGTCAGGCTCCATGCTCCCTCTCCCTCTGCCCCTACCCCCTGCTTGCATGCTGGTGCTCGCACTATCTGGCTCTCAAATAAATAAATAAATAAATAAACTTAAAGTGGGTCAATTAAAAAAAAAAAAAAAACTTAAAAAAATACAGGAAGAGAGCAAACACTGGGCCTTCAAGTAAATGCCACACTTGTGTAGTTCCTGCTCTCCCCACTTACCTTGCCCAAAAGCTCTTCAAACTCTGGGGACCATTCCTGCATCAGCGTGTCAATATCAGGCATGGGCCTATATGGACAGAGGTAAATATGAACAAGAAATGTGGGCTGATGACATTAGCAACCTCTGGGTCAGGAGATTCTGGAATGAAGGGAGGTGGTCAGTCTGCCACATGAGGATTTCAGGAGAACACAGACTGGGCAGACTTATTTATCCAAGCTCTGGGGTCTGGAAGAATGGCTAAGTAGTACCAGATAAATCATCTTTATGTCTGCAGTCTCAGCCAGTAGCTGTCAGGATCCACAGGACCGCAGGCTAATGCAGTATGTCCTCTGCCTGGGGGCCCTCCTCTCAGGAGCAATGGGCCCGAGGGTGGTGAAGGCGCCCAGCGGTTCCTGTGGGGAAGGGGCTGCTACTTCTTACCTGGCATAGTGCACAGTCGCAGGGGGCTTTGAACGGTGTAACTCCGAGATGCTCTCGATCCATGTGTCAATGGCTTTGGGATTCTTCTCTGCATCTTCTAGGCTCTTTACTTTCATATGTTGCTAGAAAAATAAGGGGAAACCCTGGCTGATGGCATTAAAGTAGCTCTCTTATTTTAATTGGATGGCTCATCCTTGCTGCTATTTCGTATACAGCAGGTAGCTAATGAATGGGGAAGCCTGACGGCCGCCAATGCAGATGAGAGGAAACTCTGGTAAAATTTTCTGGAGCCATGCAAAGGGGGCAGGTCAACAAGATAGGACTGACCACACTGAGATGGTATTTCACACCACTAGGATGGCTGGAATAAACAAGACAGGCAGTAACAAGTGTTGGCGAGGATGTGGAGAAACTGGAACTCTCATTCATTGCTGGGGGGATTGTAAAATGGTTCAGCTGCTTGGCAAACAGTGTGGCAGTTCCTCAAAATGTTAAGCAGTTAGCACACGGCCCAGCAATCCCACTCCTACATATGTACTCAAAATAAAATAACAATATATGCCCACACAAAAACTTGTACGTACATACAAGTTCACAACAGCATGTTAATAAAAGTGGAAACAACTAGAGAATGGAGAACCACAATGCAGTATGTCCATACGATGGAATATGATTCAGCCATAAAAAAAGGAGTGACATGTGATTTTACTTAAATGGGGAATCATAAAAAAAAAACGAATAAACAAAAAGCAGAATCAGACCTATAAATACAGGGAGCAAACTAGTGTTTGCCGGAGGGTAGGGGGTGGGAGGGATGGGCAAAATAGGTGAAGAGGAGGGCGCCTGGGTGGCTCAGTTGGTTAAGCGACTGCCTTCGGCTCAGGTCATGATCCTGGAGTCCCGGGATCGAGTCCCACATCGGGCTCCCTGCTCAGCAGGGAGTCTGCTTCTCCCTCTGACCCTCCTCCCTCTCATGCTCTCTGTCTCTCATTCTCTCTCTTGCAAATAAATAAAATCTTAAAAAAAAAAAAGAAATAGGTGAAGAGGAGAGGGAGATACAGGCTTCCGGTTATGGAATGAGTAAGTCACAGGAATAAAAGGCATGGCACAAGGTCAGTGGTACTGTAATAGCGCTGTGTGGTGACAGATGGCAGCCACGCTTGGGGTGAGCACAGCGGAGTGTATAAACTTGTCCAACCACTGTGCTGTAACCTGAAACTACCGTAACGTGTGTCAACTCCACTCAAATAGAGAAAAAGAAGGAACTGAAGTACTTAGCAGGGTCTAGAAGGAGTGGGGAATGAGGAGTGACTGCTAACGGGTATGAGGTTTCTTTCTGGAATAATCAAAGTGTTCTTAAATTAGATAGCAGTGATGTTTGTACAGCTCTGTGAATACACTAAAAATCACTGAATTGTATAATCCAAAAGGGCAAACTTCATGGTAAGTAAATTACATCTCAATGAAGTGTCTTTTAAAAAAATAGGCTTGGCCTGAAACTATAGCCACCCCTTCTGATGGCACAGATACCAGACAGCCTCTGCTCTTGGCCCTCTCGGGGGGGGGCCTGTACTAGGCCAGGATCTTACTGTGATGTTGTGCTGTTTGGAATTCTCAGTTAACCAGAGTGAGAGCACTGTGGGGTCCGACTGCTTTGTAGAAGGCTCATCCAATACCAACAGGCCAAGGTTGTCAGGCTTTCCATCAGGACGTGGGACCTGGTTAAGAGAAAGGAAGAAAGAGAAAAAATGGGAGGGGGGGGGGGACATAAAAAGGTCACTCCTCTTGTTTCCAATAAGTTGAAGAGGAAGAACTCTTCCCATTCATTATTATTACTAGTATTAAAAAGACATACTTGTATATCATGCTGTACTAAAACACTATCTATAAAAAAATACAGGATCTACAGTGCCCTAAATGTACAGCTGATAATTAGGAGGTAAATGAATGACAAATTTTGAATATATAATGATATAATCAAGTATTACCTAAATAGCAATGAGTAGAGTTTGGAGAGCAAGGTTGAGAACTCCAATGAAATGAAGAATATACATCAAGACAGCCAATGCTAGCCAAGGAAATTAGTTGAGTTGTTAACAGTATAGAGAGGTCAGAAGAAACACCTAAGAAGCCATTTTTAGGATGTGCCAACTGTACCTTTAAGAATGCGTCAATATCCCCAACAGCAGGGATAAAATCAGGAATGAAAGGTTTCAGTTTGTGGTCCAGGTCAATCAACTGAGGTGTGTACCTAGGAGACATCGCCAAGGGAATGTAGAGAAAGTCAGAGAAATGAACTTTACTGCTCAGGCTAAAAAAATCTAGGAAGAACAGGCTTGTTTCAGACTAGAGGTAGGAAAGGGGTGGGGGTCATGGGAGGAGGGCCTAGTGCTCACCTGCTGATATACTGGAAGAGTTCCTTAATCTCAGCTGAAACTGGCAAATGCTCATAATCTGTAGGATCATAGGCCCTGGGGAAAGGAAAATATGGTTCAAGGTGGCCAGAGAAGAGCAGATGTGGCTGAGTCCTGGTTCAGCACCAGCCCACCCCCACCCCCCCCCCCCCCCCCCCCCCCCGCCACCGGCCTTCACTTTGACCACAGACCCTGTGACTCTGCACCTGGTTTGTGCCCTGCCCACATCTGCCTCTCCAGGGTGGTTCGCAAGGCAACTTTAAAATGGATTATAGTTAGCTCAGTTATCTCTGACAAAGAAGAAAAGAGCTGCAGAAAATCTAAAACAATTTTTAAACATTTTAGAATGTAGCATAAATTCTTTCCCTTTTTCTGAATGAAAGGGATGAAGAGAAAGTACAGTATGAGATTCTAATTTCTTTTTTTTAAATTGAGGTATAATTGACATAACATGAGATTTTAATTTTTTTTTTAAGATTTTTATTATTTTATTCATTTGAGAGAGAGAGAGAGAACACGAGAGAGGGAACACAAGCAGGGGTAGTGGGAGAGGGAGAAGCAGGCTTCCCGCGGAGCAGGGAGCCTGATGCGAGGTTTGATCCCAGGACCCTGGGATCATGACCTGAGCCGAAGTCAGACGCTTAACGACTGAGCCACCCAGGCGCCCTCTTTTTTTTTTTTTTTAAAGATTTTATGTATTTATTTGAGAGAGCAAGTGAGAGAGCGCAGGCGAGAGTGAGAGGGAGAAGCAGGCTCCCCACTGATCAGGGAGCCCAACTCAGGGCTCGATCCCAGGGTCCTGAGATCATGACCTGAGCCGAAGGCAGACGCTTAACCGACTGAGCCACCCAAGCGCCCGAGATTTTAATTTCTGACATGAAAATAATTTGCCCCAAGAAAAATAAGAATTTTTACAAAGATTTTTTTTTTTAAAGATTTTATTTATTTATTTGAGAGAGAGAGAGCACAAGAGGGGGGAGCGGGAGAGGGAGAAGTAGACTCCCTGCTGAGCAGGGAGCCCGATGCGGGACTCGATCCCGGGACTCCAGGATCATGACCTGAGCCGAAGGCAGTTGCTTAACCAACTGAGCCACCCAGGCGCCCTACAAAGATGTTTTTAACAGTGTTATTTATATAAGTAAAAAATTAGAAACAAAATATCCAATACTTGAGAGACGGTTAGATACATTAAGTTGAATATTGTATAGTTACTATTATTTTTAATTTTTAAGTAAGCTCTATGCCCAATGTGAGGCTTAAACTCACAACCCAGAGGTTAAGAGTCGCACACTCTACTGATGAGCCAGCCAGGAACCTCAAATATTGTATAGTTATTAAAAAGTACTTGTAGGGGCGCCTGGGTGGCTCAGTCATTAAGCATCTGCCTTCGGCTCAGGTCATGGTCCCAGGGTCCTGGGATCGAACCCCACATCGGGCTCCCGGCTCGGTGGGAAGCCTGCTTCTCCCTCTCCCACTCCCACTGCTTTTACTCCCTCTCTCACTGTGTCTCTCTCTGTCAAATAAATAAATAAAATCTTAAAAAAAAACAGTACTAGTATTGATACAGGAAATGTATACAGTAAAAAAAATAGTAGAACACATTAAATTATAATTAAGTAAAATGTAATGAACATTGGCAAAGTACATAAGTGACTTGGAAAGTGCTTCTGGGGAGAGTAGCTTAAAAAATTAAATATATTATTGATATGAAGTTTCCATTTCCCCAGATTATAATTTATGAAAGCAGGATATGTTCATGAAGTAAACTGGGAAGCATGAAAAGTCAGTCTGCAATTAAACCTTTGTCTCATTTACTTAGTGTCTACCTGTAGGTGGATAATCCACAGGTAACTTATTTTTATTAAACTATTTAATAAGTGATACATACTGATGATATAAAGGGAAAGGTACAAATGTATATAGTGAGAAGTTATGGCTCACTTCCACCCTTGTCCCCTTCCCACCAAGTCCCTCCTCCAGTGTAATCACTATTATTAGTCTCTAGTGTTTCCTAGAGATAGTCTCTGTAATATTTTATACACATGGTAGCCCAGCATAAACACTCTTTATACCTTTTTAAAACTTAACACTCTCTCTTGGAGATTGTTCTTTACAGTGTGGAGAGTGCTGCCTTATATCTTTCAATGGCCAGATGGAATCCTACTGATTGGCTATACCATCATCACTTTAACAGTAATGGTATTTGAAATGGATGGGCCTTAGAATCCACTTTGATTAAAACCTCTAGGGATGGGTCATGACTCATCTAGCATGTGGGCTGGAACAGGGTAAGGAGATTTTTTTTTTTAAGATTTTTTATTTATTTATTTAAGAGAAAGAGAGAGAGTGAGAGAGAGCACGAGCAGGGGGGAGAAGGAGAAGCAGGGAGCCTGACTCAGGGCTCGATCCCAGAGTCCTGGGATCATGACCTGAGCCGAAGACAGATGCTTAACCGACTGAGCCACCCAGCACCCCGGAGATTTTTTTTTTAAAGATTTTATTTTATTTATTTGAGAGAGAGCGAGCACGAGTGGGGGTGGGGAGGCTCTCAATCCCAGGACCCCAGGATCATGACCTGAGCTGAAGGCTGATGCTTAACTGACCTAGCCACCCAGGCGCCCCTGGGTAAGGAGATTTTTTTGCCGAAGCATCACCCAGGAACACCTGCCTCCACTTGGGGCTCCTAAAGCACTTGCTCTCCACCCCTCCAAAAAGGAGCTGAGCCTAAAGCAGAAATGCTCCTGTGCATGTGTGTTTTCCTTGCTAAACAGAATTGCTTGGGTATCTATATAAATTTTATTTTCCCTTTCCCAAAATGGGAGCTCCTTGAAGGCAGGGACCACCTTTTAGATTTATTCAGCAAATCCTCGTGAACCCCCGAGCCCACAAATGTTTCCGATCATGCAGGTGACACCACAGGACTCAGTGAGGCAGTGTGGCCAGAAAAGAAAGAAAATTCATTCTGTTGGTTTCTGAGACATCTGAAAATCCTAAGTAGGGGAGATCAAAAGAGATGCTAGAATTTCACTCCAACTGATCTCCTCCCAGGCCAGTGTCTTCCTCCCTGCTTGGGGGTCCTCGGCTGGGGGATTGCCTCACCCTTCCAGAGGGGCCCCGTGCTCTTCATCATCATCATCTTCATCAGAATCCGTCTCAGATGAGTCATCATCATCATCATCATCATCATCATCATTTTCACTGAAGCCCCGCTGAGGTGTCAGCTGCGAGGGCTTCTTCTTCTCCTGAGATAGGGCAGGCATGGAAGGCACCACATAAAGAGAAGCTTAGTGTACCTATGCCCCGATCCCTCCCAGTGCTCACACAGATACCCTCCCGCCTGGCACTGATTCACCAGAAAGAGAGGCTGGCACTCCCCAGAAAGGCCGCAAGGACCTTTGTCTACTCCTGCTTAGCCAAAAACTGGGTCCTCACTTTCTTTTTCTTTCTTTCTTTCTTTTTTTTTTTTTTAAGATTTTACTTATTTACTTGTCAGAGAGAGGGAGCACAAGCAGGGGGAGCTGCAGGCAGAGGGAGAAGCAGGCTCCCCGCTGAGCAGGGAGCCCGATGTGGGACTCGATCCCAGGACCCTGGGATCATGACCTGAGCCAAAGGCAGACGCTTAACCGATTGAGCCACCCAGGCGTCCCAGTCCTCACTTTCTATAACCATATTCTGTTTTTCTCCTTGAGACTTCGGTATACATTTTATCCAATAATTGTCTATTATGTCTATTACTTAGGAGACCCAAGAACTGTGCATAAACTTATCCAGTCAGCTTCAGCTCTAAAAGTGAGAGGACGAAGACACCTGTGATGAGTTATTTTGGAAGGAAATGGGGGAACATGAAGTCGGAAGACAACGTTAGGGGATCTTCATACTCACAAGGATCACAGGAAACCTAGCATTTAATTTGCAAGACGGCCCAGTGTAAGCTGCTTGTAACTATCAGAAGAAGGTTCTTAATCAACCCTGCGCCTGAATTCCGACCAGCAGTGCCAGGGACTGGGAGTCTTCTACTTCCATTCAGTGACACTTCTCTTCGGTTCCTGACCTGCCCCTATTGCCCTTCCCCACCCCATCAATTAAATGCAATGACTACATGTTCTCTCAAGAGACCCTTCCATTCTTGGCATTACAACCTACTTCCTGAGCTTCTGGTTTCTCTGAGTACCATCCTACCCTCTCAAGTGTCTGAGGAGTCTGGTTTGGGGACTTGCAGGGGCATCTGAGACAGGGTCCATGTCTTTGCCTCTGTGGTATGCCCATCCTTAGGACCTGAGGGATAACCAATTGGCCTCCTTTAAAAATAGGTTTTGAGGGGCGCCTGGGTGGCTCAGTCGTTAAGCATCTGCCTTCGGCTCAGGTCATGATCCCAGGGTCCTGGGGTCGAGCCCTGCATCGGGCTCCCTGCTCCGCGGGAAGCCTGCTTCTCCCTCTCCCACTCCCCCTGCTTGTATTCCCTCTCTTGCTATGTCTCTCTCTGTCAAATAAATAAAATCTTTAAAAAAAAAAGTAAATAAAAATAAAAATAGGTTTTGAGGGGCCCCTGGCTGGCTCAATTGGTAGGGCAGGTGACTCTTGATCTCAGGGTCGTGAGTTCAAGCCCCTCACCGTACGTAGGGTACTTAAAAAAAATAAAATTAAAAATTAAAAAAAATAATAAAAAAATAAAAGTAGGTTTTGAAAGCTTGGTTTCCATATGCCATATGGCTTATATTGAGGTTAACAGATGTTTGGTTCTAGTTTTAAAAATTATTTAATGTTTCTCTTACAGTAAAGCAATTATTGACATATAAAAAATGTGACATAACAGGACATCAGAAATGCTTTTGGTCACATGTTCTTCTAAGCATAACACAGATTTATTATACATGGATAAAAATATATTTTAACTGATCTGTAATATATGTGTGACATATGACACAATGTTGCACAATTTATTTAGCTCTATTGGTATACATTTAAGAATCTCTCTTTTTTTTTTTTTTTTAAAGATTTTATTTATTTATTTGACAGAGACACAGCGAGAGAGGGAACACAAGCAGGGGGAGTGGGAGAGGGAGAAGCAGGCTTCCCGCGGAGCAGGGAGCCCGATGTGGGGCTCGATCCCAGGACGCTGGGATCATGACCTGAGCCAAAGGCAGACGCTTAACGACTGAGCCACCCAGGCGCCCCTACATTTAAGAATCTCTTAATGTGTTCTTTCTTTCTTTTCTTTTTTCTAGAGGGGGAGAGTGGGAGCGGCAGAGGGTGAGGGAGAGAGAGAATCTTAAGCAGCCTCCATGTCCAGCGCCGAGCCCAGTGCAGGACAGGCCGGGGCGGGGGGGGGTTGGTTCTGATCTTACACCCTGAGACCATGACCTGAGCCAAAATCAAGAGTCAGATACTTAACCAACTGAGCCACCCGGGTGCCCCAAATTGTTCTTTCTCAATTCAAAATCTGCCAAAGCTATCCTTGTTTGGCAAAGGGAGCTTTTTAAGAATACTGATGGTCAATTTAAAGGCCATTCAAAAATATCTCCTTTCTGCTGATTGTGGCCGTACACTGAATTAGAAAGATAAATGAGTCTTGAATATTGGCCACAGCATGATGGAGACTAGAGAAATTTAGGGTGAATATGCAAAATTAGGTCAATTTAGGAAATTGGTCACTTTTTTTTTGTCTGCTTCTTCAAAGCTGTGCTTTGCAAAATCTCTGATCTAAAGGCAGAGGGCTTTGTATGTCACAGAAAAATGCCTAAAAATTACTTTGTGGGTAAGATGTTAAAAGAGCACACTAGTCACAAAGTGGGACTACTTCATTTACTTTTTTAAAAAAAGATTTTACTTATTTGAGAGACAGAGAGAGAGAGCACAAGTGGGGAGGAGAGGGAGAAGCAGGCTCCCCGCTGAGCAGGGAGCCCGATGTGGGGCTCGATCTCACGACCCCGAGATCATGACCTGAGCCAAAATCAAGCATCTGACACTCAAAGGATTGAGCCACCCAGGTGTCTCTACTATTTTTTTTAATACTTTATTATATTTTTTAGTAATCTCTACACCCAACGTGGGGCTTGAACTCAGGATCCCGAGATCAAGAGTCACATGCTCCACCCACTGAGCCAGGCAGGCACCCCAAGGTGGGCCCTTTTAGGCTTTTTATGACCTTTTAGGCTTTTTATGCAGTCAGTCTACATTACTACAGCTTTTT
Source organism: Phoca vitulina (assembly GCF_004348235.1). NCBI lineage: Eukaryota > Metazoa > Chordata > Mammalia > Carnivora > Phocidae > Phoca > Phoca vitulina. The sequence continues at coordinate 14,559,616 of NW_022589741.1, forward strand.
GCATTACTTCAGATATCCTTCACTTGTTTGCAAAGCTCCTGTTCTTTTTTTTTTTTTAAAAGATTTTATTTATTTATTTGACAGAGACACAGCGAGAGAGGGAACACAAGCAGGGGGAGTGGGAGAGGGAGAAGCAGGTTCCCCGCTGAGCAGGGAGCCCGATGTGGGGCTCGATCTCAGGACCCTGGGACCATGACCTGAGCTGAAGGCAGACGCTTAACGACTGAGCCACCCAGGCGCCCCTGCAAAGCTCCTGTTCTTGAAGGACAATTAAAATGTAACCATTGGGGGTGCCTGGGTATGTTAGTCGGTTAAGCCTCTGACTCTTGACTTAGGTTCAGGTCATGATCTCAGGGTCATGATCTCAGGGTCATGAGATATAGCCCTGTGTGGGGCTCCCTGCTGAGCAGAGAGTCTGCTTCTCTCCTTCTCCATTTCCCTCTGACCCCCCGTCTCTCAAATAAATAAATCTTTTTTTTAAAAGATTTTAATTTATTTATTTGACACAGAGACAGAGAAAGCACAAGCAGGGGGAGCGGCAGGCAGAGGGAGAGGGAGAAGCAGGCTCCCCGCTGAGCAGGGAGCCTGATGCGGGGCTCGATCCCAGGACCCCAGGATCATGACCTGAGCCTAAGGCAATAGCTTAACCAACTGAGCCACCCAGGTGCCCCTCAAATAAATCTTAAAAAAAAAAAAGTAACCCCTGGATTACGTGTTAAGACCAGCCACAGTGGCTGTTAAGCAGAGCACGTGCACAGCTTCCTGGTCCTGCCTAGAGCTGTAGGCATCTTTCCATCTTTCATTCAGAAACAGTAATCCTCTAGGTTCACAGAACAACAAAGTGACATCTGGGTCTTAAAACTTCAAAATTAAAGTCTCTTTCACAAAATATCGGCAGAATCCCAAATGTTGACAATGAACAGATGGCCAGACCAATAATTCCAAACTTGCTTTATCATAAGAATTACTTGGAGTGCTTGCTAAAAATATAAATTCTCAGGCTTTTACCTTCAAGATTCTGATTCAGTAGTTTCAGGTGGGCACTACTGGAAATACGTATTATTAAAGATAAGTATCCTACTTGATTCTTATGATCAGTAAAGTCTGCAAAACTCTGGCCTGTGCTATATGAAATTCCTCACCAAAAAGTGAGCTGCACTAGTAGGCTTTACTCCTGAAGGAATCAAAATCTTAAGACTCTTTGCTCCTGATTTTCCTACATGAGCTCAAAGGTACCCAACCCAACCCCTGGAGGTGAGTATCCAAGAAATGTTTACTACTGAACTACTGTCACCTCAAACTAACTACCAACAGCTCAAAGCAAGAAAGTCCACGAGAAGCTATGGGTTGTACCATACCTTGTTGTTTTCCTCTTCATACTCATCGCTATTGTCGGCCATAGTCTTGTTAGGAAGATGGGCGGAATGAAGAAGTCCTTAGGAGAAAAGTTTTCCCTTTAGATTATTAAGATGATTTTTAAAGACAAATATTTTTAGTTTATAATATTTTTTTTGTTCTGTTTTATGGAACAGGGTCTGTAAGAATATCTAGTTAAAGGACAGGAGACTGAATTCTAGCCATGGCTCTGTCGACTCAATTCAGGATATATTTACTAAGCATTACTGTGTGTAAGGCATCAGATTAGACATTATACTAGTTGATTATCTGCTGTTACATAAATCATATAAAATCTGCTCTTAGTTCACACATTGGCAAAATGAGGTTAGTAATTAATAAAGTGATAAGAGGGCTGGATTGATAGAAGACTGGGATTAAAGAACAACTCTAGGACATGGACAAAATGACTTAGCCTGAGTCTCAGTATTCCCACATCTGAAGGAAGGCAGTAATATTTATCACTCAGAACTGCTGTAAGGATCAAATGACAAAACTCAAGTGAAAGGAACTGACCCAGCTCCTGGCAAATAATAGTCACAAATGTAAGTCTGAATCAGCATCTATATGATAAGAGCAATAAAAATAGTCTGAACAATTAAAAGTATAATCAGGGGCGCCTGGATGGCTCAGTCGTTAAGCGTCTGCCTTCGGCTTAGGTCCTGATCCCAGGGTCCTGGGATCGAGCCCACATCGGGCTCCCTGCTTGGCGGGAAGCCTGCTTCTCCCTCTCCCACTCCCCCTGCTTGTGTTCCCTCTCTCGCTGTGTCTCTCTAAATAAAAGTATAATCAGATGTAAGTAACTCGCATGAAAACCATGTTCAATGATTGCTTTTTAAAAAAGACTTATTTATTTATTTTAGGTGGGGGCAGAGGGAGAGGGAGAGAGAATCCCAAGCAGACTCCACGCAGAGCGTGGAGCCCGACCTGGGGCTCGATCTCATGACCCTGACATCACGACCTGAGCTGAAACCAAGAGGCAGCCGCTCAACCGACTGTGCCACCCAGGCGCCCCATGTTCAATGATTTCTAAATCAAATTAATGCCAGTTAAACACCATTTTTCAGCCTACTACATTGCCCAAACTGAAAACAAATGATAATGTCCATGGCTGGCGAGATTATATACATGCTCAAATCAAAAACCTTTTCTAGGTATATATATATGTGTGTATATATATATATATATATATATACATATATATATACACCCGAAAGATTGAAAGCAGGTACTCAAATAGATACTTGTACACCCATGTTCAGGCAGCAGAGTCACAATAGCCAAAAGGTGGAAAAACCCAAGTATCCAGACAAGTGGATAAACAAAATGTGGTTATACATACAATAGAATATTATTCAGCCAGAAAAAGGAAGGAAACGAACACAGGCTACAGCATGGATGAACCACGAAAACATTATGCTAAGTGAAATCAGCCAGACACAAAAGGACAAATGTTGTATGATTCCACTTTCGTGGAGCACAGAATGGATGAAGTCATAGACACCAAGTAGAATAGAGGTTACCAGGGGCTGCCAGGGACAGGGGAATGGAGAGTTATTGTTGAACGAGTAGTTTCTGTTCAGGATGATAAAAAAGCTCTGGAAATAGACAGTAGAGATAGTTATACAACAATATGAATGCACTTAATGCCACTGAATTGTACACTTAAAAATGATTAGAATGGTAAATTTTATGTTAGGTATTCTTACTGCAATAAACAAGCAACCCCAGATGTCATCCTTGATTCCTAACCCAAGAGCCAAACCCAACCCATCAGCAATTACCTTCTATTTGCCTCCTCTCTCTATTCTTACCTTCCTCACCACATCCCAGTCACTGTCACCTCAACTCAGCCATTGCAAAGGTCCTTCCAACTGGCTCCTGACTCTCATCATTGCACCTTTCAATCCAAGACACACCTACGAGGAACATGACCTCAAAAGCTCCTCGTTAGGCCTCCTGCCTACCTCTGCCTACCTCTTGCCTGCGTGCCTTTGATACCACTCCTTCCTACCATATGCTGATCTCTTTCAAATCCTCAAACGAACCCAAGTTCGTTCTGGCCTGAGGTCCTTTTCACATTTCACTGCTGCTCCCTTTTCCTGGCCTACTTCTCCTCAATGTCTGTCTGAATCCTTCTCATCTTTTGGTCTCAAATGTTACCGCCTCAGGTCTTCCCTGACCAACCTGTCAAAAGTAGACCCCACTCCTCACCATTATTCTCCACATATCAAACCCTTTGCTTCCATCGATGCGCTTACCACATTTGTAATTATGTCTGTTTACTCATTTGTCATCGATCTGCCGTGGTTACAAGCATCAGGATGGCAGGGTCAATGTCTCTTTGAATACTGTATGCCTAGTGCCATGCATAAAGCTGACGCATGGTAGGCACTCAAGAAATGTTTGTTGAATAAATGACTGCGTCAAGTCCTGTTAAAAGATTCTACTGAGATTTTGATTGGGATTGCAAGTTAAGGGCAGGTTACTGAAGCATCTTCAAAACTGAGCAAAACAGTTTTGATAAGTTCAAACCAACCAACCAACTAACCAACCGACCAACCATGAATCCCTGGCAGATTGTGAGCAGAGCATATCACAAAGCAAATAGTGATAGGAAACACTGGTCATGTTGGAGGAAAATCCTGAATCTGGGGGGCTGTGTTTTCTCCCCCCCTTAAGTAGTCAGAAAACACAAATAATGGCAAGTATTTGCCAAACTTGACTCTGATAGCCAACATTTGCTATTATAAAATGGGAATTTCTTGGAGACCATCATGGATCCATCCTATTCTTTGTTCTGAGAATCATTTCTCTTCTTTCCTCTTTATTTCTCTCTTACCCTTGTGTCTTGGGGTTGGAGTATGAATACTTGCAACCTCTTCAGAGTCGTTAATCTCTAGACGCTCATCATATGTCTGGTTTTCAACAGTCTTGGTCTAAATGAAAGGAGACATGATTACTTAGCTCATATCACAGGATATGAGCTAATTCCGAACCAGCCTTGGTTCCTCCTCCTTACCCAAGTCACTGGTTTTACTTGTAACCTTCACCCTCATTCAAATTTTCCTTAAGGCTTCTTGGCCCCAGGTCAGTCGGTTAAATCATTCTGCTGCAACTCTTATTTAGGAACTGCTGACAGCCTGGCTGAGGAAGGAGGGAATCGTGGAGTGAAAAGACAGCTAATCTAGGCAGCAGCTCCCCAAAGCTGTAGATACACGCACAAGGGCAGAACAGTATTCGTCTTAGACGGCAGCTCTCTCCTTAGTTTCGCTCAGTTTTCCCATAGCTGTTGGGGTTTCCGGGGGTGGGGGTGGGGGAGAAGGGGCTGCAGAAGCTCTAGAAAGAGTTCTCTCTCCGGAGTCACCTTGTTTACCCGAAGAGAGGATAAACTCCAGTCTCTCGGTCCCATCCAATAATCCCAAGAGCATCACCCCCATCTCCAACCCCCTGTCTTGCAGGTCGGATCGCAGCAGTTTCTTGGGGAGTGAAGGAAGCGGAATGGTTGCTGGTGGCATGAAGGACGAGGAAAAGGAACGGTTGTCAAGGAGAAGGGAAGAGATGGGGGGGTTGGAGGGAAGGGGAGTCCCTTTAGATTCCTCTCGGGAGGCAGAAAGGCAGTGCTCTTTCTGCTAGGGGGAGTACGAATTACCTGCAGCCCCTCTGAATCCGTCTCCTCTATGTGGACAGAACCCCAGCCTAGGGCCGGGGTCTCACTCCAGTACTAGGCCAGGCCACTTGAGGGGCTTCGACGTGGAGCGACCGGCCTTGTTGTCAGTCGCTAGGCAAAAAAAAAAAATAAATAAATAATAAAATAAATAAATAAATAAATAAAAATCGCGAGATTTGCTTTCAGTCTCGTGAGACCTTCTCCACCGGCGCTTGGCGTCTCTTCCAGCTGCAAAGGGATCGGGGGAGGATCTGGTGGCGTTGGGACAAAGCCTCTCTGGGCAGTGCGGTCCCCTGTTTTTCTATGGTTTCGGGGAATGCGTTTGTGGCGGCATCTAGCGATCACAGCTTGGCGCAGCCGGCCGACGGATGTCGGTTGGTGGAGTGAGCCCTCCGATCTGGAAATACAGTGTTTTGTGTATAGAAATACTATATTTTTATTTGCTGAAGAAGACAGAGCTTCTTTAGGCAGGGTCTGTGTCTAATTTTTAAGTTCTTTATAGCAGCAGTACCATGCATAAATTAGGCACTTTTTTTTAAAGATTTTTATTTTATTTATTTATTGAGAGAGGAAGAGAGAATGATAGAGAGAGAGCATGAGTAGGGAAGAGGGTCAGAGGGAGAAGCGGACTCCCTGCTGAGCAGGGAGCCCGACGTGGGACTCGATCCCGGGACTCCAGGATCATGACCCCAGCCGAAGGCAGTCGCTTAACCAACTGAGCCACCCAGGTGCCCCATGAATTAGGCACTTTTAAAAATGCTTGTTGGATAGGTGAATGAAGGAATGAGTGAATGAAGATTAAGTAACAAATATTTCAAAACCATAAACATAGTTAATTTGGGGAGTGAGAGAGGGAGAGAAACAAAAGTGTTGAAATTTGACCCTGAAAACCTGCCAGAGGAAAGTGGGATGTGGCTTTAAAAAGGAAAATGAGAAGACACCTCTCCTGAGACACATGGGGTTAAAAATGGAATTGCAAAACATTTCAAAATTTTTGTGTTGTCTGTTATTGCTAATAATAATGTGTAGGTATTGTTGAGCACTTACTATGTAGCAGCACTTAGATTATATAACCTTATTTATTAATATATTATCTAACTTCACAACCTTATGAGATAGATGTTCCTGCCAATTGACAGATGAGATAAAAGTTACTTGCCTAGAGGCACTCAGCTAGTAAGTGGTCAAAATGGGAGTCAAGCACGGGTCAAATTCCTAAGTCTCAGCTTCTAACCATTATGACAAACTGCCTCTAAACCTCTCCTCAGGAAGCACGTTTGCAGGGGTGCTTTTCTTATGCAGTGTAATTTAGCTAATGTCATATTTCCAAAGAATCAGCATCAATTCATCTTGTCTGAGCTTCGGTGGTCCATATCGAAGGCCCCTGGAAGCTGCCACAATAAAACAATAATTCCAGGCAAGATTTGTACTTCTTTAAAATTAACAATTTGTCTTTTTTACAATATGTTTATGTATGTATGTATGTATTTATTTATTTATTTGAGAGAGAGATCGTGAGAGAGAGATCACAAGCAGGGGGCAGGGGTAGAGGAAGTAGCAGACTCCCCATTGATTAGGGAGCAGGATGTGGGACTCGATCCCAGGACCCCGGGATCATGACTTGAACCGAAGGCAGACGCTTAACTGACTGAGCCACCCAGGCACTCTACAGTATGTTTTTATAACAAAAATAAAAAATACAGTTTGACATATATACTCCCAGGCATGCAAAGTTTTAAAATCTGTGAGCTTCTATAATGCAGTGCTTAAGGGTACAGGTTCTGAAGTTGAGTAGCCTTTGTTTAAATCCTGGTTTTGCTACTTTCTAGCCCTGACATCTGTGATAGAATAGTTTTCCTCTTTGTGTTTTTGTTTTTGTTTTGTTTTAAGTAGGTTCTGCGCCTAGTGGTGGAGCCGAACTCGGGGCTTGAACTCACTACCCTGAGATCAAGACCTGAGCTGAGATCAAGAGTTGGATGCTTACCCAACTGAGCCACCCAGGTGCCCCTAGGTTTCCTCTTTATACCTTGGTTTCCCCACCTGTAAAATAGAGATATTAGTGGTACCTATTTCAGAGAATTCTTGTGAGGATTATTATTTTTTTTTTTTTGACACTCACTGAAAGAGAACTTTTTATTACTTTTATGTACAGAAAATTTAAAAGCATCCATTTAGCCCAATTTGGTGGCCAGTTCTTTAGCCTTTGCCTTTTCTAACTTGGCAGTGCGAGCCACCCAACTTTGCACCCCGGATGGTGCCTGCCCAGTGTCGGCAGATCTCATCATTTCTGTCATTGTCATTGGTCCTGATGGCTTCCACCAGCTTAGCCAGAGCTCCTTTGTCTTCTGAGTTAACCTATGTGAAGGCAACAGTGGTGCAGGTCTTCCTGTGGACCAGACGCCCCAGCCTGGCCTTCCCCTTGATAATGCTAGTAGGGAACCCCCATCCTATGACACAGGGCAGGCAGGAAGACAACCAGCTCAATGGGATCCACATCATATGCAATCACTACCAGCTGAGACTTCTTGTTTTCCACCAAGGTGGTGACAGTGTTAACCCCAGCTCAAAGGACAGGCAGCCTCTTAGTGGGGACATTCCCTTTGCTGACAGCTTTCTTCTCAGCCCCAGCCAACAATCTGCTTCTTTCCTTGCTTTGTCTCTGGTCTGTATTTGTGGGCCAGTTTAAGCAGTTGAGTAGCTGTTTGGCAGTCTAAGGCCTGGGTGAACTGGTTAATCACAGAAAGCACATGTAGACATTTACAGGGAAGAGCCCTTTGCTGCTGCAGTCGGATGTAGTGGGGCCATTTGACAAAGAGGGTGAGGTCCCTTTTGGACTGGATGTCCTGTCCGATGCCAAAATTCTTGGGCCTTTTCTCAAACAGGGGATTGACCACCTTCTTGGCCTCCTGCTTCTTCATGACAGCAGGAGCTGGGGCCACCTTGTTCCCCTTAACCTCCTTTTCTTTTGCCATCTTGAATGGCTGGAGGAGAGAGAGTTTTGTGGGGAATAAATGAGATAATCCATGTGAAGAATTTAGAGTAATGCCTGGCTCATTGTAAGTATTCAGTAAGCATCAAGGAATATACAGGACATAAAAAGATGCAGTGTCATCATGAGAAAAGCTGGCTTTGAATCCTGGCTCTACCATTTACAGGCTGTTTGAATTTGGAGAGGTGTTTAACTTCTTTGATCCTCAGTGTCCTTATCTGGATTGTTGTAAAGGATTGGAGATAACATGTAAAGTACCTGACACAAAATAAACACTCAATAAAAGAATGCTGTTTATGCATTTCAGCAGTGGATGAGTGCTATAGAGCTGAGCCAGTGATATGGGATAAAATGATATAGGATGTAGGGAAGAACAGCTGAATCAGGTCTACTCAAAGTCTGACTTTTGGCATGGGGGAACTGCCAACAGAATCAGAAGACTGGATTTGAGTTTTATTTCCATTATATACTGGCTTAGAACTTTGTGTAAATTTCTTTTTTTTTTTTTTTAAGATTTTATTAATTTATTTGAGAGAGAGAGAGCAAGTGAGAGAGAGAACACAAGCAGGACAGAGGGAGAGGAAGAAGCAGATTCCCCACTGAGCAGGAAGCCCGACGCAGGGCTCAAACCGAGGACCCTGGGATCATGACCTGAGCCAAAGGCAGACACTTAACTGACTGAGCCACCCAGGCGCCCCTGTGTAAATTTCTTAAACTTGTCATCATTTTCTTCATCTATAAAAAAGGCATAAGCCTTGCTTCCTGCACACTTTTTTTTTAAGGAGGCTCCACACCCAGCGTGGAGCCCAACAGAGAGCTTGAACTCAGGGCCCTGAGATTAAGACTTGAGCAGAAATCAAGAGTCAGACGCTTGACCAGTTGAGCCACCTGGGTGCCCCTCCTGCACACATGTTTTAAAAGGATATAATTTAGGAGCACCTAGCTGGCTCAGTAAGTAGAGCATATGACTCTTGATCTTGGGGTTGTGAGTTCAAGGCCCACATTCATTTAAAAATAAAATCTTAAAAGAAAAAAAAGATGGGTGCCTGGGTGGCTCAGTTGTTAAGTGTCTGCCTTCGTCTCAGGTCATGATCCCGGAGTCCCAGGATCGAGTTCCGCATCGGGCTCCCTGTTCAGGGGGAGACTGCTTCTCTCTCTCCCACTCCCCTTGCTTGTGTTCCCTCTCTCACTGTGTCTCTCTCTGTCAAAAAATAAAATAAAATCTTAAAATAAAATAAAAGATAGAAACCATAAAAACTCACCCTTTTAAAATGTACAATCTGTGGTTTTTAGTATAGTCACAAAGTTGTACAATCACCACCTCTAATTCCAGAACATTTTCATCACTTCAAAAAACAAACCTCAGGGGTGCCTGGGTGGCTCAGTCATTAAGCCTCTGCCTTCGGCTCGGGTCATGATCCCATGGTCCTGGGATTGAGTCCCGCATTGGGCTCCCTGCTCAGCGGGAAGCCTGCTTCTCCCTCTCCCACTCCTCCTGTTTGTGTTCCCTCTCTTGCTGTGTCTCTCTCTATCAAATAAATAAATAAAATCTTAAAAAACAACAACAAAGCTCACTCCCCATTCCTTCCCTCTCCCAGTGCCTTGAAGCCCTACTTCCTGTCTCTATGGATTTGCCTACTCAGGACATTTCATACAAGTGAAATGAACAGGTTCAGAGCAAGTCTTCCCATATAAGATATGGTCTTTCATGACTGGCTTCCTTCACTTAACATAATATTTTCAAGGATCATCCATGTTGTATCATGTATCAGTATCTTTTTATTACTGATATTCCACTGTATAGATATACCACATTTTGTCTTCCATTCATCTATTGATGGATATTTGCATTGTTTTCACTTTTTGGCTATTATGAATAATGTTTCTAGGAACATCATTGTAAAATTTTTGTATGAACATATGTTTTTTAAAGTTTGTTTTTATTTATAAGTCATCTCTATGAGCAACATGGGCTCAAACTCACCACCCGGAGTTCAAGAGTCGCATACTCTTCTGACTGAGTCAGCCAGGCGCCCCTGTATGAACATATGTTTTTAATTCTCTTGGATATATACCAAGGAGTGAAATTGATAGGTCATACGGAAATTCTATGTTTAATTTTTGAGAAACTGCCCAACTGTTTTTCCAAACCATCTGCACTATTTTACATTTCCACCAGCATTGTGAGAGGGTTTTAATTTCTCCAAATTCTCACCAACACTTATTATTATAGCCATCCTATTGGCTGCGAAGAGGTATCTCATTGTGGTTTTGATTTGCATTTACCAAAGAACTAAGGATGTTGAGCATCTTTTTTTGTGCTTTTTGGTTATTTGTATACTTTCTTTGGAGACATGTCTATTTTGCCCATTTATTCATTTATTTATTTAATAGGTATGTATGTATGTAATGTCTACACCCAGCATGGGGCTTGTACTCATGACCATGAGATCAAGAGTCACATGCTCTACAGACTCAGCCAGCCAGGCACTCCTATTTTGCCCATTTTTCAAATTAACTTTCTTTTTTTAAAAAGATTTTACTTATTTATTTGAGAGAGAGAGAGAAAACGAGCAGGGGAAGGGCAGAGGGAGAGAGACAAGCAGACATCCTGCTCAGCGGGGAGTTCCACACTGGGCTCTCATTATGGCCTGAGCCGGAGTCAGACGCTTAACCGACTGAGCCGCCCAGTCACCCTAAAATTACCTTATCTTTTTATTGTTGAGTTCTAAGAGTTCTTTATATATTCTGGATACTAGTCCTTCATGCACATCAGTTTGTATATTAAATGATACAGTGGCTATGAGAGCTTTATAAACTGTAAGAGATGCCCCTAATTGAACGAAGATGCTGACCATCAGTGAAAGGGCAGAAACATGAGGTTCCACCGCTGTAGAGCGAGCCCCCGTACCTCCTTGGCACAAACCTGCCCAGCAGCCGGGTACCGGCACATTCCCCACCCCACGGCGCCCCGCCTTCCGCCCTTTGACCCGCGCCATTTCCGGTTGGAGACGTGGCTCAAGGCCGCCATCTTGCCAAGAGGCAAAGCGGTAGCGGCTCCTGACAGGGGGGCAGCAGGTCCAGAGCGACCGGTGCTCCCCTTCCCCTGACCCCAGCCCCAGTGGAACGGGAAGCGCGGGTGAATCCCCCCACCGTCCTCACCATGGTAAGATCCGAGCCGGGCCGAATTCCCAGGGTCCGGCTTCGGTCGGCCGCTCTGCCTGCCGGACGGCCTGGTGCTGGGGCCGAGGAGTCCCGCCCCGAGGGCCCGGAGCCGGGCGCTTCCCTCGGGGCTCGGCGAGCAGTGTGGCCTTCCTCGTCCTGTGCCCGACCTCCCGGGAGATCCGAGGGACCTGCCTGCAGTCCCTTTCCCGTTGCGCCCACACCCCTTCCCCCCCACCCAGCTGGGCACCCTCCTCTGCTGGGCCCGGGGTGTTTGCCGTTCGAGAACCTCGTAGTGGTGTGGCTCGGACCCTCGCGCTGCAGACCTCGCACCTCGGCGCTGGCGGCCGGCGGGTTTCGTGGGCGCTGGTCTCGGCCGGTTGGGCTTCTGTTGGGGGGCTCCCTTTCTCAGGGAATCAGCTCTCCTCTCATCCCCGGTGTTTGGTAGGCCCGTGATACTCCAAATCCATTAGTGTTTAGGACTTCTTTTGTTTATTCGGAAGGGGGATATAAAGGAAAGTTCGAACGGAGGCATAGAACAGGAAGGAGTAACTTCTAACTAATGGTGTAGGACCCAGGTGTCCCTGAAACCTTCCACTACTACAGAATCTGGGTGTGTCCATTTGTCAGTTACGAGGATATGCGGTGTATGGAGCATTGGGAAAAGGTGAGCGAGCAATAGCACAGGCTTTCCGTTTTCAAGGAACTTACTGTTCGGGTGAAGTCAGAGGTGTTGGTGGCATATTGTAATCAGAAGTCTCACAAGAGGAGGCGTAAGAAGGGGTTATACCCGGGGACCTGTTACTTGCCTTCACTTGCGGAATCTTTGTGTTCTCATCTGTGGTAGAGATGGAGAAAATTAACGTGTGTGAGGATGGGACAGACAAAACACAATGCTGACTCCACTAAATCTTGCTTTATCACTACAATTTGTGGATATTTATGAAGTAGGAGAAATTCTTTGGTTTCAAAAGAGCTAGTTATTTTTTAGTGTACGTTATGCCTTTCAATCTTTTGAAGGATTTTTTTTATTCTCTAGTTAATAGATTAATAATTGATTTAAAGCATCTTCCTACATACTTGAGATGACAGTATAATTTGGTGCCAATCATAATAAGTTCTGCTGACCACCTTTTTAGATGAGAACTTGGATGGTGATGGGGTGGGATTCATGCTTGGTCTTTCAGCCACTGAAAGATTTTTGTTTTCAGCTTCAGGCAAATAAATTGCATCCAGACTGTTTGCCTCACAAAACTTTACTGTTGGACATAAACTTCCCAAAAACTCCTTTGTTCATTTCCACTAGGAGGCTCAGTATTTGGATAGTGATTTTTTAACTCCTTTCCTATTTACATCCTGGTTGTATTTGTAGTGCATTTTGGAGCATATTATAATTTTAATAGCAAAATTAAAGCCTTGTATTATATCAATCAAATGTAATCTTTACAAAAATCTTGTTTGTTGAAAAGTTCTTGAAACTTAATATTTTTAATTCATTGGTAACTGAGAGATGATAAAGCCCTAGGTGTTGAGTGATAAGCATAAAATATGTTTTGCATGTCATTTGGACATGTATGCATATACATACAGTTGTGTTATATATAAATATGCATGTTTTTTAATAATTTTTTTATTAAAAAAAATTTTTTAAAAGATTTTATTTTATTTATTTGACAGAGAGAAAGACAGCAAGAGAGGGAAGACAAGCAGGGGGAGTGGGAGAGGGAGAAGGGGGCTTCCCGCCGAGCAGGGAGCCCGATGCGGGGCTCGATCCCAGGACCCTGGGATCATGACCTGAGCCGAAGGCAGACGTTTAACGACTGAGCCACCCAGGTGCCCCTGTTTTTTTAATTATATAGGACTTGGCATGATCCAGATACCCAGATTGGTGTACTGTGGAGAAAAACTTAGTACATTCTGCTCTGTCCAGTCTCAAAAGTTATTATTTCTGTGTAATGTTTTATTCCTTTACAAAGAGATTCCTGGACAGTAGAATTGTCCAAATAGGGTGACATTTTGTCAGCTTTCTTGTAAAAGTTGTATGAAAACTTCTTTTTTTTTTTTTCTTCTTCTTTTTTTTAAAGATTTCATTCATTTGAGACACAGATACAGAGAGAGAGAGCATGAGCAGGGGGAGAGGCAGAGGGAGAGGGAGATGCAGGCTCCCCGCCGAGCAGGGAGCCCGATGCGGGGCTCGATCCCAGGACCCCGGGATCACGACCTGAGCCGAAGGCAGACACTCAACGACTGAGCCACGCAGGTGCCCCTGTATGAAAACTTCTAAAAGTTGGGGCGCCTGGCTAGCTCAGTCGGTAGAGCATGCGACTCTTAATATCAGGGTGGTGAATTCAAGCCCCACATTGGGCCTGGAACCTACCTAAAAAATAAATAAATAAGTAAAACTTCTGAAAGTTGATTTTCCCTCAACATTTTATCATAAATTTTTCAAACATCTAGAAAAGTTGAAACAGCTTCACAGTGAACACCCATATGACCAGTAGCTAGATTCTATAACATTTCACTATGTTGTGTTATCACTCATTTAATCAGCGAGCCAGCCCTCTCTTCATCTTTTTTTTAATGCATTTCAGAGTAAATTGCACATATCAGTATATAAATGGTGTGTGTGTGTGTGTGTGTGTGGTTTTTTTTTTTCCCTTTATTTCACATTTTTAAAGTTGACACACAATGTTAACATTAAGTTTCAGGTGGGGACGCCGAGGTAGTGCAGTTGGTTAAGTGTCCAACCCTTGGTTTCTACTTGGGTCATGATCTCGGTGTCCTGAGATTGAGCCCTGAGTCAGGCTCTGTGCTCAGTGTGGAGTCTCTTTAGGACCCTCTCTCCTTCTCTCTCTGCTCCTCCCCACTGCATGTGCTCTCTCTCTCAAATAAATAAATCTTTAAAAAAACAAAACGGGCGCCTGGGTGGCTCAGTCTTTTAAGCGTCTTTCTTCGGCTCAGGTCATGATCCAAGGGTTCTGGGATCAAGCCCCGCATCGGGCTCGCTGCTCCGTGGGAAGCCTGCTTCTCCCTCTCCCACTCCCCCTGCTTGTGTTCCTTCTCTTGCTGTGTCTCTCTCTGTCAAATAAATAAATAAAATCTTTTAATTAAAAAAGGGCATCTTTTGATCTTTTTTCTAGTTTTCTGCAAATTAATGAAAACATGTTCTTATTTTCTTTCTTTCTTTTTATTTTTTAAAGGTTGTATTTTTAAGCAATCTCTACGCGCAGCGTGGGGCTCAAACCCACAACCCTGAGATCAAGAGTCCCACATTCCACTGACTGAGCCAGCCAGTTGCCCCCATGTTCTTATTTTCTTAACATTTGTTAGGTATTATAATCAGTTCTCTGTCTTAATACATTCATTTTTATTTTTATTTTTTTAAAGATTTTTTTTATTTATTTGACAGAGAGAGACACAGCGAGAGAAGGAACACAAGCAGGGGGAGGGGGAGAGGGAGAAGCAGGTTTCCTGCCAAGCAGGGAGCCCGATGTGGGGCTCGATCCCAGGACCCTGGGATCATGACCTGAGCCGAAGGCAGACGCTTAACAACTGAGCCACCCAGGCGCCCCAATGCATTTATTTTTAAAGATTTTATTTATTTGAGAGAGAATGAGAGACAGAGAGCATGAGAGGGAGGAGGGTCAGAGGGACAGAGCAACAATCTGTAAGATCTTTGCTTACCTACAGAATGCTGTTCTTATTCACTCAGTATAGCAATGAATAAACTAGAGTGGACACATTCAATATAAATGATAATATTCAGTTCCAAAAGTCATTAGTTATTGGAAAGCTAGATCTGGGTTTGTGTGGATGATCTGTACATACTGAGGGAGAAACTGAAATCCTACACAGTAGTATCAGTCCCCAATTAGGGGTTATTATTGCTTTTATTTTCTTTTGTATATAATACAGCAGCTGCACAGCTTTTTTTTATGTATCTTTTTGATTGAGAGGACAGAAAGAATGAAAATTATTTTCTTGAGTTTCCATCGACTTGCCATCTATTTATTCTCCAAATAGAAAGTTTACTGTAGAAACCGAGAACAATGTCCTCTTTTATTTTTATTCTCTACAAGAAACTTGTGATGAGCTTAAAACTCTCACTGGGTAACTTTCAAGTTTTAGGTTTTGTATGTGATCTAGATTTTATTGTAATCTTCCCTCTGATTCTCGAATGCAAACAGGAAAGACAAAATGGTCCTCTGTAACAGTTGTAGAAACTACCTTGAATATGATCATGAATCATAAGAATATACATTTATATATATGACAATATATATCCTCATTACAGTGAATTACAAAGGAGAAAGTGACTGCCTAAATCTGGAAGTGAGGAATATGAAAGCATTTAGAGGTTCGAGGAAATCTTTGGCTTTTTTTCTTTAGAGAATTAATGCATGTTTATGCTGAATTACGACCTGTTATTCTTGGACCTCTGTCACTAGTAAGGATGAAGGGATGGTACAGCAGCTTATCTCACACACATACTGTGCACGCACATGATTTGTTTTGATGGGGTACTTGCCTTTTAGTGTTCATGTAAAATACTGTTCCAAAGTATTTGCTCCTGGAGCAGTGTGTGTAAAGTGGAGGTATTGTACATTTTTAGTTGCTGTAAAGTTTTCACATGCTTAACTTGTAGAATCATAAAGATGCAAAGGCACTTTAGATTTCATATAAACTAACCTCTAGGGGCGCCTGGGTGGCTCAGATGGTTAAACGTCTGCCTTCGGCTCAGGTCATGATCCCAGGCCCTGGGATTGAGCCCCGCATCGGGCTCCCTGCTCAGCGAGGAGCCTGCTTCTCCCTCTCCCTCTGCCTCTCTCCCTGCTCATGCTCTCTCTCTCTTTCTCTCTCTCTCTATCTCTGTGTCTCAAATGAATAAATAAAATCTTAAAAAAATAAAAATAAAAAAATAAACTAACCTCTATTTTGGGGAAGCAGTTAAGTGACTTATGCAATACATAATTAGTGACAGAGGCAGAACAGAAACCTAATTCTTTAGGTTTCTTTACTCAAAGAACTTTCTAATTAATGAATCTGGGTAGAAGAGTTATTTAATCCAAACACAAATGATGATATACTCAAATGGTTGTAAGTATTATTAAAAGAAAAGTTGTTTGACAAAGCTCAACTTAATGGGGATTTTTTTTTTTTTTTAATAATCCTGGAGAGACCTAGCTTTTGGGCCCCCTCAGTATCTACATCTATAAAAAACAATCAGGGGCTCTTGAAGGGTCCTGTTAGGTCCAAATGTTCTTTTCCAAAAATGTAAAAAATAAATAAATAAAACAACTTTATAGAGAATATACTTATTCATTCTTCCCCAAAGAAAATCAGATCAAATTATAGTTGGAAAAATTAACTTACCTTTTAGTGTATACTGTATTTTAATAATTTTTAAACATTGGCAAACACTGATGTGAAGGGAAGCTTTATTATTTTAAGGCATTTAAGAAAATGAATATTAATTTAGAATAGGTTAAATTTATCTTGTTTAGAGGTGACTGTATGTTCCAGAGGTGACATGAATAACATAGTGAATAGAAACCTGTGTCAGCTTCGTGAACCCTCTGATTGTGGTGTCTTGGGAATTTATTGCCATACTTAAAGTGGGGCACTTTGGTCCTACTTTGGGAGCCTTATTTTGCTTGTACTTGTATAATGGAATGACTCAGAGAGAGTCTCAGAGTTTTCCTGCTTAGGTCTTGCTATTTTACCCCACTGTTTCTTCATCTTTACATACTCAAATCCCCCAGTTAATCAAAGCATAATTTTTTTTTATGGGAGGGGCAGAGGGAGAGGGAGAAGCAGACTCCCCACTGAGCAGGGAACTTGACACGGGGCTCAATCCCAGCACCCTGAGATCATTACCTGAGCCAAAGACAGACACTCAACCAACTGAGCCACCTACGCTCCCCAGTACTGTGATCAAGAGTCACAAGCTCTATGGACTGACCCAGCCAGGCGCCCCTGCCCTCTTTTTTATTTTTAATTGAGGGGCGCCTGGGTGGCTCAGTTGGTTAAGCGACTGCCTTCGGCTCAGGTCATGATCCTGGAGTCCCAGGATCGAGTCCCACATCGGGCTCCCGGCTCAGCGGAGAGCCTGCTTCTCCCTCTGACCCTCCCCCCTCTCATGTGCTCTTTCTCTCTCAAATAAATAAAATCTTTAAAAAAAAAAAAATAAAAAAAATATTTTTAATTGAGATATAATTCACATACCATAAAATTTAGCCTTTTAAATTACATGATTCAGTAGATGTTTTAGTACATTCACAGAGTTGTACAACCATCACCACTATCTAAGCTTAGAACATTTTCATAACCACAAAGAGAAACCTCGTACT
The DNA here is from genome assembly GCF_004348235.1 of Phoca vitulina. NCBI lineage: Eukaryota > Metazoa > Chordata > Mammalia > Carnivora > Phocidae > Phoca > Phoca vitulina. The sequence goes on from NW_022589741.1 coordinate 14,577,182, forward strand.
CATTAGTAGTCCCTCCTCATTTCCCTTTCCCAGCCTCTGGCAACCACTAATCTACTTTCTTCTCTGGATTTTCCTATTCTGGATATTTCATATAAATGGAATCACATAAGATGTGGCCTTTTGTGTCTAATATCTTTCACTTGGCACAATATTTTCAAAGTCATCCATGTTCTTCATTTATTTTTATGACTGGGTAATATTCCATTATATGGGTAAACCACATTTTGTTTATCCATTCATCAGTCTGTGGACTTTTGGGTTTTCACTTTTTAGCTTATTTTCATTATTATGAATAATGCTGCTATGAACAAATTTTCATGCAGTACAGCTATTTTCTCAGGGATAATTTTGGGGCAAAAGTCTTACCTTCTTTGGACATAGTGTCATGTAAGCCTTCATTGACCAGTACAGAGACTTAGCTGCTTGTCATGCGTAAGCTGAAACAGTGATGACATTTTTATTTAAAAACATTTCTTTTTGCCAGAAATATATAGATGGTTGAAACATGAACCTCCTATGATAAAAATAAATGTGAAATTGAATTTCTTTTTTAAAGATTTTTTTTATTTTTTTGACAGAGAGAGACATAGCGAGAGCAGGAACACAAGCAGGGGGAGTGGGAGAGGGAGAAGCAGGCTTCCCACAGAGCAGGGAGCCCGATGCGGGGCTCAATCCCAGGACCCTGGGATCATGACCTGAGCCGAAGGCAGACGCCCAACGACTGAGCCACCCAGGCGCCCTGAAATTGAATTTCTTGAGTACATTTGGTTTTAGCCTTCTGAACAAATAACTCGGCCTGGTAATAATTTTAGGTCAATTTTTTCTCCTTAGTGATTAAAATATTACCATTATTTGTGTACCAGAAATTACCCTTCCCCTATTTGAAGAAATCTTTATTTCATATTATTAATTTAAAGTTAAAGACAGGGAATTGCCACGATGTACACTTTAAATAGCTTATAATTTGATGTGTCATTTATATCTTAATAAAACCAAATTAAAAAATAAAAATCTATAGCCAAAATAAAAATAAATAAAGTTAAAGACATGGAATGGAGGATTTCTTTTGGGAAATATATGTCATAACCATTTTGCATTTTTATTCTTTTTCTGGTATCCTTTACTATCCTCAGTATATCCTCTTACCTCATACGTAGGTGATGGCAAAAACCTCCCAAGTAGTTAGTAATGGCAAAACTACATTTCTTGAGTACAAGACTATTTTAAATATATATAAATATGTGGGGGGAAGTGACTGGTTTTGGACTGTTTTTTTTTTTTTTTAAGATTTTATTTATTTATTTGACAGCGAGATACACAGCGAGAGAGGAAACACAGGCAGGGGGAGTGGGAGAGGCAGAAGCAGGCTTCCCACAGAGCAGGGAGCCTAATGCGGGGCTTGATCCCAGGATCCTGAGATCATGACCTGAGCCGAAGGCAGATGCTTAACGACTGAGCGACCCAGGCGCCCCTGGTTTTGGACTTTTAAACTAGCTTATTTGCAATTCTTAAAGTAATGAACTGGTAATTTTTATACTCTATACCTCTCTAAATGCCTAAAACATTTTCTGCTCTTTTTAAAATTAATTTACAAAACAAGATTCTTCCTAAGAGTATTTATGATTTAGGACATTTTAGGACATTTTTTTAAAGATTTTTTTTTTTTTTAAGATTTTATTTATTTGACAGAGAGAGACACAGCGAGAGAGGGAACACAAGCAGGGGGAGTGGGGGAGGGAGAAGCAGGCTTCCTGCGGAGCAGGGAGCCCGATGCGGGGCTCGATCCCAGGACCCTGGGATCATGACCTGAGCCGAAGGCAGACACTTAACGACTGAGCCACCCAGGCGCCCCATTTGCATTTATTTTATGCAGAATTTACTTCTAGGCCATAAGTCTTTGATTCTTCAGGGATATCTTTTTCGTCTGTGCAACCTCCTCTTACGGTTTAGGAACAGTGTCCTCTTCTTCAGTAAGGATCATTTCAGTGGGGCAGAGAGAGCTCATGTCTGGGTAAATCCGACCATGAGCTCTGTTACGTTCTTGCTGCGTCTTGGGGGCTTTGATCGACTGGATGTGCTCAGTGACCAGTGAATCTATGTCTAAATCCTTAAGTTCAGCATTACTCTCTGCATTTTTAAGCATTTGCAGTAAAAATTCAGCACTCTTTGGGCCACCAACCTTGTGTCTAGCCTCACTGTTTGGATTGGGCACACCTACCAACTCCACCATTATAGTGACAGGATGGCACACATTGCTTCTGTAAAGTGACATCCTTCAGATACTTGGTGGCTTTCAGATATACATACCCTTGATGGCCTGGAAGGTTTCACATGTGTTCTTAAAGTGAACACAAGGATTTGAACCTCTTGATTTGCATGATTTTGTAGGGTTGTCTGGGTCAAGTGAATAGTGAACCATTTTCAGAGATCACCTCAGGTTGCTTATGGGAACAGCTAAAAACTTTTTAATTCTATGCAGCATAAAAGTAACTTTAAGCTGAGGTAATTAAATTTCAGTGTAGAGTTGATAGTAGTAAAAAATAAAAATCCATTTGATAGAGGGAAATTATTTGTACAAGATATAGATCGCTTTTCCAATATAAATTGTTTTTACCTAACTGCTTGGAAATAAATATGATGGTAATTATCTCCCAAATACCTAATTACCTATTCTTGATGGATAAGGACATTGTGTTCTCCTATAATTATTATAGAACTGTTTTGATGTACTTAGACTATAAGAATATTTAAATTGACTAACTTGTTTTTTCTTCAAGTTGCTTACCTGTAGAGGACAGGTGTCTGTAAAGCTGAGAAGCCTGACCAGTGGGATGTTGATATTTCAGAGGTTGTATCGTAGCATTGAGGCTTCCAAAATGTTATTTTTATTTGTGAATTCTGGGGATCCTGCACTGCAGAGACGATTAACACTGTACTTAATTTTCTTACTCCCCTGCTAATGGCATTTGAGGTCTCTTGTTCTTCCTTTGGTGCTTGTAAGATTTTATTTCTTTATTTGAGAGAGAGAGAGCACACAGGCAGGGGGAGTGGCAGAGGGAGAGGGAGAGGCTGGTCAAGCAGGGAGCCCAATGTGGCTGGATCCCAGAACCGTGGCATCATGACCTCAGCCAACCGCAGACACTTAACCGACTGAGCCACCCAGGCGCCCCTGGTACTTGGTTTTGTTTAATGAATGCCAGACTATGAAAAAAGGCTGTTGGTCTTGATCATTGACCAGTGTCAAAACCTGTGTGAAACATTGAGTCATTTAGTTTTTCATTTTATAGATTGTTTACATATGTAGAGGTAGGATAGCATGGGATGGGGTTATTAATCAAAGAACAAAAGATACATTTGGATGCGCTAGATTAGTTCCGTGTTCTAGGAAAAAAGAAAGGAAAGGTCAGCGGCTTATATATAAACCTTTAATCTGCCTGGTCAGACCTCTCTTTTCACTGTGGAGATTTCTGTTCTTAGAAAAAGTTTGAACTATTTTTTATGGGTCTGCCAAAGCAGAAAGCAACCCATTTCTGAGTCATAGGAAATGTGTTAACAAATGTATTTGTAGACCTGGCAAAAGTTTTGCTTTTTTTTTTTTTTTTTAAACTAAGTTTTTCTTAAGGTAGGTTATTGAAAAATAGGACTGATAGTTCCATTTTGCTCCACCGTAGCTTTATTTTATGAATTATGTACTGGAATTAAAAGAGCAATGAAGTAGAGTTTGAAAGTCAGCATTCTAATAGTCATATCACTAAGTAACTGAGTGTGTCATTCTGTGGAAGATCTGAGGATGCTAAGAAAACAGATGTGAAGAAATAATTAGTACTTACTTATACGTATGTTCCTGGCAGGTGCTGTTGGCAGCAGCGGTCTGCACGAAAGCAGGAAAGGCTATTGTTTCTCGACAGTTTGTGGAGATGACCCGAACTCGGATTGAGGGCTTGTTAGCAGCTTTTCCAAAGCTCATGAACACTGGAAAACAACATACGTTTGTTGAAACAGAGAGTGTAAGATATGTCTACCAGCCTATGGAGAAACTGTACATGGTGCTGATCACTACCAAAAACAGTAACATCTTAGAAGATCTGGAGACCCTAAGGCTTTTCTCAAGAGTGGTAAGAGTCCTTTTGTAATTGTGGGTCATAGTTTTCTGCTTTACATTTTCACTGTGAAACTATTTTTTCCCCAAAGCAGCTGATGCTTATCAGTTTGCATGCTGCATGCCCCCACCCCAGCAGTTTATTGTTACAGTTCCTTATTCATTCAGCTGACACTGTGTGCCCTCCTAGACTATAAGTATCCCAAAAGAGAATGTGCAAACTGATCTTTCGTTTTCTTAAGCAGTTGCTTCGGTCTGTTTTTGTGGTTCTGACACTTGTTTGCCCGTATTTTTAGATAATATTCATTAGGTAAGGCTTATTGATATAGATAACACACACACACTCTTTATGCCAAACACACACACACACACACACACACACTCTCTCTCTCTCTTTATGCCAAAGTCTTGCTTAAAAGAAAGAGTAGGGGAGCTAACAAAGGGATTCAGGTTTTGCTGAAATTTGTGTATTTTATTTTATTTGAAATTTGTGTATTTTAAAGGATAAGACTTGGGAAACATAAATGCTGATAACTTTTAAATCTTTCTTTTCCATTGCTGCCCACGATTAGATCCCTGAGTATTGCCGAGCCTTAGAGGAGAATGAGATATCAGAGCACTGTTTTGATTTAATTTTTGCTTTTGATGAAATTGTTGCCCTGGGATACCGGGAGAATGTTAACCTGGCACAGATCAGAACCTTCACGGAAATGGATTCTCATGAGGAAAAGGTGTTCAGAGCAGTTAGAGAGGTAAATAAATAGGGTCTTTTTTGGGACTTTTTGTTTGTGTGTCTTTCTTTTAGGCTTTACTGTTTTCCTGTTCTCATTTGCTAGTATAGACCGTACTCAAAGCCACATCCACGGATGTCTCTTTTTGTAGACTCAAGAACGTGAAGCCAAGGCTGAGATGCGGCGTAAAGCGAAGGAATTACAACAGGCCCGAAGAGATGCAGAGAGACAGGGCAAAAAAGCACCAGGATTTGGAGGATTTGGAAGCTCTGCAGTATCTGGAGGCAGCACAGCTGCCATGATCACAGAGACCATCATTGAAACTGATAAACCAAAAGTGGCACCTGCGCCAGCCAGGTATGATTCAGTGTATCACCAGCAACCCTAGAATGGCAGGTGAAGGCTGGATGTGTGTATTTTGGAGTGATAGCTGATTTCTGGGCAAGTTGAAAATAATGAGTGACTTGATGAAGTAAGATGTAATATTAAATTTGGCTACATAAGAAAGGTATGAAGGAGAAATCTGAATGTGGTGGGGGATTTTTTGTGTAAAAGAGGTTTCTTTTTTAAATTATACCACGAGAGTTGCTTTATTTTGGGAGAAGAGGGGATATTTAACTGTTTATGGAACATGGATTTTTTTAATCTTGGTGTGAATGGATTTCTGGGAGAATCTGTGAACTACCTAAAAGTATATGCAAGAGTTTGTTTATGCACAGGTATATTTATCAGGATGGAAATTACAAAGTTTTCATCTGATCATGCATGCTTATATAAATGTACCTTTGGTGTTTAGGTCCTTGAAGCTTATGTATTTTTTAAAAATTTTATTTATTTATTAGAAGGAGAGAGCGAGAAAGAGAGAGAACGAGCGGGGGGGAGGGGGAGAGGGAAAAGCAGACTTCCCACTGAGCAGGGAGCCCGATGCGGGACTCGATCCCAGGCCCCTGGGATTGTGACCTGAGCTGAAGGCAGACGCTTAACTGAGCCATTCAGGCACCTGAAGTTTACATATTAATAGTGACTCAGCTGTCAGTTTGGGCAGGGAATAGTCTAGTGCTCCCCTAAACCCTAGGATGCTTGGGTTTTTCCCCTTGAGTTCTTCACATTCTTCTTAAAGAACAGTTTCAGGGAAAGCTTGAATGCTATGCGGTTATTAATTAATGTTTTCTGGGATCATGACCTGATGTTTTTCTTATTTTCTTATTTCTTATTCTTCCACTTAGGCCTTCAGGTCCCAGCAAGGCTTTGAAACTTGGAGCCAAAGGGAAGGAAGTAGATAATTTTGTGGACAAATTGAAATCTGAAGGTGAAACTATCATGTCCTCTAATATGGGCAAGCGTACTTCTGAAGCTACCAAAGTGCATGCTCCACCCATTAATATGGAGAGGTAACCAGTAACTTTTTCAGTAAGAACAGATCACATAATGTGTAGAAATGTTTATTTTAGTGCATTACAAATTTTTTGTGTATCTTTTAATTTTTCCAGATTTAAAAGATTTAGAGTATATCCTAGATTTTAACATGGGGTCTTTTTTTCCCCCCCGTTTCCCATGATTGGGGGCTCTCAGCTATTTCTTTTCTTTTTTTTTTAAGATTTTATTTTCTTTTATTTACTTATTTATTTATTTATTTTATTTTTTAAGATTTTATTTATTTATTTGACAGAGAGAGACACGGCGAGAGAGGGAACACAAGCAGGGGGAGTGGGAGAGGGAGAAGCAGGCTTCCTGCTGAGCAGGGAGCCCGATGTGGGGCTCGATCCCAGGGTCCTGGGATCCTGACCTGAGCTGAAGGCAGACACTTAATGACAGCCACCCAGGCGCCCCTACGATTTTATTTATTTGACAGAGAGAGAGAGAACACAAGCAGGGGAAGCGGGAAAGGGAGCCCGACATAGGGCTGGATCCCAGGACCCTGGGATCACGACCCGAGCCGAAGGCAGACGCTTAACGACTGAGCCACCCAGGCGCCCCAGCTATTTATTTTTTATGGAGTTTAGAACTTACCTTTTATTAACTCTGTGCTGGCTAAGTTTTTGTTTTTGTTTTTATTTTTAGAGTGTGTGCGTGGAGGGGTACAAAGGGAGAGGGGATTTTTTTAAGATTTTATGAGCGAGAGAGCACATGTGCACAAGCGTGGGGAAGGGTGGAGGGAGAAGGAGAGACTCTCAAGCAGACTCTCCGCTTAGTGCAGAGCCCCACATGGGGTCGTGTGGGGCTCAGTCTCACGACCTTGAGATCATGACCTGAGCTGAAATCAAGAGTCAGACACTTAGCCAACTGAGCCACCCTGGCACCCCAGTGTGCTGGCTGAATTTAAAAGTAACTTGTCTTGGGGTGCCTGGCTGGCTCAGTTAGTGGAGCATGCGACTCTTGATCTTGGGGTTGTGAGTTCGAGCCCCATGTTGGGTGTAGAGATTACTTAAAACTTTATTTAAATAAAAAAATAATAAAATAAAACTTAAAAAAAAATAAAAGTAACTTGTCTTTGTGCCTATTGTGTGCCTGGTCTCTTAAAGTGGATTTGAATTAGAGGGCTAGAGGGGTGGTGGCCTCTGCACTGTATTTTGGCAAGTCTTCTTTTAAGTAAACTTTAAGGGGAACCAGTCTTTTTTTTTAAAGATTTTATTTATTTATTTGACAGAGAGAGATACAGTGAGACACAAGCAGGGGGAGTGGGAGAGGGAGAAGCAGGCTTCCCGCTGAGCAGGGAGCCCAATGTGGGGCTCGATCCCAGGACCCTGGGATCATGACCTGAGCCGAAGGCAGATGCTTAACGACTGAGCCACCCAGGAGCCCAAGGGGAACCAGTCTTTAATACAAAATTTATAAATATCTTTCACAGCAAATTAACGTATTATCTTTTGCGTTTTCAGTACTTGAACCCAGTATAGAATTTTTTTTTTTTTTTAATTTATTTATTTTGACAGAGACACAGCAAGAGAGGGAACACAGGCAGGGGGAGTGGAAGAGGGAGAAGCAGGCTCCCCGCCAAGCAGGGAGCCCAATGCGGGGCTCAATCCCAGAACCCTGGGATCATGACCTGAGCCGAAGGCAGATGCTTAACAACTGAGCCACCCAGGTGCCCCCAATTTTTTTTTTTTTAAGATTTTATTTATCTGTCAGAGAGAGCACAAGCAGGGGGAGCGGCAGGCGGAGGAAGAAGCAGGATCCCTGCTGAAGAAGGAACCCAATGTGGGATTTGATCCTAGGACCCTGGGATCATGACCTGAGCCAAAGGCAGATGCTTAACCGACTGAGCCACCCAGGCATCCTGAGTATAGAATATTTTGATTTGTCTCTTACATCAGGACTGGTTTGTAACATTTTTAGTTACCAAGTTCACATATGCATGACTCAGATTTCTTGTCTTGAAGCCCAGACTTCTACTGTTGCTGATGGTTTTGGGGTCAAGTGAAAGGTGAGTCTAAGAGGATACTTGTATCAGGTGTGCATAAGAGTATTTTGTATGTCCTGTTCTGTATGAGATGAACAGGATTACATTGAGAGAAATCTCTGAAATCACTGAAGCTCCTGTGCTGTTCCTAGTGGTTGCTTTGAGTGAGACGGAGGCTTGACACTGTTTTAAAAAGTTGTTGGAAACCATCATGTATTAGAGAGGGCTTGAGACTCTTTACAAGCAGGGGGAGTGGAAGAGGGAGAAGCACGCTTCCCGCAGAGCAGGGAGCCCGATGCGGGGCTCGATCCCAGGACCGTGGGATCATGACCTGAGCGAAAGGCAGATGCTTAACGACTGAGCCACCCAGGCGCTCCGAAGTATTTCTTGAACATGGAGCAAACTCTTGTGAAAGTAAATGAGACCCTGTGTGAGCGGGGGAGGGGGCAGAGGCAGAGAGGGAGAATCCTAAGCAGACTCCCTGCTCAGTGTGGAGCCCAGTGTGGGGCTTGATCTCATGACCTTGAGATCATGAGCCGAGTCGAAACCAAGAGTTGGAGGCTGAACTGACTGAGCCACCCAGGTGCCCCGACCCTGCATTATTTTAAGATATACTCCTTTGTGGTCTTGTGTATCATACGCCTTTGTTTCTGGGAAGACTTACATGTTGTAACAAAGTAGGATGCCAGAATAATCTTTTTAGTGTGTGCAATTCACCCAGTTAAAAATAGTTTTAGTAAAAAAATATGGATAGATTGTACTTAGTAATTGACCAGAACAGTAGCACTTTTTATTTTACTTATTTTTCTTATTAGGTTATACATTCATATAGTTCAAAATTTAAAAGTTTCAAAAAGTATTACAGGGGCCCCTGGGTGGCTCAGTCTGTTAAGTGTCCAACTCTTGATTTCAGCTCAGGTTGTGATCTCTAGGTCGTGAGATTGAGCCCAGTATTGGGCTCGTGCTCAGCGTGGAGTCTGCTTGTCCTCCCTCTGCTCCTCGCCGTCCCTACTTAATTAATTAATTTAATTAAATCTAAGGGGGAACAAAAGTATTACAATAAAAAGTCTTTCTCCCACCAGGCAAGTTTCTCTTTTTGGAGGCAACTACTATTAATTAGTTTTCTAGTTCTTCTATTCTGAGAAGTATAGTCTATATGTAGGTGAATAAAAACATATGTATCTTTTTCTTTTTTCCTTATACACAAGTGGTAGCATACTAGACACATTTTCCAATTACTTTTTTCACTTATTTTGGAGATGAGAATATCCTTATTTGAAGCTATAAAGACATGACATCTAAATGTAATACTTTATCCTAGACTGGGTCTTGTACTTTATTTTTTTTTTCTTTTAAAGATTTTATCCATTTATTTATTTCATAGAAAGAGACACTGAACATGCGTGAGTGGGGGGAGAAGCAGAGGGAGGGAGAGAGAGAATCCCAAGCAGACTGTGCACTGAGCACGGAGCCCAGTGCAGGTCTTGATTCCAGGACCCTGAGATCATGACCTGAGCCGAAATCAGGAGTCGGACACTTGACCGACTGAGCCACCCAGGCACTCTGGGATCTTGTACTGCTTTAAAACACATTACTAGGTCAACTGACAGAATTGGCATATGGGTGGTAGAGTAGAGAAAGTGTCAGTTTGTGAAGTTAATAACAGTACTGTGGTTAAGTAAGAGACTATCCCTATTTTCACAAGATGTACTCTGAAGTGTTTAGGGGTAAAGGGCCATGATGTGTATAATCTGCCTGTAAGCAGATCAGGAAAAAAAAAACCCAAATAATAGTTCTAGAGAGTATGCAGGTGATAAAACAAATGGTGGGATAAAATGTTAACAGCATTTTAAAAAAGTATTGGGGCGCCTGGGTGGCTCAGTTGTTGGGCGTCTGCCTTCGGCTCGGGTCGTGGTCCCAGGGTCCTAGGATCAAGCCCCGCATCGGGTTCCCTGCTCTGCGGGAAGCCTGCTTCTCCCTCTCCCACTCCCCCTGCTTGTGTTCCCTCTCTCGCTGTGTCTCTCTCTATCAAATAAATAAATAAAATCTTTAAAAGAAAAAATAAAATAAAAAGGTATAAATGTATTCCTGGTATAATTTTAATTTTTTAATTTTTGAAATTATTTTCAAATGAAAAGCATTTTCAGTTGTTACCTCTTTTTTCACAACTGCTTAGTATTCATTTTTGTGGATATACCTTTATGTATTTTTTTCTTTTTCTTTTTTTTTTTTTAAAGATTTTATTTATTTATTTGAAGAGAGAGAGACAGCGAGAGCAGGAACACAAGCAGGGGGAGTGGGAGAGGGAGAAGCAGGCTTCCCGCTGAGCAGGGAGCCTGATGTGGGACTCGATCCCAGGACCCTGGGATCATGACCTGAGCCGAAGGCAGATGCTTAACGACTGAGCCACCCAGGCGCCCTGGATATACCTTTATGTATTTAAGCAGTTCCCTATTGATGGACATTTATTTCCAAACTTGTAGACAGTTCTTCAGTGAATAACTACTACATTGTTTGCACAGGTGGGAACTTGTCTGTGGGATAAAAGGGTATAATGCTTTAAATTCTGTACATATAGTAACAGCACCTTAAAATACGTTGCTGATGGCTAATCACCATTAAACCCTGGAGAAAGGGAATTCTGGTTTCTACCTTTATGAACAAATTTATTACTTTTTCTCTACAGCGTGCACATGAAGATTGAGGAAAAGATCACACTGACTTGTGGACGGGATGGAGGATTGCAGAATATGGAATTGCATGGCATGATCATGCTTAGGATCTCAGATGATAAATTTGGCCGAATTCGTCTTCATGTGGAAAATGAAGATAAGAAAGGGGTGCAGCTACAGGTGTGTAGAGGCTTTGGGTAAGGAAGTATTAAGACACTGGTTTGTCTGGGGCGCCTGGGTGGCTCAGGCTGTTAAGAGCCTGCCTTCAGCTCAGGTCATGATCTCAGAGTCCTGGGATCGAGCCCCGTGTCAGGTTCCCTGCTCAGCTGGGAGTCTGCTTCCCCTTCTCCCCCTGCCCCTCCCCCCCGCTTGTGCACTCACGCGTGCCCTCTCTCTCTCTTGCTTTCTCTCAAATAAAATCTTTTAAAAAACCCGACTTCGATTTGTCTGCCTAGCACAGTCTTTCTCAACTGGAGTTTCTCATGTGAACCACAGAACATAGAAAATGAATTTATAGGGGCACCTGGGTGGCTCAGTCATTAAGTGTCTGCCTTCGGCTCAGGTCATGATTCTAGGTCCTGGGATCGAGCCCCACATCGGGCTCCCTGCTTAGCGGGAAGCCTGCTTCTCCCTCTCCCACTCCCTCTGCTTGTGTTCCTTCTCTTGCTGTGTCTCTCTCTGTCAAATAAATAAATAAAATCTTAAAAAAAAAAAAAAATGAATTTATAGAACTAGTGCCATTCTAGATGCCTAGGAAAGAAGTTAATTTATTACATATAGTGGAGACCTTGAGACAGTAAATATCTTACCAGGGGGGTTGAGAGCAACTGACAGCAGCTGTATTGTAATAGACTTTTAATAGTGGAATTGAATGAAAGGTCATTTTGAAATCGAATTAATGACTTCATACTCATTAACAAAGGTACAGATAGATGCTTGTTTCTGTTATGCAAAGAGTAAATAATTGAGGATATTGTTTGAAATACAGTTTTTAAAAATGGCAAAGTTTTTTATTTATTTATTTATTATTTTTTTTTTTTTTAAGATTTTATTTTATTTATTTGACAGAGAGAGAGAGAGAGAGACACAGCTAGAGAGGGAACACAAGCAGGGGGAGTGGGAGAGGGAGAAGCAGGCTCCTGGCCGAGCAGGGAGCCCGATGCGGGGCTCGATCCCAGGACCCTAGGATCATGACCTGAGCTGAAGGCAGACGCTTAACGACTGAGCCACCTAGGTGCCCCTAAAAATGGCAAAGTTTTTTAAAAGATTTATTTAGTGAGAGAGCGAGTGTGCACGAGAGCAGGGAGAGGGGCCGAGACGGAGAGAGGCAGGCACCCCACTGAGTGCAAAGCCTGCGGTGGGTCTCAATCCCAGAACCCTGAGATCATGACCTGAGCTGATGTCAGAAGCTTAACCGACTGAGCCACCCAGGCGCCCCTGAAGGGCAATATCTAGTGGTATTTTTTTAAATTTAATAAAAATCCTTATAAAATAAATATGTATGTTCCTCCTACCTGGATATGTATGAAACTTCTTTGTATTATTACAGTTGTTTTGTCACTTTATTTAAATGGTTGATCTTGTATTTCTTGTTATAAGAACAAAGCATTTTCAGGGAAGAATGTTTTTTTGTCTGTTTTCCCCCCATAATCAGCACAAAGTTGTCTTTTGGAAGTAGTGCTTATAGTTTTGACAACAGCTTTGCTGGCTCTTTTTTTAAGATTTTATTTATTTATTTGACAGAGGGAGATATAGCGAGAGAGGGAACACAAGCAGAGGGAGTGGGAGAGGGAGAAGCAGGCTTCCCGCTGAGCAGGGAGCCCGATGTGGGGCTCTATCCCAGGACCCTGGGATCATGACCTGAGCCGAAGGCAGACGCTTAACGACTGAGCCACCCAGCCGCCCCAGCTTTGCTGGCTCTTAAAGTATATGTAGGCTATATAAATTTTTTTTTTTTAAAGATTTTATTTATTTATTTGACAGAGACACAGCGAGAGAGGGAATACAAGCAGTGGGAGTGGGAGAGGGAGAAGCAGGCCTCCCGCTGAGCAGGGAGCCCAGTGCGGGGCTCGATCCCAGGACCTGGAATCATGACCTGAGCCGAAGGCAGCTGCTTAACGACTGGGCCACCCAGGCGCCCCTATGTAGGCTATATAAATTTAAAAAAAAGTATATGTAGGCTACTGTCCAGGAGTTCTTTCTTTTCCCTTTTCTCTCTCTCTCTCTCTTTTTTAAGATTTTATTTATTTGTGTGGGAGAGCGAAAACGAGTGGGGTGAGGGGCAGAGGGAGAAGCAGACTCCCCACTGAGCAGGGACCCCATCGCTGGGCTTGATCCCAGGACTCCAGGATTATGACCTGAGCTGAAGGCAGATGCTTAACCGACTGAGCCACCCAGGCGCCCCTCCCTTTTCTCTCTTAATATGACTTCTTTTTAAAAGATTAGTCTATCTTAGCTGGCCTGAGTTTGAATAACTTTAGTGCTCTGGGCAAAATTGCAACTAAACTTTCCACAGAGCTTTTCTCTCTTCTGCCTTCTGACTGTAAGGCCAGGACTGCTATATGACCCAGGCATCTGATCAGTAGTCTCCTACTTGGCTTGCTTGGCCCTCCCATGATGTTGCTTCCTGTCAAGTATTTTTAGAAAGGACTTGGTTAAAGGTCTTCAGCTTTTTCAATTACAAAATTATTAACTTGTTCGATTACAAACAAAATGCCTTAGAGTTGAAGTTACTTTTTAAAGATTTTATTTATTTATTTATTAAAGATTTTATTTATTTGAGATACAGAGTGAGAGAGAGAGCACGAGTCAGGGGGCAGAGGGAGAGGGAGAAGCAGGCTCCCCACTGAGCAGGGAGCCTGATGTGGGGCTTGATCCCAGGACCCTGGGATCATGACCTGAGCCAAAGGCAGACGTTTAACCAACTGAGCCACCCAGATGCCCCTAAAAGATTTATTTATTTATTTTGGAGAGAGAGAGCGCGCACATGCTCAAGTGCAGGGCGTGGGGGGTGGTGGTGAGGGACAGAGGGAGGGAGGAAATCTCAAGCAGACTCCCTGTTGAACACAGAGCCAGATGCGGGGCCTGATCCCCTGACCCCAAGATCATGACCAGAGCCGAAATCAAGAGTCAGCCACTCAACAAACTGAGCCACTCTGGTGTCCCCAGTTCCTATTTTTAAAATGTCTTAAAGTCTTTAAAGAAGGGACATCTTTTTTTTTTTTTTAAAGATTTTATTTGTTTATTTGACAGAGAGATAGCACAAGTAGGCAGAGAGGCAGGCAGAGGGAGAGGGAGAAGCAGGCTCTCTGCTGAGCAGGGAACCTGATGTGGGGCTCGATCCCAGGACCCTGGGATCATGACCTGAGCCGAAGGCAGACGCTTAACCACCTGAGCCACCCAGGCGCCCCGGGACATCTTTCTTCAGATCAAAAGGAATTGGCATTCTTTTAGGTACTCTATTTTATTTTTTTATTTTTTTAAGGATTTTATTTTTAAGTAATTTCTATACCCCACATGGACCTTGAACTCAGAACCCTGAGATCAACAGTTGCGTGCTCTACTGCCGACAGAGCGAGCCAGGCACCCTGTGGTACTCTATTTTAGATGTTTAGATTATGGACCATGTAAGACCAGAGGGATTTTATTTCCTATCTTATGCCTGAACCTGAGAAGTTTTCTTTTACTTGCCATTTCAGACCCATCCAAATGTGGATAAAAAACTTTTCACTGCAGAATCTCTAATTGGCTTGAAGAATCCAGAGAAGTCATTTCCAGTCAACAGTGATGTAGGGGTGCTAAAGTGGAGGCTACAAACCACAGAAGAATCTTTTATTCCACTGACAAGTAAGTGCTTCTGGCCAGTCCCACTAAGCTAGTCTGCACTGAGAACTAGAAATAGCCCTGGCTTGTACGTGCTTATCTTCATTGCCGTAGCAAAATTCTTTTTGACAAAATGACTTTCTTTCAAAATGGGCTTAGTACTGCATTTTGTGTATTTTAATCATGAGCTTTTGTTTTTTAGTAGCTTTAATTTTGAAACTGTTATTTATAATAGTTTATATTAGGGTGTCTAAGGCCTGCAGCTAGCTATCCGTTTTGATTTGCCATCTTAACTTTTCTCCACTCTTTTCCTAATATTTGAGTATTCCTGCTTTGCTTTTTTTCCTCAGTTAATTGCTGGCCCTCAGAGAGTGGAAATGGCTGTGATGTCAACATAGAATATGAGCTACAAGAAGATAATTTAGAACTGAATGATGTGATTATCACCATCCCGCTTCCGTAAGTGGTGTCCCCACATAATCATTTTTTTCGGTACTGGGCTTATAGAAATAGTCTTTTGGAACTTGTTTTGGAGGCAGCACTTAGTTGGCCATCCATTCTAAGATATCTGCTTCTTAAAAAGGCCAGTTGTAAAAGAAACCAGTTACAAAAGTCCACAATACTATATGCTCATATGACATTGGGAAAACATAATACTCTTGGAACAGAAATCAGGAGGTAGAGAGGAAGACAGTTGACTGCAACAGGGCACAAGAGAACTTTCGAGGACAGTGGAAATGTTCTATGACTTGACTGTGGTGGTGTTTACAAGATTACATACATTTGTCAAAGTGTGTTGAGCTGTTCACGCTAAAAGGAGTGGATTTTACTGTTTTTAAAACCAACTCAAAGCCAGTTGTAGTTCTAGAGCTGTTTCCAGATGTTGGGCCTGTGTTTGTTCTTGTAGTAATGAAGACTTCCAGAAGGAGGAGCCACTTTTCAGTCCAAAGTCTTGGTTTTGTTTTGCAACTCAGAAATTGAATCTGTCAGACTGAATTTTTTCTCTTTCACTTGGCTCTCGAAACTTTCAGCTAAAGATGAGAGTATGTTTTCAAGGGAACTATTGATTCTTGCCGGAGAACATATTTACATTAGTTTTCGTAAATTTTCTAAAAGTTTTATTGAGTATAACTGACATACAATAAACTACACATATTTAAGTTGTACAGTTTGATAAGTTTTGACACGTATATACCTGTGAAACTGTCACCACAATTAACATAATGAAAATGTCCAACACCCCCAGAAGGTTAGTTCCAGTAAGTTTTTATTTTTATTAATTTTTTTTAGTTCCAATAAGTTTTTAATGTGTGCTTAAAAGCCCCTCTTTCTAGGATCATCTGGAAATACTCTTTCCCTTAAGTTTATCTCACTAGCACTTCCAGTGAGTGTGCTCTATTATTATATCACCAATGAATCCAGCTCCTCTCCTCTACCTCTCAGTACCTGCCCCCCATGATGAAGTACAGGGTATAATTATGAACACCCAGTAAGTGTATCTTATTGTATGTATCTTAGTGTATCTTTACTGTTATATTGCTTAGTTATTATTGCAGAGAAAATGATACTAATTTAACTTGTAGTTTTGTTTCTTTTTTGATAATTCAGACGTTTACGTGGCCAGGTCTGGTTTTTCATCGTTCTTATTTTCCATTTTAAAAAATATGCTTTAGGGGCGCCTGGGTGGCTCAGTCGTTAAGTGTCTACCTTCAGCTCAGGTCATGATCCCAGAGTCCTGGGATCGAGCCCCACATCAGGCTCCCTGCTTGGTGGGAAGCCTGCTTCTCCCTCTCCCACTCCCCCTGCTTGTGTTCCTGCTCTTGCTATCTCTCTCTCTCTGTCACATAAATAAAATCTTTAAAAAATTTAAAAAAAAAAAAAAATATATATATATATATATATATATGCTTTATTATCACTCTCTCCTTTATTGGGGTAACTGTCTTAATTCCTCACAGCTTGGTTATTCTTTCAGAACAATAGATGGCTGCCTTGAACCATTGTAGGACTTGGGCGTTGGTGACAGGTGTGGGTTTTGTTTTGTCAAGATTTATTTTACTAGGCTATTTTTAGGATGCCACAATTTTTAGGCCTCTCCATCTACCCTATAATTGTGGTTATGGTGGTTTCCTGTGTCTTAGTTCACTTTTGCAGTAGTCTCCAGAAGAGACCCTTCCTTACACAACATTTTACCCTCTTGTCTTGAACTGATCAAATTTGAGCGATCAGAATCGGAAGAAGAGCAGAGAGAAGAAACATATATACCACTAGGACCATAGAATTGATAGGGAAGAGCTGATCATGTTGTATCACCGTTAAATTCTTCTCTTTGTCTTCCTTATTTACTCTGCCCCTAATACAAGCATTGAATGGCACTGGTGAATGAAAAGATGGTAAATTTGCAATGTGTAGGAGTGGGTGACAACTGCCTGTCAGCCATGTTTGGGGGTGCAAAGTACATCCTAAGTAGCCCTGATTCTCTGGCAGATTAAGGACAGCTAAGTGTCTCTTTCTTCCATCATGTTCACGTTCTGGGCAGGGGTGATTGTGTTTTTACTTATCATATAAAAGTCCACTTACTGGATTATAAATCAGACCCACCAGCGTCAAGTACAGGTTTTGAAAGAAAATCTTTTGAAGACATCTTCTCAAAGGCCCAAATTCATCTCCATTCTAAATAACCAGGTAGTAATGTATAAGGTTTTGCACCACTACTATCAACTCTTTCCCCCCCATTGTCACCTATAAGGGGAGCTGCAGTATGTTAAAATTCCTTCTTGACAAGGCAGCAAACCCTTGGTGCAGAATTTTTGGAAATATATCCCACTTTTGTCAGTCTTTGTCCCCTGGTAGGTCCAGATTTAATCCACAAGCTGGAGCAGCCCATGGATATCTCTGCCAGTTACCTGTGGTTGCATGTATCTATATATATAAAGGCAGTGAGTGAGACCCTTGGCCAAGGTGCTAGGACTTTGTTTGAACCTTGAAGTTATTAGGGGAGCCTCATTTTTTTCTAGGACCATAAAAAAGTGGGCAGAATCTGAGGAGCATAATCAAATTCAGGGCTGGTTTTCCTTGGCAGAGTTCTTCCAGCTCTGGACCGCTAAGGTGACACAGGTGTTTCTCATGACAGATCTGGTGTGGGCGCACCGGTGATTGGGGAGATTGATGGCGAGTATCGACACGACAGCCGACGAAATACTTTGGAGTGGTGCCTGCCAGTGATTGATGCCAAAAATAAGAGTGGCAGCCTCGAGTTCAGCATTGCTGGGCAGCCCAATGACTTCTTCCCTGTTCAAGTCTCCTTCATCTCCAAAAGAAACTACTGTAACATACAGGTATCCGCCCCCTTTTTTTTATATATTTTATTTATTTATTTGACAGAGAGACAGCGAGAGAGGGAACACAAGCAGGGGGAGTGGGAGAGGGAGAAGCAGGCTTCCCGCGGAGCAGGGAGCCCAGTGCGGGGCTCAATCCCAGGACCCCTGGATCATGACGTGAGCCGAAGGCAGATGCTTAACGACTGAGCCACCCAGGCGCCTGAGGTATCCCCTTTGAATTGAGATCACATATGGGGAAAGTGGTAAGACGGATGCCAGATAAACAGCATGGTATCAAAACTCAGAAAAGCTGGGGTGCCTGACTGGCTCAGTCTGTAGAGCATGTGACTCTTGATCCTCAGGGTCATGTGTTTAAGTCCTATGTTGGGCCTAGAGCTTATTTTAAAAAGAAAAAATCAGAAAAATTGGTGTTCCCTGAGGATTCCATTATTGACTCTATTGTATGATCTTGGTCAAATTCCTCTCCTGTTTTAACTCAGTTTTCCTCTCTAGATTGGGCAAGGTAAAGAAATTGAATACATATAAAAGTATTTATGGATTGTGGGGCACCTGGGTGGCTCAGTTGTTAAGCGTCTGCCTTCGGCTCAGGTAATGATCTCAGGGTCCTGGGATCGAGCCCCGCATGGGCTTCTGTGCTCAGCGGGAAGCCTGGTTCTCTCTCCCACTCCCCCTGCTTGTGTTCCCTCTCTCACTGTGTCTCTCTCTGTCAGATAAATAAAATCTTTAAAAAAAAAAGTATTTATGGATTGTGCAAGATTTGTATTTCTTAGTTGCCTATTTTTTTTAATAAGATCATACATTTTATTTTTTTTAAGATTTTTTAATTATTTGACAGAGACAGTCACAGTGAGAGAGGGAACACAAGCAGGGGGAGTGGGAGAGGGAGAAGCAGGCTTCCTGCCGAACAGGGAGCCCGATGCGGGGCTCGATCCCAGGACCCTGGGATCATGACCTGAGCCGAAGGCAGACGCTTAACGACTGAGCCACCCAGGCGCCCCTCATAATTTTAAAAGCCATTTACCAAAACAGCCAACCTGTGGTTTTATAATGCCTTTTATTTTTTAATTTTTGAAATTTTTAAGTTTTTGTTTGTATTTTGTTTTGTAATGCCTTTTATATGTCACTTGGTTTGAACCCAAGGACGGAAAGAAAGTTTTGTTTTTATTTTTATTTTTATTTATTTTTATATTTTAAAGATTATTTATTTGAGAGAGGGAGAGAAAGAACATGAGTGGGGGTGAGGGGCAGAGAGAGAGGGAGAAGCAGACTCCCTACTGAGCAGGGAGCCTGATCTGTGCCTTGATCCCAGGACCCTGAGATCGAGCCCCGAATCAGGCTCCATGATCAGCACAAAGTCTGCTTATCCCTTTTCCTCTGCTCTTCCCCCCACTCATGTGCACTCACGCTCGCTCTTGCTCTCTCTCCCTCTCTCAAATAAATAAATAAATAAATAAAATCTTTTTTAAAACCCCACAATATTTGGATTGTTTATGTTACAGCTTCCCTTCATTAATACAGATAATCATGAGCCAGTTCTTTTGCAGACCTGGTCCTTTAGATAAGCAAAGTAATGAGTATTTGTGAACTGTTTCTTTAGATCATTATTTTTAACTCATTGTTCCTCTTGTTTTTGAAGTTGCATTACAAGGACCCAATTTATGTTACAAATTTCCCCCTCTGACTTGTTGATTTGCTTGTTATTGTGGCACTGTCTTACCTTCCCACATGGTCTCTGTCTCTCCTGTAAGTGCTTGGGAGGTTACAGTTTTCCTTCCTCTGTTGGGTAATTCCAAAAAGCACTTCTCTCTCCACTCTCAGTTATTGGCATAAGCCCATCAATATTGGGAGTACAGGCTTGAAACCAAGACATGGGATAGTAGTGGGTACATTTTCCTGTTTGGGACAATTCGAAGAGTAGGAGGACTCTCTGAAAACCTCATTAGAAAATACAATCAGTGGTTCAAGCATTGTGTGAATGCCATTACAGACATTAATGTTGCAGGTAGTTCATTAAACTAGACATTTATAATTAAAAAGGAAAAACAAGATCTCAAAGAAGGACCCAGCCATATCTAGAAAATAAGTGTGATAGAGCAGCTTAGTGAGACTTGGAGAGCAAATCAGGCAAATGAAGTTGAAGAGTCAGAATATTGCATTTTGGGTCAAAATATTAATTGATCAGCCTGATAAAATGTGAACTTCATAGGTTTTATGGGGCAGACCTGGGTAGTGGCCACTCATTCTAGATCTTTTACTTGATACCACTGTACGTCTCATGCCAACAGTTGTCTTTTCTGTCTAGAAAGCAAGTTAATCATGTTGGTGGAGAAGAGTGATGCTGCAAGGCACAATCGTGAATTGAACTTTTTTAGTGTTTTTGAGTTATTTTTAATACTGCTTTAAGGGAATTTGATCTGTCCTGAGAATTTAGCCAGCACCTTGGAGACTCGCTCTCCTCCTGCTTTACCTCACTCTTTGTTTGTTTCCCTAGGTTACCAAAGTGACCCAGGTAGATGGAAACAGCCCTGTAAGGTTTTCCACAGAGACCACTTTCCTGGTGGATAAGTATGAAATCCTGTAGTACCAAGAAGAGGGAACCGGAAAGGAAGTATTTCAAATTAATAAAGAAGAAGCCAACAGTGGCTGAAGAGTTTTTTCCAAATCCACAAGCCATTGGAGACCCTTTTTTTCTGGTACAATGCACGATTCTCTGCGCGCAAGGACCCTCAACTCACCCTCAGTGTTCAAGTGTCACAGAGACATTCTTTGGCAAAGAAAGACACAAACATAAAGGGAAAGGCTGCTGATTTCTTTGGCAGATTTTACTGGCCAGCAGGAAAGCACGTTCTCCAGAGAATGCTCCCCAGTTAAACAGCTTCTCTGCCTTTGCCTCATTGTTGCTCCTTTGTTTTAATCCCTAAATACGGTTACATTTCATACTTCATTTTTAAAAAGTTTTCTCTGCAAATTTTAATCTTTCATACTCCCTTCCTTTACCTTCAGTTTTTCTCTCTATACCTTCAGTCAAGCACTGGGATCATGCACATGTAGGGGCGCTCCTGGGGACTGGCTGATCTAACCCAGCCTCGATCTATGGACTCTACAGGTGAACTGCTTACGGGGGATGAGGTCTAGAAGGTAACAGATAAGGAGGTACTTTGTCTCTTTCCTATGTCCACTTGTCCCTCCATTCCCTGGCACGTTGTCTTCCTTCAGTCGTGTTCCTCCAGTTTAGAACAGTACTGTGAATCCCACTCGTGCCAGTAGTAAAGGCCACTGAGAAGCAGCTTTCTGATGGCACAGCCCCCACTTGCAAGACGCCTGAGAGGCGAATGGTTCTGTCCAGCGAGGGCTTTCACATCCACAGGTAATGCTGTCTGCTGCTGGTGCTCCCCCAAGCTTCTGGTTCTCTACACTTTGGCTACTTCAGCTAAAACATGAAAGCCCACTCACATGTCTTGAATTCGCCACCTCCTCCTTCCTGGCCCTTCTCTGTGTTCTCAGTCCTTTCCTGTCTTTCCTGTCTCCGAAGTCCTTCCTTTTCGTCCCTTGAGCCCTTCTTGTTGAGTCCTCATGCCCCCTCTCATCCATTACTTGTGCAATGGAGAAGGCTACATCAGCCGGCCCAGCGTTGGCTTTCTCAGTATTGCACTTGGTAGGGTTGCTGGGCCTGCTGCTAGGCCACAGCCCCCGGTGGGGCGGAGAGGCAGATGACAAGGTGACCTGCTGCACTTCCAGCTGGGCTGGAGAGGACCAGTCCCACTCGGGACGACCTCAGGCCTCCCCTGCAAAGAGTGTACTGTCCTCGAAGCAGAGCAGTCACACACAGGTGGCCGCGGACAGAATTGTTTGCCAAAGAAGTTTCTGGCCTTTCCCTTTCCCTTAACTGCATCAGGGAAGAATCCTTATCTCTGGCTTGGTTTCCACATGAGATTTTTTTGAGGAAGGGGACTGGGACAAGAAATCTGTCATGTAGTGAAGTAGGCAAGAAATCTTATTAATCCAGTTTTGTTTGAAAGTTGCTTGTCCATATGATTTTTTTAAAGTTGTTTAGTTTCACAACTTTTTTTTTTCTGAAATTACTTTTGGGGTAATATTTAAAATGAGCGACATTTTGTAACCCTGTAAAATACATAGGGAATATAACATTCCAGTGTACACAAAGAAGGAAAATTCTTTAATCAAATAAAGAGTATTATAAAATGAATGTTTATTAGACTCTTGGCTCTCTCATACTTTGGTGTCTCCTTGCTGATTCGAGATGATGTAACGGGATCTAAGTTTAAAAATTAATGATATGTTTTTTTTAAGAGCAAAGAATCTCTATCCGAGAGTATTCGTTGCCTTCCCCCACATTACAGGGATCGTGCCTCCGTGGGTATTCTCCATCTGAGCGCACACATACGTACACGTACACATGTACTCCAGCCCGTGGGGTTTTTTAATTTGATGCTACTTACGGACTTTTGGTCTTAATTTTTTGTCAGGGGCAGTTGTAGAGTCAGAACCATGAGGCTTCATCTGTAAAGAATAACAATGATTGGTGATGTCTCAGAGCATTCTCTTCTCCATTAGAGCAGCAGTGGTAAGAAGTAAGTGATCCCGGGGTGAGGGATGGATGGATGCTTGGGGAGCTTGGATAATTCCCTCAGGAAAGTCTTCATCCTTACTTTCTTTTTATGTAACTTAAAAAACTATTGACTGTCAACAAATTCTTTGGAAGACAAATTACTCTCTGTAATGAATAACGAGCGTCTGGGAATGATAAAAGTTTTTTATCTTCAGGGTGAAAGCCAAGAGTTTGAATTTTTTTCTTCCTAAGAGAAATACGAAGTCTCTGGTCTGTTGCTGAAGCGTGGCGTGGCTCTGAGACCGTAACCCTAACCCGGGGGAGCTTAGGGGAGCGCGCCGGAGCCGTGCCACGCCCCTGGCTGGCGCTGGTCCCTCCACCGCACCAAGTGGGCCTTTTGTTGGCCTCTCGTGAGGGAGCCGAACGAGATCATTTGATCTGACTGAGCATTCTGGTTAATGTAGGAGGTTTGTGGTTCCTGCTTTGAATTAATTAATTCCACACAGAGGAGGTAGGGAACACACCTCGAGGTCAGGAATTCCTTTCCAAAAAAGATCTGTAATTCATCTACTCACAGTAGTTTCAGACCCCCCGGATCTATCAGCCCATGCATCTCTCATTCCGGAAGCTTTGCCTTCCGATTAATGTGAAGTTGTTCACACTGAGTAGCGTCTGAGAGATTTCCAGGCTTGATACAGAGGAGCTTTTTTAAAAAAGTTCACATCTGGTCGGGCTCATTGGAGGAAGATAGAAAAATAGAAAAAGCCGCCATCCTCAAGAAGATGAAAGTCTAACTAGAAGCAATGGCTACCTACTTACAAAGCCTTTTCTCCTCAGGTAGACAAGCGTTAACTGCGGCTGGTGCTAGTGCGAGTCTCAGTGAGGGTGAGGAATAGGTCGGGGTCTGTCTCGTAGGCTTCAGAGCAATCTCTCAAAGGAAAGCAAAAACTCCGAATTAACTCCCCGTTACTGTGCGCATCTCATTGCAACCATTCTCTGCCTCCATCTCCTCTTCTTGCCCCCTCTGGTAAATCTATCTGCAGCTACAGAGCTTTGAAAGTCCTGGAGGGTCCACGAGGAACCGGGTGCTGTACATTGCTCTTACCCAAGGTTAGAAAGCCTCTCCACAAGCATCAGTCTCCCATCTTACCCTCAGGGGTTAGACGTTTACGTGGAGCCAGACCTTTAGCAAGACTATACCTTTCCAAACTAAGCTGTTGCCCACTCTCAAACACAAGCGGTCAAGCAACAAAGCAGTTTTCAGAAGCTTGGGTCACTTCCCACTCCTCCATCCCCCACAGACAGAAAGGTTTTTTGCCTTGCTGTTCATAGGGCAGGGGCTCAATTGTTACTTAGGGCTTAGCCCATTTCTCGAAAGCTCCCATAAGCGTACTCTCTGTGATCAGGTTGATAACCAAACGGGCTGGTTGAAAAAGAGGCATTACAATTTCAAGGCAATGAGGGAAGTGGAGATAGGTTTTGTTTCCCATTCTCTTGCCGAAATCAGTGGTGGTTCTTTTCAGCTCATAGGAAGGTCCTGAGCCTACACGGATGTAGATGAGACCACTCAGCTTTGGCGTCTCTTAGCTTTGGGTCTGAGCATGGACTGTGCAATTTCTAGGACAAGCTGAGGAGAGACCGCCCGCTGAAGAAAGGTTTGAACTTTTCCCCAAGTTGGATGCAGGGAGGAGTTACTTGGCATCATTGCTGTCACCACACCCACGCTAATGATGCCTGAGTTCAGGATCTGCAGAGGCCAGAAAGGAGAGCTTTAGAAGATGTGACTGAACAGGGTTCGCTTACTGTAGTGAGCAATAATCGCCTCCTTCTGGGGCTGGAGGGAGCACAGAGGTGGGAAGAGTGCCTAGGCAAAGGCAGGAGGGATGTGGAAATAGACTCCTGACATTCATAGCCAAGTGCAGAGGGCCTTCAAAAATCCACTCTTCCTTCCACACCCAGCCTTTGCCCTCTCCCGCCTGCTTCCAGTTCGGAAAGTCTGAAGCATGCTTGGAAAGCTGTTTTCTGCTTTCTTCTCTCTTCCTCCCCCTTTCCTGAGCTCCCAGCTGCTCGACCTCTTGCGTAATTGTGAGAGAGCACTGAGTTTTTTGATGGGCTCCAGATGTGCAGCGGGTGGGGGTGGAGGGTGGGGGCGGTAGGTCTGTAGTCCCCGGAGTGCTCAAACTGTGGGAACATAGGGCCTCAACCCAGCAGGAGTGAGGACACATTGCACAGAGCCCTTATCATGGGGTCAGCTGGTCCTTGGGTGGGAGGGCAGAGAGAAGATGGGTGCTGTTTCGGCCCCCTGCCTCTGCATCAGCTGCCCTGCGGCGGGCTCGATCATTCCCTGAAATTCCTCCTGACCGAGATGGTAAAGAAGCTCTGGGAGTTGTGAAACAGTTACGTGAAAAGACTCTGAGGTACCCCAATCAGAGCCCCTTCCCTCAAATGCTGGGTCTTGGCACGTAGGATGCAATAGTTGGGGTTTTGTTTCTTTTTCTTTTACCAGAATAGTCTGGAAATTACTGTTGTGATCCGCTTCATGAAAGGTGGCCAGAGTCAAAATACCTTCAGGAGCCTCAAACAGTGTGAAGAGAGGAAGAGTAAGAGGCTTCCTCCCATCCCCCAAATCCTGGGGCTTCCTGGTACCCACGATGCCTGCTGGAGCCTTGCTTGTTTGACCTCTGGTAGCCACAGCTAACTGTGAAGTGTCTTTCCCCTCCCCCTTCCCGTCCACTGCCTGGCTCCAGTCAGCCCCAGCCTCCAGCTGTGGGGGGCCCCCCTGCTAATGCTGGCCCTGTCAATGAGTGACCAAAGATTGCCGCAGTTCAGCCTCCTGCTGTTCCAGGGTTAGGGAAAGAGGGCACAAACTAAAGCCACCGAATCAGAACAAGGTATGTCCATCCCAAGGAGGGCAAATTATTTTCTGCTATGTGCCCCAGCTGGAAGCCTTGGGGGCTTTCTGCTCCCTCATTCAGCGAGGAGGAGTCTCGGGGATCCCTCTAGGGCAGGTTAAAGAGGTCCAGCCTAGCTGAGGTCAGCTCCCTAGGGCCTCCCCGGTCAGTCTCCTGGGGCAAGAGCTGGCTTTGCAAGGTAAGGATCCACTGTCCGCTGTGTTGGATTTCGGGGTGGGGGTTGAGATGAATGACTTCAACTAGGCTCAGTTTCTAGACTCCTCTTGGGTTTTTAGTCCCTCCTTTTCTTCCTTATTAGCCCCCTACTCCTCCAGAGACCCAAACTGCTATAGGATGGTGTGCTCAATAGTCTGTCTATAGCTTGCGCCCCCCAGTTGTACGTCAGCGGGTGGTGGTAGGGCGGAGCTACATGGATGGGGGCAAGATGATGATTCAGTGCAGGTTTCTGTGCTTTACCCTTCCCATGGCACTTTAACACGTCTTCTACCTCTCCTTAGAAAAGTCTGTGAAGCCTGATGCGCAGGGTCAACAACCCCATTTACAGCTCTTCATGGTAGGGCTTGGAATAGGGTGAGGAGGAGGGGTGATGGGGTAAGCCTGGGTCCCCTCAGCAGATATTTCCTGGAGATACTGAGACTATGCTGGAGGGCTCTGAGACCAAGAGGTTCACTGGGAGCCACGGAGGACTCAGGCACCTAAGGTTTTAAAAAAGCGGGCGGGCGGGGGGAGAGAGTGAGAAACCGTCAAAAACACCCTTTCAGAAGAGCCTTAAGGCCTAGGGGTGGAGGGTGGTCTAGGGGAGTCCGAAGGGGAGGGCAGGAGGGGGAGGGGTGTGTGTGTTGATGGTAGTGGAGAGCCCAGCTGCAGAGAGGAACAAAGCGGGCGCTGTGCAGGCGGGGGTGGGGGGGCCTGGGGGGGGGGGGGCTGCTATGGGAAAGGGGGGGGGGGGGACCTCGGGCTCCAGCTCCACAAGGGCGTCTTCTCCGGCTGGCCTGGCAGGACGGGACGGGGGACAGGGGCGGGACCGGGGGGCGGGACTTCTCGCTCTCCTCCCACTCAGCGGGCTCCCAGGGAAAAGCAACAGTGTCCTCCAGAGCCCGAGGCCGCGGCGGCCGAGCCAGGCGAAGGAACCGGTGTCCCTCTCTCCCCGCGCGAGGTAAGGACCCTCTCTCCCACTAGGCCCGTGGGTCTCGCTGGCTGCGCTGCTGGGACTGGATAAGGGGAAGTTTCAGGGCCTGGCGGCAGCCCTGAGATCAACTCTGGGCTGGGGTGGGCCCAGAAGAAACCGTGGGGGAGGAGGGGGCGCTCCAGGTGAGTGCAGTGGGGTGGGGGGACGGCCGAAAGGGGCTTTGCGGGGACCGGCTCCGCTGCTTTTCCGCCGGCCGCTTGCTTTTGCCCTCCCGAGCCTCTGTCCGCGCAGCCGCCAGAGGGGGCCCTCGCGCTCCTCTCCGGGGGGGACGCTGGTCCTTGCCCCATCCAGAGTCTCCCGCGGGCACCCAGACGGCCGGCCGGGCTGACACTCGCAGGGGCTCGTCCGCCCGCGCCGCGCTCCTCCCACTCTGCGGCCGACGGCAGGACTGAGAGCCCTGCCCCGGGCGAGGGGGCTCCCCTGGGCCATCCCGGCTCCTGTCCCCGGCCAGGCCGCCTAGACGGACGAGGAATGTGTGCGCAGTCCAGCCCCGAGGCAGTGGGAATCCGGGAGGGACTCTTGGTGTGTTCAGGAGATGGGAGGCGCGTCCGGGGCCTTCCGAGCCCTCCTCCGAGGCCCCGCATCTTTAGGGGTCCGGGAGGCCGGATGGGGCACCCTTAGGGGGGTGAGTCCCAGGTTCTTGCCACGCCCGCCGGGTCCGGATTCGTATCCCTAACGGAGTTCCCCGAGGCGGGGGGCTGAGCCAGCCATCCGGGTTCCTCCGGGATGGGGAAGTGCGGGCGGGCGGCCGGGGGCAACGGGGCCTGGGAGGGGCCGCCGGGCGCGGGGTTGCCGAGGCGCCCGCGGACGCTTCCGCCGGGGCTGGGGCGAGCGGGGGACCTGGCCGGGTGGCCGCGAGGCCCAGCGGGGGACCCAGGGAGCCGGGGCGGGGCTGCATTCTGGGCCCGTTAGCTCAGCCGTCCCGGAGGCTCCCGGGCTGACTCATCGGGCCGCTCGCACACAAACACCAGCTCCCCACCACGTCAGGCATCCCACGCAGCGGACACGCACCGCGCCCCACCCCGTGTCACCCACGCGCCCGCCCGCCGCGCGCGCGGCCCGGGGCTCGGCCGCCGTCGCACGCGGGGCAGCCTTGCGCACGCCTGGACCTCCGCCCGCAGTCCGCGCGCGCTGCGCTCACGCAGTTCCCGCCCGCACACCTCGCCGCTCACACCCGCAGCCCTGCGCTCACACTCGCACCTCCCGTGCACCCTCAGCCCCCCTTCCCGCAGCGGCCCCGCGGGGAGCGGGCGGTGTCGGAGCGGCCGCCCCTTTCCCCGGCCGCGCAAACAAGCGGCTCCTTCTCCCTGCCCCGCCAAAGAAAGGCCGCTTGTCCGGCGTCCGCGGCGGGCGGGGCGGCCCAACACTGCGGCCTTGTCCCACCTGGCGGCCCTGGGCAGCGCAGGCCCAGGGCCAGCGAGGAGCCGCGCCCTGGCGGCAGTCCCAGCCCGCCCGCGACCTCGGAGAGGGGCGCTTTCCAGCACCCCCACCGCTCCCCCATGAGAACCAGAGCCCCACTCTCCACTCCCGCCTCTCCCCGGCTCTGCCCCCTCGAGCCTCCGCCGCCCGCCTCTCGTCTTTGATCGCTAGCGGCCCCGGCCTGCCCTCAGTCTCCCCTTTTCTTCCCTTCCCCTGGCTCCCCGCCCCTCGGTTTCCCCCTCCACGGCCCTCTGTACCTTCTAGGGCTGCCCCTGGCCGTCGTCCCCTTTACTCGACGACCTCTCTGTCCTGAGTCTCCCCATCTCCTTCTTTGTCCCCCAGGTCCTCCACCTCGCTGTCCCTCCGTCTCCACCCAGCTCTGCGTCCCCCGGCCTGTTTCCCCATCTTCTTCCCCCTCCTGTCCATCTCCCCAGCTCTCATTTCTCCTCATCCCTCAGTCTCCGTCCTTCATCCCGCCCCGCATCCCTGCGTCTCCCCTTCTCCGCCGGATCCTGCCGCTGACCCCTTATTCCTACCCCCCCCTCCCCCCGCTTCTCAAGTTCTCTCCGCCCCGGCCTTTCCACACCCCTCCCCGGCCCCCGCCCTCCGGGATCCCAGCCTCAGTTTCCTTCCCGTCCCGACTCCTTCCCCTGCCGGCGGCCCTTCCTCGAGGGCGGATGCGTGTCGGGAAAGCGACGGCGGCGGCGGGCGGAGAGGGTCCCAACTCGGCCCCGCAGGCCTCGGGCCGCGGCCATGCGACGCCCGGGGCGAGGCCTCGGCTGGTCCCCCCGGCCACAGGTGAGGGCTGGAGCGGCCCCGCGGGACCCCGGGGAGCGCCGGGCTAGCGCTCGGGGACTCGCCCGGGACCTTTGGCCGGGGGCCCGATTTGGAGCCTGGACTTCCTCCAGTGCCTGTTGGTTGCAGACCTTTTCGGCCCTTCCTCGGGCCTCCCTTCACCCTAGTTTGGGCGCCGAGACCCCGGAGCGGTGGCTCCGGACACCCACTCGGCGGAGAGGGCTGGGGGCGGGCAGATCCCGCGCGGCCTGGGTGCGCGCGCGTCCCCGCTGGGCGAGGAGGCCGGAGGGGCCGGGCCTGAGCGGGGGTCACCCGCGGGAGCCCCGGTCTCGCCCGCCGCGGGGTCCCTCCCTGTTGCACGGCGGCTCCCGGCTCCCAGGCCTCTGCGGCGCTGCGCCCCGGGAGGTGCGGGAGGGCCACGGAGAGCCGGGCTGACCGCGGCGCCTCCCTCGCCTCCCTCCTTCCCGGGGGCCGGCCTCGCGCCGCACGGGCCTTTTTTTGGCAGCGGGACCGGGCGGGGCGCTGGGAGAGGGTAATTACTGCCCGGGTAGTGGGTAGCCCCGTCCGCGGAAGCGGGTTGGCGGGTGAGGGCGCCCCGGGCCCGGGGTGGGGTCCGAGGAGAGCGCGCCCCCAGGTGGCGGCGGGGCAGCCCCTTTGTCCGAGCGCGGCTGGGACGCGCCGGTCGGGGGTAGCTTTCCACTCCACCTGGGTTAGGTTTCGGAGCTGGGCGCACAGCCTCGACCCTGCTGTTTCTCCATCTTTTCTTATCTTCTTGGTCTCTCCCCACACCTCCCTCCTTATCTCCCCCCTCCTTTCACATGATTATTTCCTTCTCTTCTCTCCTCTCATCACTCCTGTTCCCCATCAACCTTATTCCTTTACAGTCTTCATCTCCACTTGAAATTCTTTGGTGTAAATAAATGAACACGCCCAAAGCTGCCTAACAGGGTGACAGTGACGAATTTGACAGATAAAGGCGAAGTGACGTGTTGTAGATCTTGAAACCCGTACTAATGACTGGCATGTTTACGGTGCTTTGCGCTTCACAGAGGGTCATTTAATATCATAGCTGAATCTCCAATCTTTAAAAAAAAAAATGACAGTTTTATTGGGGCACCTGGGTGGCTTAGTGGGTTAGGTGTCTGCCTTCCGCTGGGGTTGTGATCCTGGGGTTCTGGGATGGAGCCATGAGTTGGGCTCCTTGCTTGGCACGAAGTCTGCTTCTCCCTCTCCCTCTGCCCCCCCCACTCGTGCTCTCTGTTGCTTGCTCTCTCAAGTAAATAAATAAAAATAAAAATAGTTTTATTGAGGTATAACGTATATACCATAAAATTCACTTAATTGAAACGCGTGTTCAATAACTTTAAGAGTATATTTACAGAGCTGTGCCTGCAAGTTTCATCTTAGAACAATTCAATCACCCCAAAAAGAAATCTTGTGCCCATTTATAGTCACTCTCCATCCTACCCTTAGCCACAGGCAAGCGCTAATCCAGACAATCTTTTGTGAAAAAGTCATTATTCCACTTTTATAGAGAATGACTTGACACTCAGAGAATTTAAGTAACTTGTCCAAGATCTCACAGCTAATAAATAATAAAGTCAGGGTGAGAATTTAAGGCTCTTGCATCCCAGCCTGAAGCTTTCTTTCCACTAAACGGTGATGCCTTTCCTTCACCGTTATTTATTGTTTTATTTTCTTACTCCCTCTTTTAGGTAAACTCCCCATTCCCAACCCACTCTCTCACCTCTCTTCCCTCGGAGAATGCTGAGGGATTTCCCTGAGTGGAAGGAAACAGGACAGCCGGCTCTGACCCTGGAAATGCTTCCCCATGGCCAGATCTCCTGGGGACGTGCCAGGCCAGCTTGGAGCTTGGTGTAGGTTAACGGCCCTTGCCTTCCCTCTTCCCAGGCAGAGTTGGGATGGGCCCCAGGCCCTATTCCGGTTTCTCTTCCGCCAGCTTGGGTGGACACAGTGACGGACATGATGCCGTCCAGGTCCGGAAGGGTGGAAGCTGGGAGGGTAAAATTAGTAACTCTCTATGGCTGAGGCCCTTGGGCCCCACTGCCAGGGTCAGACACTCCTTGGAATGCTGGCTTCTGCCCCCACTTCCTCTCCAAGTCACCCGCCCTGGTCGAGGGCTAGTAGAGAAGTGGAGGGAAACCCTGCCTTCCTTGGTCTCCCTCCTACCTTGAGCCAAGCTCTCTCGGCTGTCCCCAGCCCCACTTGAGCAACAAATGGGAACCTTTGAACCTTAGCAAGATGATCAAGGCATGGTGGGCATGCAGGCACACATGAGTACCCAAAGGTCCCTCACATTTCTCAGGCACCGAAACTGTGAGCCAGGGAAAAAGGGATGGGTGGGAAGAGTTCAAGTTCTGGTTCTGGAATCTACTTTACCCTTGGTTCTAAAGACCCAAGCTTCCTACAACACCAGATCAGATGAAGAACCTTAGAAAACTGTATTCCTGCTATTAGTCACCACTGAGGGGTTTTTTTGCTGATTGTCTGGGGGTGAGACTGCTTTCTGGGGAAGAGAAGGTGTAGGAGTTGAGACATACAGAAGGTAGGAATGGTTGAGTTTTGCCTGTGGTGTCTCCTTTAAGCAGACAGCCTGTTGAGACCCCTGGGGGGAAAAGAGACAAAGGGAGAGGCAGAGTGGGAAGGGTACAGGGAGGGAGCTCCTCCTCAGCCCAGCCTGGGGGGGTCTCTGGCTACCAGTGTCCCTGGGGGAGTTCCTTGGACCGGCTTCCCTCACTGAGGTAATTTCCCCCACCCTACCTCTGGCTCCAGATGTGTGAGGCTGCCGCCAAAGCCTGGCTCCTGGGTGTCAGAGGCAAGAAAGCAGAGAAATAGAGGCTGGGCCTCTAGGGGTCTTTGGGCTTATGGTGGCAAGGGCCAGGACTGTGTGCTGGGTGTCTGTGTGGGGCCGTAGATGAGGCACTGCTTCCCCCCCGCCCCCCCCCCCCCCAGCCCCGAAGCTCCTGAGCTACCCGCACTTTTTCTTCTGCATGAGCCTGCTGGGAATGAGGGTGACTGGTACCGCCCCCCCCCCCCGAGAACCTGGCCACAGAGCCTACTCCTTTCCCTTTCCTCCCCTGGCCTCCCCACCAACACCCGCCTTCTGCCGTGTCCCCAGGAGCTCTGGAGCCCCAGGACCATGGACGCTGTTAACAGGAACCAGGGAGGCCCTGGATGCAAGACCCAAGCAATGGTAAAGGTGAGTGGGGTCAAGGCCAGGGGGCAAGAGGGCTGTTGGAGAGGGTGGGTTTGGCTCCTTTCCCCACCTGTGGCCCCAGCCCAGGGATGAGAGCCCTTCCCCAGGTCCCAAGCCTATTAACAGCTAAGTCTTTATCTGAATCAGGTTAATTGGTTCACCCAGAATATACCCTTTGGAAGTCAGGAAGTGGCTTACAGATTGACCCTGGGCTGTGTCCCTCTCCTCGATCCGTGGCCCTGCCCTCCGTTGCGATTTAGTTTCACGGAGGCAAGCAATGGCCAAGGGGATGGCCACGGACAAGTCTACAGCGACAAGTCTGCATTGGCCCTCCTCTGCGGCACCCCTTCTCCTCCCCAGCACCCGCCTGCTCCCCTCACTTTCTCCTTGTTTCTGTCTTAATAGACAAAAGGGGCAGTTAAGCCAAGACTTGAGATAAATCCAGTGGGACGAGTTAGTGGCCTAGATTCAGATCTCATTACAGTTTAGTGTAATAATGCTCCGTGCAAGATTTTGTGCTGAGCCTTTCCGACACCCTCAGAGCCCTTTGGAGCCCTTTGGAGAGGGCAAGTGCCGGAGAGAGTGTCAGTGTGACTGGGTGCTCAGGGTCTGGCCTGAAGTCTCTCATGATGCTCATCCCTCACCCCCACTACCTGCAGAAAGGGCCCTTGGACCTGATCGAGACAGGCAAAGGGCTGAAAGTGCAAACGGACAAACCACATCTGGTGAGCCTGGGCAGCGGGCGGCTCAGCACGGCTATCACCCTTCTGCCTCTGGAGGAAGGTAAGTCTGGAGGGGCGGCCCCCCTGCCACCCCTCTGTCCTTCCAGACATTTCTGCCCCTGATCCCAGGCGTGTGCTGGGGCCCTTCTGCCCTTTGTCCGCCATGTTCGCCTCTCCCAGATGCGAGGCTGTACCACCCCACTCCACCAGCTTGCCCCCCTTGGCCCGGCCCCCCTGGACTGCCTGGCCCTCTTTGGTAGATAATCTGGCTCCGGGACTGCGATTAAAGATCAGTTTAGAAACGAGGAGAGCACTGAAACAGGAGAGTCCATTGCTCTTAGCAACCAGTGTGGCCAAGAAGAAAGGGGCCCCGTTCCAGGGCAATGCCTGGTGTGGGAGCAGGTACCTGTGGAGCGGAGGGCCGGAGGGCCCGGAGGGCCTGGAGTAGGGGCAGACCTCCCAAGATAAGGCCCTGGCCCGGCCCCCTTCCCTGGTGGCTTCTGCCCTGCCTGGCTTCTCCCCGGGCTGCACTTGTTGCCTGGGTGATTCTACATTCCCCACATTCTCCAAATACCAGTCCCGGGGGCTCTGCCAGGGGGAGCTGAGCAAGCTGCAGCAGGGAGGGGAGCGAGGAAGGGCGAGGGTTGCAGGTGCAGAAGGCGGGGGAGAGAAGAATGAGAGATGGCAGATTTGGAGGAACAGAGTGGGGAGCGGGATGAAGGAGGAAAAGGACTTGGGGGCGAGGAGTTGGAGGGACTAAAGGAAGGTCTGCAGAAAAGAAGTTCCCCTTCTCTGTCCATGGAGCCTGGATGCTCTGTGCCCTCCGGGTCCCCCCATCTGCGAGCCAGAGTTTTCTCCCAGAGTTCCTACCCCTGACTGTCCCCACCAGGCTCAGGGGGCCAAAAGGGGCGGCCGGTAGGAGGCCTCGACCCTTCGTCAAGGAGGAGGTGGGCTTATATTTCCTTTGCTGCCCTCCCCGCCCAGCCTCTGACTCAGTTTGCCTTCCGGCTTCAGGGAAGACAGTGATTGGCTCCGCGGCCAGGGACATCTCACTGCAGGGGCCGGGCCTGGCTCCAGAGCACTGCTACATCGAGAACGTGCGGGGCACCCTCACCCTCTACCCTTGTGGCAATGTCTGCAGTATTGATGGGCTCCCTGCCCGGCAGCCCACCCGGCTCACTCAGGGTAAGGCCCGCCGACCTCCCCCTCCCCGCCCCCCCCAGCCAGAGGCATCGGTCTCTGTTAACAGAAGAGCCTGGGCCAGGGGCTGGGGAAGCCTGCTGTGGAGGTTGCCATGGTAACCGCCGGGGCCGGAGCCCGTGGGGTGCTCAGGTGCGTCTGGACGTGCCTCAAGAACATCCCAAATCCCTCTAGCATCCAGATTTGTCTTCAGCCTGCTTTTCTTCTCCGCTCACCTCTTCGGTGGGGGGACATGGGGGGAGAGGTTCTGATGACCGCATTCAAAGGGCGGGGTTGGGGGAGCGGCAGAGTGGTCATTAGTGATGGTTAAGGGAGAGCAGTTGGAGCGACAGTGAGGACAACCCTGGCGTTGCTCCGTGATGCCAAGAGGGAGTCGGTCTGAAAAGACTCAGAGGTGGAGAGGGAGGCCAGTACCCCCTGATGGGGATGGAGCAAAGGTGAGAGCTGAGGACACGCTCACTCCGGGTAAAACACCATTGACAGTAGCTTTGGGGTCATGAATATGGTTACCACCCTGTTCCCCAGAGTCACAGGCCATTCCGTTGTGTCAGGTGGCTCTGAAAACCGGGGCCCCTAGTTCCTATGGTGACCGGGCAGTTTAGGGGTCGGCCCAGGTGGCACTTCGACAGACCAGGTGTGTCTGCCCTGGGCATCCACTTACACAGTGAATCGTCACATTAGGGGAGTGAGCAAAGCAGGCTTGGGGTGGGGGGTAGAGGTGGGGTTGATGCGAGGCTGGGAGCTGTGGGCCAAGCCTGGCTCTGAGCGGGAGGACTAACGTCCCGCCGCTGTTTTCTGGGGACTCACTCCTCTTTCCGGCTGGAAGCTCCTTGGCAGTGGAAATCCCACTCATTCTTTTGTTTCCCTCTGTCCTTCTGTTCACATCCCTTAGGCTCTCTTTAGATGCGACTCCCTTCACAGCTGACCCAGGAGACCCAATCTTGCCCTACTCCTTTCTTCCTGCCCTTGGGAGCGTGAGGGGGACATGTGGCTTCAGGGCCGCAGGTCCACCAGTGGCAGCCGCAGCAAGCAGGCCCTTGCCTCTTCTGGGGCTTCAAGTTGTCTGACTCCAGATGAGAGGAAGAACCCCCATAAATTGGGGCTTTGGCTGTGATGCCATCTGGTTCTTTTTTTTTTAAAAAGATTTTTTTATTTATTTGTCAGAGAGAGAGAGAGAGCACAAGCAGGGGAAGCTGCAGAGGGAGAGGGAGAAGCAGGCCTCCCGCTGAGCAAGGAGCCTGATGTGGGACTCGATCCCAGGACCCTGGGATCACGACCCGAGCCGAAGGCAGACACTTAACTGACTGAGCCACCCAGGCATCCCTATGCCATCTGGTTCTTGACAGTCCCATTCAACCTCCAAGAGAACATCGTCCCCAAGATTTGGGTGTGTGGAAGTGAGCTAGAAGAGCAGCAAGGAGAGGGAGGGGCAGAGTTCAAAGAAGGCTAGAGAAAGAGCCCAGCCCTTACTCCCCCAGCCCCAGATCCCTCGCATCCATGGGCAAGAACACGTGTGTTGTGAGCAGGGTGGAGGTACGGATGCTCTGTAGGGCCCTCGTGTGCAGTCTTTCCAGAGCATCATTTAGCTCCCTGAGAAGAGGGAGGGCCTGGGTCAAGATGGAATTCTTAGGCATTTCCTGTGGCCCGGGTGACCTCTAACTCTTCCCCAGCCAAGGGCCCACCCTGCCAAGTATGTACCCTCCCACTCTCTTCTGACCCTAAACCCCCTTCCCTTTGGCTCCCTCCCACTCCCATAGCCTCCTTGTCTGGGCTTGCCGTCTCAGGGGCTTGCCGTCTCAGGAGCTTGGTGGCCCTGGGAGGGGTATGCAGAGGCACAAAGGAGCGGGTGTTCTTCTCCCTAGCACTCCCCCTCCCCTGGGCTCCCGGGAGCTGAGGCTTTCCTTGTCTCATCTCTGGAGCAAGGCACCAAGCCCAGCCCTGCCGGGCCCCACTCCGGACATTCTTGGGAGTGCGTTTCCCTGGAAACTGGGTGGCTCGGGAGGGGGGGGGTGCATGTGCTATCTCTGTGTGTCTGTGTAACTGGAGTGTGTTTATAGATCTCCGGATGTGTTTGTGACTCTGGGCTTGTGTATCGCTGTTTGTGTCTTTCCTTGTGTTTATGGATCAGCGTGTTCACGTGGGGGACGGGGGTGAACTCAGGACTGATGGTACCAAAGGGTCCATGTGTGCAGTCCCAGGTGGGTTTGAGAACTCACTGGCCCCGTGCCTATCTGTGGGCATATGTACAAGAGGATCGTGTTCCCTGTCTTGTTCCCCTGCCCCAGCCTTATAGGAGGACCCTCCTCTTTGAAAAACAGAGGGCTACCCTACAAAGAACAAGGAGCCCGTTCTGGCCCGGATAGGCCATCCATAGATGCATCATTCTGGGCACCGTGCCAGCCAGAGGCAACTTGGGGAGGCACATGTCATGAGGAGTAGAGATGGCAGTGACAGGCTCTTCCAGCAGGACCATGCCTGGGCTCGGGGGTGTGCGGGGGGGGGGGGGGAGCAGGCAGAAAGCAGACGTCAGCCTTTAGCTTTCGCTAAAGCTGCGGACACGGCAGCGTGACGTGAGGGAGCCGAGGACGAGCCCGATCCCACCTCCATACCCCGGTGTTCTGGCACATCACACGCTGTCCTCTTTTCTATGGAGCAAGAGGTAGAGCTGGGAATGTGAGCAAGGAAATAGGAAGGAATCTCAGTCGGCCAGGCTGCCCCACCCTGGGACCACAGCGCCAGACCACATGAAAGCTCTGGGAGGGGACAGACCAGGGGAAGACCCAGAAAGCCACACAGCTCAGGGCCCAGGCTGTCTAGACAGTAGGTCCCCATCCACTCCCAGCATTCACTGCCAGCCCAGTCTCCACGCCTCCTTCCCTCCCTAAGCCCCTCATTGGTGGGTAGGGGCTTGTGTGAAGGCCATAAGAGGGGGGCTCCCTGGAATGTGGCCGGGGAGCTGGGCTTCCTGGGTAATCCAGCTATCTCCCTCGGGGATCCAGGACACTGAGCCTCTTCCTCTCCCACCCAATTATCAGTTCTCCCTTCTGTAAAATGGGAGCAAAGCTTCCAACTGTCCTCTGCTATAAGATAAAGATCAAAAGAAGGAGAGAAAAAGCAAAAGCGTCTAGCTGCTCCCTTCTTTGCGCCTGCCTCCTGCCCTATTTCTCACTGGCGGGCATCCTCCGTGTCTGTCTGGGTCTGTCCAGCTGGCTGTCACAGTTTCCAGACCGATGAATCATTCTTCCTGAGGAGATTTTTTTCTTAAAGCCTTCCCCTATTTTGCATTTAACCCTATATGGTTCTTCCATTTTCCTTCA
>NW_022589741.1:14614687-14640231 GCF_004348235.1 Phoca vitulina
AAGGGGTGTGAGATACACGTGTGCGTGTGAGTGTGGAGTATGGCAGTGTGGGTAGGTGTTTAGCAAGGGTGGAGAAATCCTTTCTTTCTCTAAGGAGGTTGGCTTTTGATTTCAGAGTCTCTCCAGGGACTGAGTGAAAGGATGTCTGTGCCTGAATGAGTGTGTAACTAAGAGGGGTATTATGTGGGTGAGAATAAGCGTGTATAAGAGACAGGGTGTGTTCGGCTGGGCTGTTTGTGTGACTCGGTGTGCACAGCCAAGGCGGTGTCTGTGTGGCTGGGCAAGTGTTGGTGTGTATCAGAGAACGTGTGTGAGGCGTGTGAGCTCTGAGCGTATAGAGTGCGTCTGAGAGAAAACAGTGTGTCCCTTAAGGTTCTGGTGTCCAGAGGGCGGGTCTCTGGAACAAGAGGAACTGTCTGGGGCCCGCGCTAGGGGGTGGGTACTAGGGGGTGGGTACTCGCCTGGCCCAGAAGCCCAGCCGGCCCCTGGGGGCTCCAGAGACAGGTGGCACTGTGTTTTCCAGATGGGAAGGTGCCTCACTGGGGTGGGAGAGCTCTTCGGAAGACTAGCACAACTGGTGGTGGTGGTTGAGAGGAGGTGGGGTTGGCTTCTGGAGCCCCAGGCGGGTGGAGCAGTGCCTTGGTCCAGCCTGGGTGGTGGGGTGAGCCGAGCTGAGCTGCTGGGAGTGTGGGGAGCAGGGTGGTGTTTAGGACGGAGAGGGGAGCCAGGCTCAGTGCTGCTCACATTGCACAGAGCACCGCCTAGGCCTGAACTCCCAGCCCAGGACTGACCCTGTCACAGTGCCCGCAGGGAGGGCCGGAGCTGGACCTAGTGACCTAGCTGGAGCCCTGGGAGCCATGGAATGTCAAAGCCCAACCTTTGCTGTCAATGAGGACAGCCTCCTCATTCTGTAGATAAGGGATCTGAGGCCAGGGGGTGTGACTGGCCCAAGGTGACCAGCCAGCAGGGTTTGAGGCTGGCCCCTTCCCGGGCCTCGAGGGAGGCCAGCCACAGAGGGCTGTCAGTGAGACCCTGCTTCTCACTCCTGCCTCTCGACGCTTCACCCTCTGGCCTCTACTTACCTCTTACCTTTCCTTCCGTCACCTCCCCCCGCACCTTTCCTCCCCGTCTCACTTCTGCTCCTGCACCCCGGACTCGGAGTCCCCGGTCGGTCGGCTGGCCGCCCGCATCGTCCCGCCCCGCCCTCTCCATCCCGCTCCCCTCGCCTCTCCTCCATCACTTCCTCTTCCCCTCCTCCTCTCCTTTGTCCCTCCCTCCCTGGCTCCCTTCCCCCGCCGGTGGCCGGCCCGCCCCTCCCCGGGCCCTGGCGGCTGCTGGCTGCCTGGCGGCTAGCTGCTCCGAGCCCGGAGCCCGCGGCGGGAGGTCGGCCCGCGCCCCCTCGCAGGCCCGGGGCGGGCGGGGAGCCTGGAGGGCCCGAGCTAGCGGGGGCCGGCGCTGCGGAGGTCCGGGCTCGGCGGTGAGTCCTCCGCGCCGCCGGCCGCAGCTCCCGGGCAGCGGGCGCCGAGGGGCTGGGGCTGGGGCTGGGGCTGGGGCTGGGGCTGGGGCGGGGGGTTGGGAGGGGCTGGGGTGGGGGGTTGAGGGCGCGACGGCGGGTCGGCGGGGGGCGGGGTGGCCCGGCTCCCCTGGGGGAGCGTGGGGGGGGGGGCTGTGAGACTCGATGGTCTGTGTGCCCTGAACATCTGTGAGTGGGAGGTCTGGGCTCGGGGCCACTCGTCGGCCGGCCAGACCTCATCTTCCCCCCGCGCTCGGAAGTCCCCTCCATGGACCCGCCTCCGGAAGGGGTTGAGGGGGCCTGACGAGGATGGGGGAAGCCCGTGCTGGGGCTGAGAGGGGTCTCTGATGGAAGGGCGGGGGCCCTTCCTCGCATCTTCCCCTCACCCCAGCCTCCCTTTGGCCAGTCCGTTCTATTTGCGTGGCCCGCTGAACAGTGACTGTCAGTCCGTGAGTGTGGGAGCAGGTCTGCCTGCCTGTGTGTTTCTGGGAGCGGGTATGTGTGTGAGCTTGTAGGAGAGAGTGTTTGTGTGCGGTGTTTCCCGCCCCCCCCCACCGTGTCTCTCAGAGATAGGATCCGCCCTCTCCTTTGCCCTGTTTGTTTTTTTCACCTCCAGATGTGCAGCTTCTCCACCCACCTGCACACACACACAGCTGGGCCCTGTGCCCCTTTGGGGATGGGGGGCACCGGCCACAACTTTGCCTGGATGAGAAGAGGTTCTTGGGTTTCCTGAGTGGGCTGACCTTTGGAGGTGTGGGGCAGGAGTGGACCGGGAGAGGAGGATACCTCCCAGAAACAGGCTAACCAGGCCCTTGGGGCAGTAGGGACCAGAGTTGGGGCAATGCCTGGGGCCCCTGAGTGCAAATAGAAAGTTAATTTGGGCAGGACTGAGCTGCTCTTGAGTCCTGTTGCCCTCCTGCCCGCTCTATTAATACAGATTCAGCTCTGCTGCATCACCTATTTATAGCCCAGAGGCGGCAAGGCCACACCCCCTCTGTGGAGGAGGCTGAGGGGTAGAAGAGGGGGGCAGGGAACTCTGAGCTACAGAAGCCAGGGCCGAGGGTCTTTGGGTGCCCACAGCCTCCTTGGGTGGGCCTGGCACGATGGGCTGGAATCCACTCAGACTCCCCACCTCAATCCCAGACTGGGCTATGTGATCAGGCTCCCAATCCTCCCCCACCAAACCCCACCCCACCCCACCCCCATCAATCTAGGATTGAGTGGGTCTGTCTAGACCCTGCGAACTCATCATTAATTAGCTTGTTAAAGGGCTGAAAGGAGGGGGAGGGGCCAGCAGGGCTCTTTCTGAAACAGCTGTGGTTGTAATTAGGTGGAAGTGTGGCTGGCTATTATTTATTCCGGTTATGATTACTCTGGGATCAGCTCCTCTGATTGGCGGCTTGTTGGGGAAGGCTCCCTTCTCTCCTAACCATCCATCAGTCTTTAGAATTGTTGGTGCC
Organism: Phoca vitulina; assembly: GCF_004348235.1. Lineage (NCBI taxonomy): Eukaryota > Metazoa > Chordata > Mammalia > Carnivora > Phocidae > Phoca > Phoca vitulina. The sequence continues at coordinate 14,617,661 of NW_022589741.1, forward strand.
CACCCGCTTGGGAGGGCCTCTGGGTGTGCCAGAGCAGTGGGTGGCTTTGCCCACTCTGGTTATCTGCCATGGGCTGCTCAGCCCGCTAGCCCCTTCCCTACCGGCCACGGCGACGCCTAAGGTCCCAGCACTGGGCTCCGGAGCTTCTCAGTGGGGGGCCTGCCACAGTATCCACGTGGCCTGGATGCCCCTTGCCCTTGTGGCTTGCCTGAGCTGAACTGTCTCAGCGTCCAGGAATGTAGATTTCCCTGCCGGTCTTAGCTCAGACTGGCATGAAGCTTGGGGGGTGCCAAGTGGCACCAGATTGGGTCAGTAGGTTGGGGGCAGGGGCGTGGACAAAGTGGGAGGGTGGTTGCAGAGAGCACTAGGGCGCTGGCGTCTCCCAGCACAGCATCCTTTGTAGGAATCCTGTAGTGTGGCCAGGAGGAGGAGTGCTGTGAGCCAGGCTCAGGCGCCCGTGGGCACACCGGCAGCTGTGCACACTCTTGGTGCCCCTGGCTACATTTCTGGCTCCCACACACCCTCCCCTCTCCATGTAGTCACACTTACTGGGCAGGACTGGGCTTGTGTCTGCTGCCTGGGAATGTGCTTGGCTGAGGCAGGGCCCATTGGCCCTAGGCTTGGCTAGATTCCAAAGAAGACCAAGGAGCAGGAAGATGGCAGGCCAGAGGGTGCTTTGTCAGAGAGAAAGAGGGTGATGGCTCTCCCCAGGCCACACGATGATAAGGAGGATGATAAGGAGTCGGAACCAGGAAGCAAAATCTGCTTCCTCCGGGGGCATCTAACTGATTCATGGTTTTCCCCTGTCCCCTCTCTCGGAGCTTTTTTTGATCCTGGAAATTGCTGCCTCTCAGATTGACTTTTCCACCCAAGGGGCAGATAGATGGATCACTGGTACAGGTTGGGGGAGGGGGACGTGGGTGTCTGTGTTCTCTGAAGAACCCTGTTCACAGGACACCATCACATACGTTGTCTTTTTTTTTTTTTTAAGATTTTATTTATTTATTTGAGAGAAAGAATGAGAGCGAGCATGAGATAGGGGAGGGTCAGAGGGAGAAGCAGACTCCCTGCTGAGCAGGGAGCCCTATGTGGGACTCCATCCCTGGACTCCGGGATCATGACCTGAGCTGAAGGCAGTCGCTTAACCAACTGAGCCACCCAGGCGCCCACATATGTTGTCTTATTAACTCTGCAAGGTTTGTGGTATTATCCTCATTTCTCTACTGAGAGAACTGGACTCAGAGGGGAGGTGACTTCACCTGAAGATCTCACCACTAGTAACAACAGTTAGGACTAGGAGTCCGATCTTGGGACTCACAAACCAGTGCTCTTTCCACTCTGCCCTGTCTTAAGGCGGGGTCAGGCGGGGTCCGTGTAGACCCCGAGTGCAGGGACCAGGGCTCTCTGGAGCCCGCTAGTGCTTTGGGGTGAGGGCTGCCTCAACCCTCCCTGCCCTTCTCAGCATTTGCTTTCTCTGTAGGCTGTATGTTGTGCCTGGGCCAGTCCACCTTCCTCCGCTTTAACCACCCAGCCGAAGCCAAGTGGATGAAGAGCATGATTCCGGCCGGGGGCCGGGCCCCAGGGCCCCCGTACAGTCCTGGCTCAGGTAGATGCCCAGTTGGGGCCGGGGGTTGGGTTGGTGGTCCTCCTGGATGGTCCTCCTCCCTGCCCATTCCAGTTATGCTTGCAGTGTCAGGGCAGGACATTACCCACGGTCTGGGCTTGCTGCCACCTGCCATTGGGCCACTGGTGGAGAATGCCAGGCAGTCTGGCTACTGGGAGAGATCCAAGAAGTGCTGCTTGGCTGGGATTGGGGAATCATGCGCCCCTGGGACAGAGGGCTCTGGCAGCCCCACTGTACTGGAAGATGCCACCTCAGCGTCTGGGACCCTAACAACTAGGTGCTTCTTGTGTCACCACCAGTGAGCCTCATCCTTGACGGTGGCCTTAGGGGGCAGAAGGAAGCCTTAGGTCGAACCCCTGCAGGCGCTGGGGGTCCCACCTGCTGGTGATTAGGTCCTCGGGCCCTGCCCCTCCCCCAGACTATGCCAGCCCGTTACTCGGCAGAACAGCTGCCGTTGGTGTGTGACTTGTTGAGCCCCAGGGGAGAGCTGGTGGTTGGTGCAGGGATCTGGCACCATGCCCCTCAACCCAGCTGCCTGGGGGGGGGGGGAGGCTGGAGACGGTGGGGCCGCCAGTGAGCCCCGCGCCCGAGACTCTGCGCGTTCAGAGGGCTGTGGGATGACAGGTGTCAGTGTGGTACTGGGACAGGTGGACGTGGACGTCAGGTGAGCCCCGCAGGAGCCTGGATTCCCAGTCCACGCCTTGGCTAGCTTTACTCTGCTGTCACCCTCGCCTCGTCACGCCACTCCCGCAGCTGTCCGGGGCGGTGGTTTTAGGGACTTCTGGCTGGTTGGCGAGGCCTGGGGCGGGGCCCAGGCAGGCTCTCGCTGCCCTGGCTCAATGGGCTAACAATTGGAGGCACCGAGCTGCCGGCCTGGCTTCCGGGGGCTCCCAGCTGCGCCGGGCCCTCCCTGCCTCCGGCCACACAGAATGGCGCGGGACACCCCTCTCACCCAGCGCTGGAGGTTTGGTTTGTGTTTTTTCCCGGGTCTCCGCTGCTGTGCTGGGAGGCCCTCATGTCCTATTAGACTGGACCCCCCCCACAACCCCGAACTTCTGGCCAGCTCCACAGCGTGCCCCCGGGCCCTTTACAGAATGTCCATCTGCCCTTCCTGAACGAGAGGGATAGGAGGTTGGGGAAACCAAGGCGGGGGGGCCTCTTCTTGGGGTGAGCCCAGCACCACTAGGCCTAGAAGTGGCTGGCACTGTTAGCAACCCTGTCGCAAGCTGGAAAACGTCAGAGCCAGCGAGCAGCGCCCGTCCCCTTCCGTTACAGAAAGGAAGGCAACTGAGGGCAAGTGATTTAAGGTTGCGCAGCGGGTCGGTGGCAGAGAAGCACCCAGATCACCTGGCTCTCCTAGCCTCTGCTAGGAGAAGGCCGGAGAGTGCCCTCATTCTCGTGCATCCTTAGCTCCCGAGGGTTGAAGGCCAGGGCCTGAGGCGTCTTTGCGTTTCCCCCCAGCAGGGTCAGAAAGCCTGGTGAATGGCAACCACAGCCCCCAGCCAGCAGCCCGGGGCCCCTCCGCCTGTGCCAGCCACAGTTCCCTGGTGAGCTCCATTGAGAAGGACCTGCAGGAAATCATGGATTCACTGGTGCTAGAGGAGCCTGGAGCTGCAGGCAAGAAGCCTGCCGCGACTTCCCCACTGTCGCCCATGGCTAATGGGGGGCGCTACTTGCTGTCCCCCCCAACCAGCCCTGGCGCCATGTCTGTGGGCTCCAGCTATGAGAACACGTCTCCAGCCTTCTCTCCACTCTCCTCACCAGCGAGCAGCGGAAGCTGTGCCAGCCACTCACCCAGCGGGCAGGAGCCAGCGCCTTCCATGCCCCCGCTGGTGCCTGCCCGTTCCTCTAGCTACCATCTGGCCCTGCAGCCCCCACAGTCCCGACCGAGCGGTGCCCGCGCCTCTGAGAGCCCCCGCTTGGGCAGGAAAGGGGGTCACGAGAGGCCTCCCAGTCCTGGCCTCCGAGGTCTGCTGACAGACAGCCCTGCAGCCACTGTCTTGGCGGAGGCCCGCAGAGCCCCCGAGAGCCCCCGGCTGGGTGGACAGCTGCCCGTGGTGGCTATCAGCCTGAGTGAGTACCCAGCTTCCGGGGCCCGAAGCCAACCCACCAGCATTCCTGGCAGCCCCAAGTTCCAGCCTCCAGTCCCTGCTCCCCGAAACAAGATTGGCACACTCCAGGACCGCCCTCCCAGCCCTTTCCGTGAGCTGCCGGGCACCGAGCGGCTGTTGACAACCAGCCCCTCACGCCAGCTGGTGGGCCGAACATTTTCCGATGGGCCAGCCGCCCGCACCCTGCAACCTCCCGAGAGTCCCCGCCTGGGCCGGCGGGGCCTGGACAGCATGCGAGAACTCCCTCCGCTGAGCCCGGCTCTGTCCCGACGGGCGCTGTCCCCCATGCCCACCAGGACTGCTCCAGATCCCAAGCTCACCAGAGAAGTGGCAGAGAGTCCTCGGCCCCGGCGCTGGGCCGCCCATGGGGCCTCACCAGAGGACTTCTCACTGACCCTGGGGGCTCGGGGCCGGAGGACACGGAGCCCCTCACCCACGCTTGGGGAGTCCCTGGCACCCCGCAAGGGCAGCTTCAGCGGCAGGCTGAGCCCAGCCTACAGTCTGGGCTCTCTGACTGGGGCTTCGCCCCGCCAGAGCCCCCGCGCCCAGAGGAAGCTGTCCAGTGGGGACCTGCGGGTGCCTGTCACCCGGGAGCGGAAAAATAGCATCACGGAGATCAGTGACAATGAGGACGACCTCCTGGAGTACCACCGGCGGCAGCGCCAAGAACGGCTCTGGGAGCAGGAGATGGAGAGGCTGGTGAGCGGATGCCAGGGAGGCCGCCGCCGTCCATGGCGGGGTCCCTGCCAGGGCCTGGGCAGGCCAGCTGGCCGAGTGGGAGGGGCCCTTGGAAGGGCCTGGGCTTCTCCAGCTTTTCTACTTCCAGGAGGCACCTTAGTGACCTGTATCTCAGGGGTCTGGTGCCCTGAAGAACTTTGCTTGGAATCTCAAAGGCTTTATTTTAAGTTCACGTTAATCTTGCTTTTCTTCTATAACACGGCATTTGTTTTAATGTATAAATTAAATTTCGTGTTATTTACCTGAATATAACAAAGCTCTAGGAAAATGCACCACATTTCTGGTGAGGCCTGGCACCTCTCAGTTGGAGAAGCGGGTCTTAATGAGGAGGAGGCTGAGGCCCAGAGAGGGGAATGGGTGTGTCCGAGGTCACACAGTAGTTCGGGCAGAGCTGGAATTGGAATCTCCTGTCTTTCCAAGGCTCCTTTTTTAGAAGAGCCCCTTGTTCTTTAGAAAAGTTTCTTCTTTCTTTCTTCTTTTTGGTCTTTTGCAAATGGGTGGGAGCTGCTCACCCTGGCCCAGGCAGGACCATCTGGGAAGGTGGGTGGCAGGGAAGGGCGGCCCCTGGCCTGACCCTGGGCGGGACCGTCGATTGTGATTGTGTGCATCGGCGTGGGTGCACACGTGTGGCTGCATTTGGGGGCCGGGTGTGGCTCTGGGCAGCTGTCCTAGGGACAGCGTCTGAGTTGGGCAGGGGCCAGGATTCCCCGGATAGCGCAGGGAGCTCATGGGGGCTCTGGCTGGTGTGTAGACACTCAAGCACACGGACAGGAGAATGGATTGTGAGTAGCACGGGGTTACTGGGGGGCCCAGGGACCGTGGGATTGGTTTGAGGAGGAGAACCAGAAATGAGGAGGTTTGTCTGGAGAGCTTTTCAGAAGAGGTTGGGACAGCTTTGGGTGAGGTTGAGGGTGCGGGCCAGTGTGTTTGTGTCGCGGACTGGGGGAGAGATGAGGCAGGATCCCCAGTGTTTTCTGTCGCTACATCTTCTTTTCATTGTTGTTGCCTCGGCCTCGAGGAGCGTGCTTGGACCACCCTGGGGGCTCATCCTGGATAGGGAGCAGTGAGTCTGGTGAAGGCAGAGTGACGGGCCCAGCCTCCCCACCCCCAGGCGCAAGCACACACCTCACCACCAGCCCTGACCTGCCCCTCCTGCCACTTTAAATCTCGGAGGCTCCCTACCCTGCCCCTCCCACCTCCCCACAGGCTGCTTATCTGGGTCCTGGGGCAGGGGCGGGGGCACTGGCCCAGCCTCCTGGGTGCCGGAGGCTCTGTTCCTGGTTTTGTTTTTGACATGGAACTGGGCAGGCAGCAGGAAGGAAGCTGGGTACGTGTCTGGGGTCACGGCCACACTGTGCAGTGAGAGACACCTGAGGTTGAGGTCTGGGACGGGGGGCTTCAAGGCTGGGGTGCTGTGGATGAGAGAGGGGGCCACAGGTTGGGAGCACGATTGCACCGTCCCTCCTTCACTTCATGGGCCCCTGAGAGGTATCTGGCTGGGGCTGTTTGTGGGGAGGGGGGTGGATGAAGTGGCAGTCACTTGGAGCGCTCACAACTGGGCGGGGGCGTCAAAGGGCGGCCGCCGGCCACCCTGGTTGGGAAGACACGGGGGGGGGCTGCCTGAGAGCACTTGAAGCTGGGGCCAGCATGAGGAGGACCGTGTCCCAGGTCTGTCTGGCCTGGTGTACATAGGCCGAGCGCAGCTTTGCGGGAACCTGGGATCCCTAGCTGCCTGTGGGTCTGGTTTCCAGCCCGGTCTGGGTCAGTGCCCACCTGTCTGCACGCTAGGCTGTGTTTGTCTGTGTGTGTGCTGGCGTGCGTCCGTGCGCGCCAGGACCTGCCTGTTAATGTAAGCACAGCGCACATGTTGTGTCCTCGCGGGTCAGGACTGGTGTGTGCGGGGTGGGGGGTGGGGGTCCTGTGTACCCTTGTGTCTGTAGATCTCTGTGGGTCCGAGTCAGCATGAGCACCCGAGTGTTTATCAGTGTCTCGTGGTCTTTAGCCTGCTCACCAGTGTGTGTGGCTGGGTGTCCGCAAGGAAGCCCCCTTGGGGACAGAACGAAAAGGGAAAGGAAACCGGGAGATGGGCGGGGTTAGCCACGTGGGCAGGTGGCACAGTGGCTTTGGTTCGTCCCGCCTACTCCTGGGACACCCTCCTTCCCTTTGCTTCCGCAGGCCTTGGGTTTGGGGCTCTCCTGACTTCCTTCTGAGCCCCGAGCACCTGGTGTCCTAGCTCTCCGTCCTGGTGGCACTCCGCGCCTGGCTCCAGGTCTGCTGGGACCCGGCCTCCCTCGCCGCTCATGCCCTGCTCTGTGCCCCCCCCCCCCAGGAACGCCAGCGCCTGGAGACCATCCTGAACCTGTGTGCCGAGTACAGCCGCGCCGACGGGGGGCCCGAGGCCGGGGAGCTGCCCAGCATTGGGGAGGCCGCGGCCGCGTTGGCACTGGCAGCCCGGAGGCCCTCACGGGGCCTTTCAGGGGCCACGGGGGCCTCTGGGCGGAGCGCTGAGGAGCCTGGGGGTGCCCCCCAGCGCCTGTGGGAGTGTGTGGAACGCTCCGACGAGGAGAACCTCAAGGAGGAGTGCAGCAGCACCGAGAGCACCCAGCAGGAGGTGGGGCGGGGTGGGGGGCTCCTGTGAGAGGGGCTGGGGGGCAGAGGAGGCCGGCGTGGGGGGGGCCGAGGCCCGGGGAGGGGGAGGTCGCCGAAGGGGCAGGTTTGGGAAGAGACTGGGGACGTGAGGTGGAGAGGTGAGGCGGTGTTGATGCGTTCCCAGGCTGTGGGTATGCTTTCCGACGGGCCGTGCCGTGCGGCCTCCTCCGGGCCGGGCGCTCAGGGGTGAACCTCCACTGCCTTTGGCTGAGCTGGTTTTGCTTCCCTTGCGGGGAGGGGAGTTGGCCTCCTCTCTCGGTCTAGCTGCCCCTTCCAAGTGCCCTGAGGAACGGGGCTCCATGCTCTGAGTCTGATCATGGAAGGCTCCAGGCGCCCCCAGCTGATGGCTTCTGTCCCCCCGCAGCATGAAGATGCACCTGGCGCCAAGCTCCAGGCCGAGGCGCTGGCCCTGGAGGAGGAGCGCGCTCAGGTGCTGGGGCGCGTGGAGCAGCTCAAGGTCCGCGTGAAGGAGCTGGAACAGCAGCTGCAGGAGTCGGCCCGGGAGGTGAGCCGTGGGGGCCCCGGCCGCACTCTTCCCCCCGCCGCGGCGAGGCCTCTGGAGCGGCCTGAGTCCGTCCGCCTTGACTGGCCGTGCCGTGGCCCCGGTGTCACCCGCAGGCTGAAATGGAGCGGGCGCTGCTGCAGGGGGAGAGGGAGGCAGAGCGGGGGCTCCTGCAGAAGGAGCAGAAGGCAGTGGAGCAGCTGCAGGAGAAGCTGGCGACCTTGGAGAGCGGCATCCAGAAGGAGAGGGACAAGGTAACGCATGGCTGGCCTGGCTGGGGGAGGGGCAGTGCCCCCTCTAGGCCTCTTACCCCTTCCCTCGTCAGCCATCCTGCAGACCTGGCGGTCCCTGTGTCGCCCGGGAGCAGGGGGCCTTGTCCTCTGTGGCAGGTACCAGCTTGAAGGGCACTGTCAGGGGCTGGGCTGGGGTCTGGGGTCTCCTCTGTCTGGGTCTCTGTGCTACCTGTGGGTGCCTGCCGTTCCCGGTCCTTCGTGGCCCTTCTAGGCGGTGCCAAAGCTGCTGGGCAGTGAGCACAGCCTGAGGGACTGCTGCTGGGAAGTGGTTCGGGATTGGGTCCCTCCATCAAGAGAACGTCTCCTGCCCGGCATGCCTCGGGTGCTCAGGATGTGACCTCTGGGAGATGGCCCTCACGTCTCTGCTTCCCCTGAGCCTTCAGGATCTGCAGCCTCCCGTCCCAGGTGGTCCCAGCTCCCGCCCCCGCCCCTTTCAGATCCCGTGCCAGCCTGCAGGGGGCGCTCCGTCCCACAGGGGCCGTGCCCTCCAGGCCCGAGATGCCCAACAACGTGCCAAAAGCTCTGGAGTGTGGAGCCGGGCCACCTCTTTCTGGACTTGACAGTATTTTTTCCAAGAATTAATTTTCCTGAATTTTTTTGAGAGCGTCTTCCTCCTGTCCCAATTTTGAGAATCTTAAAAATTCTTTGACATCCCCCCCATTTTTTTTTTTTTTTTGGAGCTTTGGCTCTGGCCCCCAAAACCACACTCCCAAATTCTGTGCCAAATTAACTCCACGCTTACCAACCAGGCCTGCACTAACGCGCCCTCTAATCACTGTCCTGGGCTCTCCGCATGCCCCTAACTGCCAGTGCCACCCAGGCAGGGCTGAGCCACGCCTGCTTTCGTACTAACTCCAGGGGCACCGCCGTGCCCTTGACCTCTCCCCGTCTAATTCTGCCTCCTTCCTTTCTTGGTGTGGGACTCCAGGGTTTTGATCAGAAAGGAATGGACAGGGGGCACAGCTCAGCTTTACTCAATGGTGCATTGGCAGGAGGGGTAAAGGCTGGGGGAAATGCCTAGCCGGGGAGCTTCTCAGCCTGAAGAGTGCCGCCCAACTGGAAGAGTCCCGGGTGCCACCTCCATACAGCAGGGAGAAGCCAGCTGTCCTCTAGCCATCTGCCTCCCTTCCCTCTCTTGCTTTCGGAGCTGAGGGGTCTGGAGGTGTAGCTGGGGTGGCATGGCCTGGGGAGGGTTTGGATGGGTTCTCTCTGCCACACCGTGGCTGCCCTTCCCAGCTTCCCCCCTGGGGTTTCCCAAGCTCAGATACCCCAGCCAAAGGGTGGGAATGAGTAGGCCTCTCCCCTTCTCCCACCCCTGAGCCATCGGGAACGTAGGGTGTTGTAAAGGCTGAGTCCAATGAGGGGGAGGTTCTTGGACCCCAGGAACTGGCCTGATTGGGTCCTCCTCTCCCTGGATGGGGGGGGTGGGTGGGTCGGGGAGGGCGGGGCAGGATTCCGCATAGGGACTTACTTCAAGTAAGCTCAGCATTTCAGAGGGAAGCTGCCTAACTTCCTTTCTCACTGACCTGGCATCGCCTGGAAGTCAGGACTGTGCCTTCTCTCTGAGCCCAGTTATTTGAGGTGGTGGTGGGGGGTGGGGGTGGTGGCCGTGGGGAAGGTTCACTTGGCTTTCCTCCCCAGCCCACGGCCCCACTCTGGTTTTGGAATCAGTAATCATAGTTTCTCCTCTGCCTGTCCTTCGGAGGGGTGACTCACCAGCTCCTCCCCTTGTCCCCCTTCCCGCCCTCGGAGGTGTCATCTCGCCCCAGACAGAGCTATCCACCTCCTCTCTGTACCCACTCCTGGGGCTCCTGTTGCCATGGCAACGGCCAAACTAATTGCAACCCTCTCCTGCTGGAGTTCAGCCCGCAGCACCAGCCCCCCACCTCCACCCTGGGCAGGAGGGAGGGAGGCCCTGGGAGTCGGGCTGGGGTCCCGCCGCTGCACTGACTGCCCGGAGCTTTAACATCTTCAGCTTTGAGTCACTCCCGGCCCCTGCACTTAACCCTCGCCGGCTCTACCCTTTGCCCCAGGGTGAAATGTTGGTCTCCAGGCGGTGGAAGAGGGGGAGAAGCAGGGGCCAGAGGCTGCGCGTCTGTGATGGGGAAGCAGCTTCGGCCTTGATGGGTTTGGAGAGAAGACAGGGGGCTTTTCTTAGGACCTCCCCAAATAGTTTCTAGTCCAGAGGACTCCAAGAGACCAAAATTTCTGCCCGAGACCCTCCCGTCTTGTCGAACACGGCCCCCTGCACCTGCGAGTGTCCTGCGCCTCTCCCGCGCTTCACCCCTCCCACACGCCTTCCCCCTCTCTCTTCTTCTCTCCTCTCCCGCGTATCCTCCTCTGTTCTTCCTCGGCTTCTTCCCCCCACCGCCCTGCCGCTCCCCGGCTCTGGCTCTCTCCCTCCCTGGCCGCCCCCCCCATGGCCGCCGCTGCCCGCGGGCCGGAGTTGAGGAGTGTGTGTTCTGTTTCTCCCCTGTGCCCGCCCTCCCCCCCCCTCCCGCCGACCAGGAGAGGGCGGAGCTGGCCGCGGGACGGAGGCACCTGGAGGCCCGCCAGGCGCTCTACGCCGAGCTCCAGACGCAGCTCGATAACTGCCCCGAGTCAGTGCGGGAACAGTTACAGGAGCAGCTGAGAAGGGTCAGTTTCACCAGCCCCCCTTCCCTGGCCCCCGAGGGCCACCCACCCAGAAGAGAGGAGAGCGGTGGGACGGGACCACCTGGGCCCTGCAGTACCTGCCGGACACCAGGGTCGGTGCTGTGGCTTGGAGGGGACCGGGAAGGATGGGGGGAGCGCTTTTCTCCTTTCTACTACTCCAGGCACTGATGCTCCGCGCAAGGGGCAAAGCCAAGCAGAGGAAAGGGGCTTGGGCGGGGGCAGGTCCCTTCCCCGATTTCCCTGGGGCCAGCCCTCAGAACTCCCCCGCCCCCCTCTGTGGCCTGGCCTTCCAGGCCCGGAGTGGTATCCTGAGCACCGCCCGACCCCCTCTGTCACTGTCGTTCAAGGAGGCCGAGGCCCTGGAGACGGAGACAAAGCTGTTTGAGGACTTGGAGTTCCAGCAGCTGGAGCGGGAGAGCCGCGTGGAGGAGGAGCGGGAGCTGGCCGGCCAGGGGCTGCTCCGGAGCCAGGCCGAGCTGCTTCGCAGCATCACCAAGAGGAAGGTGCGCGCCGCCCCATCCCCTGCTCAGAGCCAGCGGGGAGGTTGGAGGCCAATGAGTTGGATCCCGGCTGATGACCCCCTAAAAACTAACTTTACCTTTCTGAGCCTCAGTCTCCCTCTCTGCAAACCAAGAACAGGCTGTCGAGAGAATGAGGCAGGACGGTGTGTGTGAGGACAGCATGGGCCCTGAGGGTAGTCTGAGGGCGCTGGGCGGGCGGCAGGGGCTGTTAGTGAGTGTGGGCTCCCAGTGGAGAGTGGGCAGGGCTCCTGTTCGGAGCCGGCCCTGGTGGGCAGAGAAATGAAAGGTGGAGATGGGGGAGGAGGAGGCTGGGGGGAGGCTTGCTGCTCGTGTAGATGTCTGTCTGGTGGACGTGCTGGGAAACGTACAAGGTGCTGAGGTCTGGATATCGAGCCAACCGGTGGTCCTAGAAAGGGCATCCCCTAGGCTCCAGCTGTGGCTCAGCCAGAAAACAAGGGGATTGTGTATGGTATCCTCACTGGTTCTGGAGCTCCAGATGCGGTGATCCTCTGCTCCTGATCTCAGCCAGCCCAGGACAGGGTGTGTGTGTGTATGTGAGGGTGGGGAGTACATTTGGGAGGAGGCTTGTGTTAAGTCAGGGAGGAGAAGCGGGAGGATGGTCCAGCAGCTCACGTGCCTGCGACGGCTGGAATGAGTGGGTGGGAGGTGAGGGCAGTGAGATCAGGGGAGGGGTGTTGAAAAGTGGTGGCTGGGGTCTCGAGGGCTAGCCTCAGTCTGGTGGTATGTGGGGAGCTGCTGGCCCTCCCCCTGCGTCTGGATCCCTTGCCCCTCTCCCTGAGTTTCTCTGCCTTACAAATGCATCCGCTTCCAGATGTGAGACAGATGGAAGGAAGGAAGCAAGCTAGCATTGCCCAAGCACGTGGGTGTGTGCCAGGAGGCTTTCTTGGGTTACCTTATGCCAACCTTACGATGCTCTCACAGGCCAGTGCTCTTATCCTCATTTTATAGACAAGGAAACGAGGGCTCAGAGAAGCTACATATCTGCCCCACACCTCTCGGCTTACAAGCTTCAGAGTCAGCATTGGACCCCAGGCCCGCCTGGCCCCAAAGTATCTGTTCCTTATGCTGTACTGCCCTGGGGCCAGGGGCTAGCACTTCTCCAGCCTCTTCCTCTTCGCTTTGGAGAGGATGCATCCGGGAGCCCTAGATCAGCTCATCCCATCCCTTTGAGGTCCTGGTGGGTGTAAGCTCCAGGGAGTTTGGGAGGGGTCAGTAGGATTGGACTCCTGTTCTCTCCTCCCCATGCCCACCCTGGCTCCTAGGAACCGAGCTGAGCCACTGGGACCCTGGGGGTCACATTCTTTCCCTTGCTTTCTCCTGAGCCTGCTCAGCCTCCCCTCCTCCCTCAGCTCCCAGTGTCCCACCCATGCCAGGCTGCATCTGCCCTGGTGTCTGGTGCTCCCATCTCCACTGTGATCCAGAGTGGTTCAGAGTACTGGTTTTGGAGTCCCAACAGATTTGGTTCTAATCCCAGCTCTAGCACTCATTAGCTCCTAAATATGTCAGTGTTCCTTTTTTTTTTTAAGATTTTATTCATTTATTTATTTGAGAAAGAGTGTGGGCACATGTGCGCTCAAGTGAGGGGAGGGGCAAAGGGAGAGGGAGAAGCAGACTCCCCGCTGAGCAGGGAACCTCACATGGGGCTTGATCCCAGGACCCTGAGATCATGACCTGAGCCAAAGGCAGATACTTAACCAACTGAGCCAGCCAGGTGCCCCTATGTCAGTGTTCGTATCTGTAAAATGGGCATAAAGGCACCTGCCTCAAAAGAGGATTAAATGAGGTAACAAATGCAAAGCATTTAGCAGAGTTCTTGAGTACTAACAGGTTCTCAATAAACAGCAGATTTTGCTGTGGGGATTACCCCTTGGGCTGACCCCAGATCTAGGACAGCTCCCTTCTTCCCTCCCTCCCTCCTTGCTCACGTCTTACTCTTAAAGGTGGTGGTTTAAGGCCACTTCTTTCAGGAAGCCCTCCTGGGATTAACCCAGCCCATTTTTTTCCCCCATCCCCCGTCCTTCTCTCTCACGTTATTCTCTTTTCATTTCCTTTTAGCACATGGTTGTTGAGCCAAGCGCTGTGCTAAGCTCTACTGGGGATATGGAGGCAGAATCTAAGACACTGCCCCTGCCCTTGGATTGCACAGCCTGGGCGGGGTGGTGATGGAGACACATGTTCATAAGTACCAGTAGTATGAGGCAGAGGGCGCTACACAGTCATCTGAGCACGGAGGGAGGAGCAGAGAAATTGAGTGGTGATTGAGGAAGGTGTGGGGAGAGAAGGTAGCGCTCCGTCAGGTCTGGGAGGATAAGCGAGCCCTCGGTGGTGGAAGGTCGGGGCCGCTCTCCCGGGCTAAGGGGCGCGGTGTTAGAAAGGCCTGAGAGCATGCAGCTTCGCAGCTCGCTGTACCCCGCGGCCAGGCTTGGGGGGACTCGGGGGGGGGCCCGTTCCAGGAGCCCTCAAATGCCGGCTTCAGAGTCCCTGCTCTGGCCTGTGAGTAATGGGGAGTCACTCAAAGATTTTGAGGAGAGGAGTCATCTAACCTTACTGGTGAATTTTTAAAAAATTATTCAAGTAATATGTATATATTTTTAGAAGGGTTCGAAAATTCAGATAAGCAAACAAAAACAAACCTCCAAGGCCATCTTAAGAAGGCATCTGTGGCAGTGTGGAGCCCACCAGACAGTCGAGGGAGTGGGAGCGGGAGGCTGGTGAGGAGGTCCCGGCCGGGAAGGCAGCAGACTTGGGGGGGTGGCGGTGGGGGCGGGGCAGGTGGGGAACTCTTCACTGCGCCCCGGGTTCTGGACTCGCTGACGGCAGGGCACAGGAGTTGCTGGTTGAGGGAGGGCTGAGGGGAGGAACTGACCGTAGTTGCCTGTTTTCCCCGCGGTGAGTGGAAGCCAAGCAGAAGGGCTGGTTGATGACCTCCGCCCAAGCCACGGGTCTCCCCGTGGGCTCAGCCCTGTTGTCTCCCAGGCCTGCCTGACTGGCCCCCCTCTCCTCCAGGAGCGCCTGGCAATCCTGGACAGCCAGGCGGGGCAGATCCGGGCCCAGGCAGTGCAAGAGTCGGAGCGCCTGGCAAGGGACAAGAACGCTTCCCTGCAGCTACTGCAGAAGGTAGCCCAGGCGGGGTGGGCTGGGGCGCGATGGTGGGAGACGTGTGTGGAGGCCAGGCGGGACCCCCTTCCCTTGGGCCTCCCCCGTGCCGTCACCCCCACCCCGTGCTGACTCGGTCCCTTGGGGCTTGTAGGAGAAGGAGAGACTGACTCTGCTGGAGGGGAGATACCACTCACTCACAGGAGGCCGGTCCTTCCCGAAGACCACATCCACCCTCAAAGAGGTAACGCACGTGCTGGGCTGTGGCCCTGGCTTCAGGCCCAGCGGGTCTCTCGGGAGGCTCTGGAGCCACATGGGGGACCTTCGCCCCTGAGGTTGAGTATGGGGACATTTTCCTGAACTGGAGAGGTCTGAGTAGGAATGGCCCTGACGTCTGGGATTTGACCCTCTGTGACCACCAGCTGCTGCTTTTCAGATACCTTTCTGGCTCGGAGGAGCTTACTGATGCTGCCATTTTGGGTGATTAAATACATCTGGGGGATTCAGGAGGCATGAGTGGGGAGGACAGGCAGCTCGGAGGTTTGGTAAGGGCTAGGGCTGGGTAGATTTCCCTTGAGGGGGAGCCCAGGAATCTAGGGGTCCTGACCTTGGAGCTCCTTGGGCTTCAGTCTAGAGCTACGCTCTTGGCCGAGAAGTGGGCTCTGACGTCCCTTAAGCCGTTCTTTCCCGAGTCTTTGCATGCCTGGGGTGTAAGGTCCAACCAGGATGTGCCCCAGTTCCCAAGCTCTTTACCTGCGTCACTGCACAAGCAACTGAGGCCTGGGGCGGGGTGGCTGGGCTGCGTGAGGGGAGAGGCCCCTCACCATGTACCCTCTCTGTAGGCTGAACTGCTCATCTCCGAGTCCTCAGAGATGGGGCTGGGATCTGCAACTCTGGTCCCTTTCCCAGGGTCTTCTGAGCCTGGGGCCTCCTCTGTCCCCCTAACCCCACCTGCTTCCACTCAGCTCAGCCCCAAAGCACAAGAGGTAATCACAGCTAACTGCCTGCCCTGCTGTGCCCACTGCCTGCCTGCTTGCTGAGCTCCTGCCTACAGCTTCCCCCACGGGCCCAGCTGAAGGGCGCGTGGCCATTACCCTTTGGCCAGAGTTTGTGAGAGTGTGAGTGCGTGTGCCACCCTGCTGTTCCTGAGAGGGCCTGCGCAGCCCGTGCAAAACCAGAGCACCGATTTGCATATTAATTTGCACATGTTCTGCATGCCATTCATCAGTTCTCACAACCCACTGGATCCTCCAGCTCATTTTCCTTTTCCCTGAGCCCTGGAGGACAGTTGCCCTCTGGAGCTAGGCCAGGCTGGGGCTCCCTCTGGATAGGGCAGGCTTAGGCTCTCGTGCGCTCAGCAGCATTCTGGATGTCTGCCAAGTCTGGGACACCTAGATAAGCCCAGGGGTCTGAGGATATGCTCAGGGACTATGCCGGGCCCTGTCCTCCCACCCCACAAGCTAATGTGCTAGTATTTCTCTCCAAGTACTAACCCATGGGCACTGGGCCCATTTTTCTACTTGGGCTTTGAGCTGTTCCCTGCTAAGGTCTCTCTCTCAGAGCCCGTCCAGCTCACTCCCTAGTGGTGTCTCCATCCCACCGCTTCCAGCTCCTGCCCCAGCAGATGGGGTGCGAGGAGATGCTCGGGAATGGTGGCTGGTACTCCATGGACGCATGTGTGTGTGCCCCACTGGGGATGTCCAAGGTGTCGGAGACAGAAGGGTTGTCTGGGAGCCGGGTCCTGATCCTCAGTGGACTCTTGGAAGGCCTTCCCTCGGCTTCTCCTGTCCCCAGCCCAGAGCAAACCCAGGGGTGGGCCTTCAGGGTCTGCCTGGATGGCAAGGCAGCTTCAAAAGGTAGAGGTCAAGAAGAGCCTTCAGACCGTTCTGCCTGCCCTTTTCTGGTCCCCCCTTCCCCCCACCCTGCCCACAACAGCTGTCTCCGGCCATGGTGGGCAGCTGAGCTCCCCACCCCTGCTCTGGATCTTGTATTGAATGGAGTGGTGGCCCTAAGGCATGGAGTTTGGGTGTTGGGTACCTGGTTGTACCCTGTTAACCTCTTCTCTGCCCATCCCTCCCCCTCCCACCGGGCACCCTAGGAGTATGTGAGCCTGGCAGAGGTTCTCCAGCTGTGCTTCCGCTTGGACCCCCATGCTTCTGCCACCTCCCCCAGCGTGCTCGCCCAGCCCCTGCCTGACAGTGAGGTACCAGCCACGGAGGGAGCCCACCTGGGCCTCCTCGTGGATGCCCAGATGGTGCCTCCGGCCTGGGTGGGGCTTGGGGGACGACAGGGTCTGTCTCCAGCGGTGAGGGAGAAGAGCAGCGGGCATAAGGGGGGTGGGGACTGGTTTCTTCTCTTCCCGGGGGCCTCGGGCGCTGCAGCTCCTGACGGCTCAGCGAGGGGCAGGCCTTCTGCTGTGGCGCCAGGGCGTCCTACTGAGAGGACTCGCCTTCCCGGGCTGTGCAAGGCTCTGCTGCTCTTCGCTTCCTAGGACTACCCTTCCCTTGCCCACGGGCAGGGCCATCTCTTGGGTCGCAGCTCCATTAACCTCTTGTATTCCCTCCCGCATCCTGGCCTTCCCCCAAGTACGTGACGCTTGAGCAGCTAAAGGCGACGTGGGGCGCCTCGCCCGTGCCCACAGCCCCTGCGCCAGGCCTGCCTCTCTGGGCCTCTGCCTCCCGGCACCTGGTTCCCACCACCTGCCTTCCTCCCGTGCTGCCCTCTTCCTCCTCCTCCGCTTCTCTCACGCCTTCACCCAAGGTTGGTGGTCTGTGTGTTCCTGCCACCCCCAGCCCACGGCGGGTGCGGCTGTGCGTGTGCGTGCGTGCGTGCGTGCGCGTGCGTGTGTGCGCGCGCCGCCCCGGCTTCCCGGCCTCGGAGCTCCAGGCCAGCCCCGGAGTGCGCAGTGCCGGTGGGCGCCGGGCGCCGGCATCGGGGCTGGCGGAGCGCGAGTCTCCGGTCTGGGAGTTGTGTCCTGACTGTTCCTCTTTGCCCTCGGCGTGTTCGCAGCAACTGTTCTCTCACTGTTTTTCTCCTCCTTCTCTCTATGCTGTCCTTTCTCCCTTCCTCCCTTCCCTTCCCCCTCACTTGCCTGCTTCCCCCCTGATCGAGGCCTTCCTTTACTCTTCCTCCAACCTGCCCCTCCCCGCCCCCTCCCGCCCCGCCCCTCCCCGCCTGCTCCCCACGCCCGCTCCCCACGCCCCACTCCAGATGGAGGAGCTGCTTCTCCCTGCCGTAGACTTAGAGCAGTGGTACCAGGAGCTGATGGCCGGGCTGGGGACCGGCCCCGCGGCGGCCTCCCCGCGCTCCTCTCCCCCGCCTCTGCCCGCCAAAGCTTCCCGGCAGCTGCAGGTAACCCCTCTCCCCCTGCCCGCCCCTCCCCGAGCCCTGCTCCTCTCTGCTCTGGGTACCTCCTGCTGGTCCAGCAGTCACACAGCGCCACCTTAGATGGGGGGGCGGGGGTGGCAGTCCGTCGAGTCAGGGCAGAAAGGGGCCTCTGGGCCGTGAGGTCTCCTCACGGGCAGCGTCCTGGCCCTTTGGGCAGCTGGAGGGCCAGCCTCTGATCCACGGATGGCTTAGAGGATTGCCGGTCCAGCGGAAGGGCCTTCCCGAGGGGGGGACCAGGGTGGGGTGGGTCTGGTGCCTTGTGCTAGGGCAGACCACGGCTCTGCTCTGTCCCCGGCAGCGCTCAGGCCCGGAGTCTCTGCCTCCGTCACCGGGGTGGGGGGGGGGGGGGATGACGCCCTCTTGGGCCTCTTGCAGTTGGAACTAGTGTGGCCGGCATTTTGCTCTCCGGGTCACCCCAGGGGTGACACTTGGGGGCAGTACTGGTGGGACAGACTTTGAAGTAACAGCCGTGAGGACGTGCCCAGGCCTCCTCAGCGTTTCCGTGCAGGGTACAGGCGACCTGAGCCTGTAGCCAGCTGCTGACCGTGGCATGGGGAAAGGGGTCAGGGCGTGCTCCACTGACCTGCGGCTGTGCCCAGGACCCCAGCGCCCAAGATTCCCTCCTGGGGTGCAGGCACCGCACCTCTACGTTTGTGGTCTCAGCTCTAATTCCATGTTCCCTTTGGGAGGAGTTCGCTTCTTCTAGCACGTAAGGCAGCTCTATTTGTGTGTGTTTCAATTCATGTGATCATCAGCAGTTCACTCTCTGCTCTTACAGAGCAGACACTGGGGCCCAGAGAAGATAAGTCATTTCCCCAAGGCCCCACGACTAGGAAGTAGCAAAACCTGTGCAAGGGGTCAGGGTTCTTGACTCCAGACCCCGTCTTCAGCAAACATGAGGGCTGGGAGGGAGCTTGGCCGTTCCTTCATCTAGCTCTGCTCCCTCCTTTTGCAGACCTAGGGCCCAGAGCCAGGAGGTACATGGCCCAAGGTCACACAGCCTGTCAGTGGCTCAGGCTGGACCAGAAGGAACCCCGGCCCTCCCATTGGTCTCCCGCACAGCTCTGCCCAACCGATGTGAATGCCACCTCACATGGGTCGATTTTCTGAGACCTTTTCTGAGATCTGGGACCAGGGATTGGTCCAGAGAGGAGCTGCCTGGAAAAGGCTTGGCGGCTACCAGTAACACTGGTCCGTTGGGCTGGCCCAAGAAGCTCAGTGCTGTTGTTGGCCTGGTGCCGGGGCGGGACCTGGATCACAGTCAGCTTAGGTGACATGGGGGTGCTGGCTGGTGGGGGAGCTGGAGCTCACCAGTCAGGATCTCTTCCCTCCAGGTTTACCGCTCCAAGATGGATGGTGAGGCCACCAGCCCCCTGCCCCGGACCCGCAGTGGCCCCCTCCCCTCTTCCTCTGGCTCTTCTTCCTCTTCCTCCCAGCTCAGCGTGGCTACCCTGGGCCGGAGCCCCTCCCCGAAGGTCTGACGACCGTGGGCGGGCTGGGTGTGTGGCATGGCTGGGGTAGGGACGTGGAGGCTGTGCCGCTGGGGAGGGGTCAGAGCTGCCCAGGACAGCCTTGGGAGGGGGGGTCTTCCGAGCCCCAGGTCCCAGTGCTCCATTCCCCCCGCAGAGTGCTCTACTCGCCCAGAACGGGACAGGCAGCCTCCCTCGCAACCTGGCGGCCACGCTGCAGGACATCGAGACCAAGCGCCAGCTGGCCCTGCAGCAGAAGGGTGAGTGGCTGCGGGCCTGCCCCCCCCCCCCCGCTCTCCCCGGGGGGCCCTGGATATATGGATATATACCCCCCCACCCCCACCCCGGGCCACACCTTTCGCAGGGTGTCTTTGCTTTAATGGAGTTCTAGGCAAGCACAGAAAGCGTTTAGATTCAATATCTGAAGAAGAGCTTCCTGGATATCTATCAAGAGACTAAGGGTTGGGGGCCGTGCGATCCTTCCCAGAGAGCTCAGCAAAGAAGGGAGATGCTTGTTGGTCTGAGCCGGGATGGACATTGCCCTGTCTGGAGGCAGGGGGTGCACCTGATGGCCTCCAGAGGTGGTTCCCTAAGATACCGGCTCTGGGGACCCAGGAGTCCTTGTTGCCTGTGTGCATTTTGGTCGTTTTGAAAGCCCACGTCTGTGCGTCTCCCTCGTCTCATCCCCTCTGTGTCTCTCTACCCTACCCTCTGCCCGGGGCCCCCACACCAGGCGAGTCGCTTCCTGCCGAGCCCCCCCCAGCCGACAACCCAGCAGGTAGAATGTTGGTCACTGGGGGCATTGCTTTGGTCAGCCAGCCCCGCCTGGGCATCTGCATGATGATCCTGCGCAGGTCCTCGCTGCCGCGCCCCCCCCACCGGCTGAGCTGGGATGGGGTGTCCCCTGGCCTTGCCCCTCGAGCCGGGCTCGCTCTGCCTCAGCTGTGCTCTGCCTTGTCTCCCCTTCCTCCCTGCTGGTGTTGCTCTTGCTTATGCATCACTGCTGGGGTTGCATGGACACCCTGCTCACGGACCCCCTCCTGCACCCCTTCCCCTCCCCAGCACGGGGGGGGGGTGCATGCGCCCTGCCCTGCTCTTCAGGCCATGGTTGTGAGCTGGAGGCACCGCCGGGGCAGGGGCAGTGCCCTGTGGGGCTCAGGATGCAGAAGGAGCACTGAAGCCGGACGATGTGGCCGTGGCCGGTCGTGCAGGCGACCGAGTGCTGGCAGGGCAGCCGGACCTGGGGCTGGGGAGGGGGGGGCTTTAGGGAAGCTGGGGGGGGCCGAGGGGTGGGCCCTGTGCTGATCTCTCCCTGCTCCCCTCTTCCCTCTGTGATGCTGCCAGTGTCCCCCCAGAGGGCCCGCCGTGACTCTGCCCCCGTCCCTCCCGCAGGGCAGCAGGTGATCGAGGAGCAGCGGCGGCGCCTGGCCGAGTTGAAGCAGAAGGCTGCCGCCGAGGCGCAGTGTCAGTGGGATGCCCTGCACGGGGCGGCCCCCTTCCCGCCGGGCCCCTCCGGCTTCCCCCCGCTCATGCACCACTCCATCCTGCACCACCTGCCGGCCGGCCGGGAGCGCGGGGAGGACGGCGAACACGCCTACGACACACTGAGCCTGGAGAGCTCGGACAGCATGGAGACCAGCATCTCCATGGGCGGCAACTCGGCCTGCTCGCCCGACAACATGTCCAGGTACCCGCCCCGGGGGGCCGGCCCTGCCTCTGCCAGCCGCCTCCCGGCCCCCTGATGCCCCCCGCTCTCCCCCTCCCCCAGCGCCAGCGGCCTGGACGTGGGCAAGATCGAGGAGATGGAGAAGATGCTGAAAGAAGCGCACGCGGAGAAGAGCCGGCTCATGGAGTCCAGGGTGAGGCAGGCTGGCACCGGCCGCCCCCAGCCCCTCCGCCCCCAGGCTCCTCCAGACCTTCCCTCGAGGAAGAAAGGGTTTTAATTGCGTTCTTCAAGTGGAGGAGGCCTGGCCACGTGGCAGGTGTCGCAGCTCTTAGGACAAGAGGCGGCAGCACAGTAAGCGCTGTCCACCGTGAATCTCCCCAGCGGCGCCTTCTGGCCTTTGTGCGTTTGCCTCTGTGGGTGTTTTGGCCGCCACGGGGACTCTGATTCTGGTCTCCCCGCCGGCGGCAGGTCCTTCCTCTTGGGGATGGCGAGGAAAGGCGGGAACGGGGGCTCAAGGGATAGGACTAGAAGAGCAGGCAGGTGTCCAGGCCAGAGCAGGGGTGTTGGCGGAGGGGACATGGGGGCGCTGGGGGCTGAGGAGCCCCGTGCCTGGGGCGGGGGTGGGGGGTCTGTCTCCACCCTCCGGGCGCTCTGTGTCTCTGGAGGTGAGAGTGGGGTTTGGGGGGTGGGAGGCAGCCGCTAGGCCAGCCAGAAAAGAAGGCCTCTCAGTCGTACTCCCGTCGAAGGAGGGCATATTCACAAGCAGCTCTTGGCAAACAGAGAGAAAGGAGACTCTGCTCAGTTTTGAGCTGGGAAGAAATGGCAAACAGGAGCTTACGGTGTGAAGGTTGTTACTGTTGATGAGGACATAAAATGTCACTGACGTGCTTTGTGTTTGATGATTTGGTTTAAGGATTTTTAGACACTTTTAAGAATGGCTTCTGTAAGTTCATTTTTTCCCCCATAAAATTTGAAGTTCGACTACGCATGTTTGTTATTTGGCTTCAAAGGGCCTTAGTGATGATTAGGGAAGGAGTACTGAGAATATTCAGTATCGGGAAAAGTCACTTAGGTGATGTGTGTGGTAGGAATTCAGGTAAGAAGTGTAAGAGCCCCGTTTATTCGGTGCTTCTGTCCCGCCGGCATCCGCGAGGGGCGGTTTATGTACACGACCTCGTGTAAGTTTCCCTATAATCCCTGAAGGGAGGCGCCCTCGGCCCCATTTTACAGATGAGACGGCGGAGGCCCAGGGGGTTTGAGTGATTTTGTCAGGCTCACAGAGCTCATCCGGCAGAGCCCGGATCCGAGCACTGGAAAGCGTTTAACCCGACCGGCAAGGTGCTTGCAGAGGGTGGGTTCTGGGGGTGATGCTCCCTGGTGCCAGGCTGCCCTCTGAGGTGGGTGCCTCCCACAGCTCGGCCCCAGCCTGAGGAGGGGCGCGGGGGAAGGGGCGGCAGAGGGCAGCCGTGGGCGACGACCGCTGGCTTTGGGGGCAGGAGCGGGAGATGGAGCTCCGGCGGCAGGCCCTGGAGGAGGAGCGGAGGCGGCGCGAGCAGGTGGAGCGGAGGCTGCAGAGCGAGAGCGCCAGGAGGCAGCAGCTGGTGGAGAAGGAGGTCAAGATGCGGGAGAAACAGTTCTCCCAGGTGAGTGGGCGCCGGCGGGTGCTGGGCGGTCGGCTTGAGGGTGGGGCTGGGGAGGAGCGGGGACAGCCGGCCAGCCCTGCGGGCCGTAAAGCCTCTGCTCCGGAAAAGACTGCTGTTGGCGCGTACAAGCAGAATTCCGCTTGGGTCTCGTTCAGCCCCCGGGGAACAGAGAGCTGGGTGCGCGCGCACGCGCGCG